>NC_140996.1:109256085-109616066 GCF_052327205.1 Somniosus microcephalus
AAAAAATGATAAAGAGAGAGAAGATAGCTTAGGAGAGTAAGCTACCAAGAAATATAAAAACAGACAGTAAGAGCTTCTACAGGTATATAAAAAGGAAGAGAGTAGCTAAAGTAAACATTGGTCCCCTAGAGGAAGAGTCTGGGGAATTAATAATGGGAAACAGAGAAATGGTGGAGAATTTGACAAATATTTTGTATCGGTCTTCACGGTAGAAGACACGAAAAGCATTTCAATAATGGATAATCAAGGGGCTATTGGGGTGAAGGAGAACTTAAAACTATCACTATCACTAGAGAGAAAGTACTAGGCAAACTAATGGGACTAAAGGTGGACAACCCTCTGGACCCGATGGCTTGCATCCTAGAGTCTTAAAAGAGGTGGCTGCAGAGATAATGAATGCATTGGTTGCAATCTAACAAAATTCCCTGGATTCTGGAGAGGTCCCAGCAGACTGGAAAACTGCAAATGTAACACCCCTATTTAAGAAAGGAGGGAGACAGAAAGTGGTCAACTATCAACCAGTTAGCCTAACATCTGTCATTGGGAAAATGTTGGAGTCCATCATTAAGGAAGTGACATTTAGAAAATCATAATATAGTCAAGCAGAGTCAGCATGGTTTTATGAAAGCGAAATCATGTTTGACAAACTTGCTGGAGTTCTCTGAGGATGTAACGAGCAGGGTGGATAAAGGGGAACTGGTAGATGTTGTGTATTTGAATTTCCAGAAGGCATTTGATAAGGTGCCACATAAAAGGTTACTACACAAGATAATAGCTCACAGGGTTGGGGGTAAGATATTAGCATGAATAGAGGATTGGCTAACTAACAGAAAACAGAGAGTCGGGATAAATGGGTCATTTTCAGATTGGCAAACTGTAACTAGTGGGGTGCCGCAGGGATCAGGGCTGGGGCCTCAACTATTTACAATCTATATTAATGACTTGGATGAAGGGACTGAGTGTAATGTAGCCAAATTTGCTGATGATACAAAGATAGGTGGGAAAGCAAAATGTGTGGAGGATTCAAAGAATCTCCAAAGGGGTATAGATAGGCTGAGTGGGCAAAAATCTGGCAGATGGAGTTTAATGTGGGAAAATGCAAGGTTTGTCCACCTTGGTAGGAAAAAAAAAAGAAAATTATTATGTAAATGGGGAGAGATTACAAAATGCTGAGGTACAGAGAGATCTGGGGGTCCTTGTACATGAATCACAAAAAGTTAGCATGCAGGTACCGCAAGTAATTAGGAAGGCAAATGGAATGTTGGCCTTTATTGCAAAGGGAATGGAGTATAAAAGTAGAGAAGTCCTGTTACAACTGTACAGGGCATTGGTGAGACCACACCTGGAGTGCTGTGTACAGTTTTGGTCTCCTTATTTAAGGAAGGATATACTTGCATTGGAGGCAGTTTAGAGAAGGTTCACGAGGTTGATTCCGGAGATGAAGGGGTTGTCTTATGAAGAAAGGTTGAGCAGGTTGGGCCTATACTCATTGAAGTTTAGGAGAATGAGAGGGGATCTTATTGAAACATATAAGTTTCTGAAGGGGCTTGACAGGGTAGATGCGGAGAGGATGTTACCCCTCATGAGGGAATCTAGAGCTAGGGGGCATCATTTCAGAATAAGGGGAAACCCTATTCAATCGGAAATGTGGAGGAATTTCTTCTCTCAGAGGGTCGTGAATCTGTGGAATTCTCTTCCCCGGACAGCTGTGGAGGCTGGGTCATTGAATATATTTAAGGTGGAGATAGACAGATTTTTGAATGATAAGAGAGTCAAGGGTTATGGGGAACGGGCAAGGAAGTGGAGTTGAGGCCAAGATCCGATCAGCCATGATCTTATTGAATGGCAGAGAAGGCTCGAGGGGCTAAATGACCTACTCCTGCTCCTACATCTTATGTTCTTATGTAATGGAATCCCAAAATATGATCGAATTACAATTTACAGAATTGGAATTTAAATCATATTTAGCTTCATTCCACCAACCTCACTAAAAATTTAACTTTTTGACAATAATTTTCAACATCATTAAAACTCTAATCCAGGCCAATATTTGCAGAAACTCATTTGATACAGTATATGTGTATCATTTCTGATATGAAAATGTTTCAATCATGTCTGAAAATAAATCCCCTTACGCTGAAGCAAACAGACCCTGTACCTGTCCGTGGGAACAGTAATATTGCGGTGTGCAATTGCTGGCCAGTCGGAACTCTGCATGAGTAATTGCTTTTTCGTGGCCCGCCGGATGACTGTCAATGCATACATTGACAGACTGTAAGTTCTGGATTTCGTGCATCCGGTCGGTACTCTGAGAGTACTCCACCAAACCGACCGCAAATTTCGGACCATTATATCTTTTAAAAATTATTTTGCATTTCAATATATTCCTTGATATATTTAAGAGTGGTAACTTGTTACAGTTTTGTTATTACAGCAGAAATGGGTTTATCACAAAAAATAAGCCTTTTTAATCAGCATGTCTTGTCAACCACCTGTGAGTAATCCAATTTTAAATAACTGAAAATGACTTTAACAAATTATACAGAACCATTTACTACTTACATTGGTGTACAGTAGTCAGTTTCTTAGTAACTTAAATATTTTTTTAATATTTAAAAGCTTCTAAAACATGTCTATTTGTGTCCTTGTGTCTAAAAAGAAAACAGCTTACTTTTAAAAGCCTCCTCGAAGGCCAGCAAATGGAGGCAATTACTGGAAAATCACAGTGGGGATTAATTCGATGTGAGGGCATGGTCAGTATTGGGTGGGTGGGGGGTGGGGCTTCTAGCGTAATGCTTTTTAAACTAGCGCAATAGATCACAGAACCTTGATTTGCACTGGACATAATTAGTGCTTGAAATTCCTCGATCTTTTGCGCAGGTTTGGCCGATCTTAGGTGGATTGTGCTGAAACAAACAGCGCAACAAAGTGGAAACTCCAGGCCAAGACTTTTACAACTTTGATACACAAAGCAACCACAGCAATTCTTCCCCGATAAAGATCAATTAAAGCATATTGAGGTCATTTCTGAGTATATACTGACAGCTGGTGTGGTTTCCAGCCATGAACTCATATGTAGACAATCATCCCACCAAGTTCTGCACCAGGATAACCAGTGATGCAATTTTGTTCATTGTGATATAGGTTCTATAGGAATGCACGGTCTTCAGTGGTAATCCCAGTTGAAGTCACTTGGCCAAGTCTCCCATCAAATGTCGATGGTGCCTATGCAATCAACAGGAGACACCTGTATTTTTTTACAGGTTAAATGTTGCCCATATATTTTAATAATAAATGTATTACTATGTTACTAATACTCTATTGTCGACGATGTATAAAAATCATACATAAACTATAGTTAATTTGGATTTTGCTCGATAATTTTTTTTCAAATCAAGCATAATGCATGGGCCAAATCCTGCTGGAGCAAGCACTGTTATTGATTCTTTTTCCTTCACTGTTCAGCTCGAATATAATTAGCGCTGTAACTTGCTGGAAGTGAGAGCTGATAACGACGTGACAAGGTCAACACAGCATCTGGAACCTTAGTGAAATTTGAAATAGTTAAAATCTGTAAGAAGAATTTACTACAATCCGAAATGAGACTCAACAGTTTAAATTGTTCTCTTTCTGGGCTGCAGAGATTGATTGGCATTGCATTAACAATGATCACGTTGTTAAAAGGGTACTTACGCTGTTAATTGTGAGCCCTAACTTTTTGCGGCGAGTTTAATGGGCAATTAATGTGCAATCCAGCAAGTTCTTAAAAATAATGGGGAAGCTGAGGTCGAGATGCCTTTTGTGTGAAGCAAATGGCGGAGCAGCATGAATTGACCAGCAATTTCTGGAGATTCGCAACACTCAGAGTGTCTCTTAACCCCCTGAACATGCTGGCTGATTTGTGCATTAATGACGGCGTGTGTCCTGAACTCGCCATTATTTTTCCAGGACAATTCGGCCCATAGAGTTTACTGTTCCTAATTCAAGGTATCCGATAATTCACATTAAATTCCCACTTTGCTGTATTATCCACATTGTTTAATTCAAATTGTTGGAAAATTAAATTTTTTAGCACAAAAAATGACTTTGAATTATCAGGAGTAGACTGTTGTCTCTATAATATGTCAGATTTGTCTATCAGACTGAAATCGTGGCACAAAGACAAACGTGGAACATAAGAACATAAGAACATAAGAAATAGGAGCAGGAGTAGGCCATACGGCCCCTCGGGCCTGCTCTGCCATTCAATAGGATCATGGCTGATCTGAATCTAGACTCACGTCTGCTTCCCTGCCCTCTCCCCGTAACCCCTAATTCCCTTATCTGCTAGGAAAATGTCTATCTCCATTTTAAATTTATTTAATGTTGCAGCTTCCACAGCTCTCTGGGGTAGCAAATTCCATAGATTTACTACCCTCTGAGTGAAGAAGTTTCTCCTCATCTCAGTTTTGAAAGGGCAGCCCCTTATTCTAAGATTATGCCCCCTAGTTCTAGTCTCACCCATCCTCACCGCATCCACCCGATCAAGCCCCCTCACAATCTTATATGTTTCGATAAGATCGCCTCTCATTCTTCTGAACTCCAATGAGTAGAGTCCCAACCTACTCAACCTTTCCTCATACATCAACCCCCTCATCTCTGGAATCAACCAAGTGAACCTTCTCTGAACCGCCTCAAGAGCAAGTATATCTTTTCTTAAATAAGCAATTCCACTGAGAATGTATATTAATCTGCACTACTTGAGTCTCCTGTACAGCGGTACAACAGAAAACATGGAGCTTACATGCTTTAAAATGAATCTTTGAGGCTTTTCAACAAAGTTAAGAATCTTCAGAAATATAAATATTTCGTATGTTCATATCAAATCAACATAGGAACATTGGAATTCCTGGATGAAAAAAGACCATGGTCCATCTAGTTCACCTTCTAGCATCCTGGTACAATGGTAATGGAGTTGTTGACTGAACATAGAAATCAATCTCTATCAATTAGTCTACAACAAACCCAGAAATGACACAAAACCACAGTGGTGGGAAACTTTGAGAACCATAGGTTCAAAGTCAACTTTTCCCTCTCAATTATGCTACACATGTCATGTCTCAAATTACTCATATTCTGTATCCAATAATGTTGTTTTCTGAAAGAAATCAATCTAATTTGCATTTGAATGAACCAATACTAATTGCTTCCACCGTCGTCCCTCGGGAGTCTGTTCCATAGATTGACCAATCGCTCACTTATGTATACGTTCTATAAGGTGTAGGATTCACAAAATTCCCACATTTCCTAAGTTATTAAATAAGGGAACCCTGAAGGACAATGGCTTTTGGACTTTATGGCAAAGACTTGCAAGGTTAAAAGCAGGGCCCTGCGCAGCATGTCAAGTTCAAAACTCAAACTTGACGACCAGACCACCACCAGAAGAACAAAACCCGAAGTTTTCCACTCTACAAGCTAAAGTACCCAACAAAGACTTGACTCCCTATCTCTAACAGAGAAAAGAAGGTACTTACCCAGACAAATCCACAACCGCACCCTTACCGCATCTGCGGACTCCACCCAACTGAAGAATCATTGCAGATTCTAAGGCTGGGATCACGTGGCGATGGCAGGCCCCAAAGGACACAAAGAGCGAACCCCAAAACGCAACCGGCTTAATTGACAGGATTTGAACTGTCAAGAAATCCATATTGGTGAGAATAATCCCTGGCTCTTGTAGTGCAATTTAGTTAGATATTGGGGGTGGGACAAGGGTAGGAGGATTATTAACGTGATTTTCCCTCATTGTGCCATGTGCTCCCCATTCTTAATTAAGTGTACTCTTGTATGCCTGTAATCATTCCAGTAATTTAAGTGTGTCATTTTATTGTGACTCTAAATAAAATACAGTTTTCTTGCACCAAACCAGTTGTCTACTCCAATTCCACCTGTTCCTAAGTCCAGTGTCTAGAACCCAGGGGTGTGGGAGCGATTCGAACTGCTCAAAAACAGTCAGGGACAAAGCTGACTTCACACACCACCCTCTACAGAATGGCGACAGCGGCAGCACTCCGGCAACAGTGGTGCGATATAGTAGACACTGATTCGGAAGAGCAAACTGTAATGGAAGAGAGGATTTCTAATTATGTATTCAGTAAAGTGAATATCACTAAGAAGTTGATCACTAATCTGTTAAAGGCTGGGTGTCCAGTAGATGCTGCAGCTAAATGGACAGAAGGGAAGGATCATAAGAAATCCATAGAAAAGGCAGTCTGGCTGATGTGCTTCAAGAAACAGATCCAGCTTTTGGATAGGCTCATTGAAGTACAGGCAGCCGAGATACGGGAGTCAGCCCTGGAAGCCCAAGCAAGGTTGCTGGTGTTGTGTATGTAATATGTGTGCTACTTTGAACCTATGGACAGGACTGCACTACTTGTTGGGCGTAGTGATACGCAGTACTGCTCCTGGCCATAGGGGTATAAATAGTACTGTGGGTACTGATCCCCCTCAGTTCCCGCCTGTGGGCATGAAGTAAAGACCTATGTATAGTCCCTACCTCCAACCAGTAAAGACCTGTTTGAGTTATACGTTTAAGTCTTTGTGTTAATTGTTCAATACAATACACATACTTAACACTGGCGACGAGTCGGTTCGAACCCTGCGGCAGTTATTCCACAGCGGCTTCGTCCAAAGACAGGACGTTGAAGAGAGGTTCCAATCCTCAACACCCCACTGAAAACTGAAGGGCAGCAGAAATCCTGACAGCTGCCAGCGACTGGAAGCGACAGGCATTAGGACCCTGAAGCCTCCATAACCTCGTGGGTAAGCCAGAGCCCGGGAGGGCACGAGCGGGTAAGCCAGAGCCCGGGAGGGAGCGAGCAAGAGCCGCCGAGCGGGTGAGCCAGAGGCCGGGAGCCGCTTCAAGCGGGAGGCGCTTAGCGGGCCAGCGATCGCACCGGTGATAAGGGCTGAGAACCGTTTCGGGCGGGCGGCGCACCAGCGATCGCACAGGAGATAAGAGCCGCAGTCGGGCTGAAAGTCAGCGATGAGAAGCGCGGGAAAACCGCCATTGAAGTGGGCGGGGAGAGCGAGAAGCGCGGGAAAGCCGCCATTTTTCACGGGAAAACCGCTGGGGAAGAAGGCAGAAGCGGGAAAACCGCCATTTTGTGGGCGGAGGACGACGGCAAGAGCGGGAAGCTGCCATCTTGGATAACAGTAAAAAAAAAAAAATCTGAGAAATTGCAAATCTGTTAAAGTACTACAATGCCTAAACACGGGAATATTAGCAACTTTGATAGTGACATCGAAGATTGGGCCATATATGTTGAACGAGTTAAAAATTATTGTAAGGCCAATAAAATTCGTGAGGCTGATAAAGCACTAACATTATTAAATTTAATGGGTGCGAAGACATACGGGCAATTGAAACACCTGTTATCACCAGATGAACCGGCGGATAAGACGTTCGATGAGATTGTTACTGTCCTGAAAGATCATCTAAACCCCACGCCGCTGATGCTAGCGGAACGATTTAAATTTTACGACAGAAGGCAGCTACAGCATGAAAGCAATGCTGATTATTTGCTGGAATTGCGTAAATTAGCGAAATATTGCCAGTTTGGAACGGGACTGACAGAGGCACTTCGAGACAAATTTGTGTGTGGTTTATTTAAACAGGATACACAAAAGCGACTGCTCGAGGAGAATGAGCTGACGCTTGAGAAGGCGGTCACTATGGCAGCAGCGCACGAAGCCGCAGCGAGAGGCACGGCAGTAATGCAGCTACGGTCACCGGAGCTCAGTGCACACAAATTGGGTGTGAGTTCTGGCAAATGTTATCGTTGTGGAAAGACAACGCATGATCAGAACCAGTGTTGGTTTAAAAACCAAGAATGTAGAACTTGTGGTAGGCTTGGACATATAGCTAGAGTATGCAGGTCAGGGAAGAAGACCAGCAACAAGAAGTCACCGCAAGGAAAATACGCAAAGGTACACAAGGTGACCGAACAGGAGTCCGATTCAGACGCTAGCAGTAATGAACTGGCTAGCTTAAGCTGTAATGAACTGGCTAGCTTAAGAGTACTCAACGCTGGTAAGGGTGCAGACCTCCAGACAATTTGGGTCACTCTTCAGATAGAAGGAGTCCAAGTAAAACTGGAATTGGACACTGGATCGGCATTGACGGTCATAAATAAGAAAGATTACGGAAAGTTATTCCAACATATTCCCCTACAGGATACGGGGATTATATTGAAAACATACACGGGGCAAAGAGTGTACCCCATCGGGAAAATAGAGGTTGCAGTGGTCCACAAGGGCGAAGACAGTCAAATAATGGACTTATATGTGATATCTGAAGGAGGTCCTCCACTACTAGGACGGGAGTGGATTAGGAAAATGAATATGGACTGACATTTCCTACAAACAATAACGAGTGAGAACTCGGTGAAGATAGTCGGCCCAGACTCTGGAACGGATGATGGTAAGCCCAACTCAGGTGCAAAAGACAAAGTTTCAGCACAGAATTCCACTGAGCAACAACAACATAGTTTAACTGTGGATTCTGAGTCTGGCAAGTCTACTGATGTGTCCATTTCTGAGGGACACCGGGCTCGAACTCAACTCCATTTCAAACTACAACAGCAATTAGAACAAATGCTTCGCCGTTTTGAGCAAGAGTTGAATGCAACGAAAGAGTTCTTTGATATAGAGTTGGAGAATCTGGAAAGACAACAGAAGCAGCTGATGGAGAAAATGGAGCAGGAGCACACAAAACGTCTGATGTCAGAGGAGTTAACGGTCAGCCAACTCCTGCATATGCTGAAGGACAGGACTCTGAAATGGGAAAAACTTGAACATGAACTTCAATATTCAAATGAAAGGGGTTCGGAGCTCTCAAAGGTTATTGGAAGAGCTGAGGTGGCAACACAGACTGAGATGACTGCAACAGAGCAGCCCTTGGATGCCAAAAGTACGCTGACTCACGTCAACGTAGAACAACAGACCGCTGAAACAGCTGCTCCGGTAGAGGGATTGCATAGTCCGATCAATCAATCTCCAAAGGAAGTTGAAGTATTAAAATCACAAATGAGGTCACTAGTAAACGACTTGCTGAAAGCCCAGAAAAAGCTGGATGCAGAGGTACACATGAAGAAGTCTCTTCAGGAAAGATGTCTGGATTTGGAACAAGAGCTGGCTAACGTCCAGCTGGGTATGGAGGAAATAGACGACCCTCTCACTGGTCTAGCTCAGGACGACACTGAATATTACGATGTCCTGTCCTGCCCAGCTTGTAACTTCGACTCCCAAAGTGCAGAAATCATGGAGGAGCACCAAAAGTCTACGGAACATCGGGAGAAGCTGGCTCTACGACGGAAACAGGAGGAAGAGAAGGAGGAACTGCGCATGCAGCTGGCAGCTGTGGCAGCTGACAATGGAGCCCAGAGAGTCTCCAAGAAGCAGAAAAGGAAAAGTAAAAACAGAAGATGACCCATCTGAACCATTATCACCTCTACCAGATCACACACGTGGTCCCTCCGAACGGAGCCAATTCAGTTCGGAAGTTCAAACTGTTAAATCCATGGAAGGACTATTGAATGAGTCACTCCAGCAATGTGAACCGACTACACCACAGAGATTGAATCTGTGAACTGTTTTCCGCAGAGACTGAATCTGTGATCTGTTTTGACATGAAGTTATCTATGTATCTATGTTATTCTGTTATGTAAACCTGAAGTTATATATGTATATATGTTATTACGTTATGTTAAATGGGGAGGTGACTGTAAAGCTAGGAAGGGAGGAATGTTGTGTATGTAATATGTGTGCTACTTTGAACCTATGGACAGGACTGCACTACTTGTTGGGCGTAGTGATACGCAGTACCACTCCTGGCCATAGGGGTATAAATAGTACTGTGGGTACTGATCCCCCTCAGTTCCCGCCTGTGGGCATGAAGTAAAGACCTATGTATAGTCCCTACCTCCAACCAGTAAAGACCTGTTTGAGTTATACGTTTAAGTCTTTGTGTTAATTGTTCAATACAATACACATACTTAACAGCTGGCAGGATTGCAGGCTCTGAACCAGGAAAGGTTGCAGTTACTGCAGGAGCATAAGGCCAGGCAGGAGTACCTACAGTGTCAGGTCACCGAGGCCAAGAGCAATGAGCTGAGGTTGCGTGAAAAAAATGCCCGCCTAGCGAGACAAGTAAGAGAGCAGGAGGAGAAAGTAAAAGACATAAAGGCAGCCTATAAGATAGCGAGCGCACAGGGGTTTGAGGATGCAGATCATGGCCCCTGCCAGGAGCAGAGAGAGAATCTGAGCCTTGCCCTAAGGAAGGCAAAGGGCATGGTGTGCCTCATAAGCCCGAAGGCAGCCCAGATGGATTTTACAGGGAACGAGGGGAGAACGGTTCAGACGCCACTGGTAGTGCCAAGGGATGACCCAGTTCAGGAACAGGAGATCCCATGACCACCACTGGTAGCGCCAGGTTTCAGCGAGGTCTGGCAGCAAGGGGGGGTGGAGCTAGGGGTAGAAGCTGAGGTGGAAAAAACCCCGCAAGAGAGGCCGGGACCAGGGCCAATGTGCCCGGCCCGGCAGCGAAGGTTTGGCCCACCTATTGAGGACGGAGAAGAGGGAGCCCTCCAAAACCAGTTCGTAGTTCCCTACGGCACCCAACAGCTTAGGGCCATGGTAAGCCATATACCGAAGCTCGCAGAAAATGGGGACCCCTCGGTCCACTTCAGGGAAGTGGAGCAGGCAGTCAGCATCAACGAGTGCGATGATGCTGAACAGGCCAAAATGCTGCTATTTTCCATGGAGAGTAAGCTCTCCCAGTCCCTCTCTGACCAGTGTAAGAAGGGACAGTGCGAGTATGGGGAACTCGAGGAAGTTCTTGAGGCCATGGGGATGAATCAGGGAAGTCCTTTCTCCCGGGTGGAGAAAACAGTGCAGCTCGCAGGGGAAACCCCGCAGGCTTTCGCGGACAGGTTGTGGCCAGTGTATAGGAGTGCCTGTACTGGGGAACCTGACCGGGCTAACCTGGACCAGGATCAGCTGGCCCACTGGCTCCGTTGCCTGGTGGCAAACAGCTTGCCACAGGTCAGGGCCAAGGCAGAAATGTGGTTTGACCCAAAGCATCCCCTAACTACCGAACAGATGGTGATCAGACAATTGACCATAGCTTACCGGAATGGTAAGGGAACCGAAGCACACCCACCAAAGGGGAAGGTGCATGAAGTAAAACCCGGCCATGGTAGGAAGGAGTGGCATCAGGAAGGGAATAACCCTTCCAACACAAAGCTTAACTGTTACGGGTGTGGGAAGGATGGTCACTGGAGGAAGGAATGTAGAAATACCTGGAAGGATAACAAGGGAAAGAATTCCTCAGCCCCAGCCCAAAAGACAGAGACAGGAATCCCTCCCGCCGTGGTCGAGTCATTTTTGGACGCAATGAGGTCCCTATTGACTGGCCAAGGGAAGGTAGCAGCCACCACTGGTGCTCTGACCCCATCCGCCCCATCCAACCCACAGCCCTGACGAGAGCCAGCGCAGCCTGTTTACCTGTGTTCCCTCAAGTACGACTTATGGAAGAGACCCCTCGTGGAGGTGGAGGTAGAAGAGGTGAAAGGGACCTATCTGTTGGACACGGGAGCATCATGCTCCATGATCCATTCAGCTAACCCCACCACCTCACCTCTATCTAACGGGGTTCCATACAGTCTGTGGGGATTCACGGGTAAAGAACAGGTTGGCTCGTTTTCCATCCCGCTGTCCATTCGCTTATGAACACACCGCTCTAAGTGGACCTGTGTCCTAATGAAGTGGGAAGTGGAGGGTGGAAATGGAATCCTGGGAGCTGACTTTATTGTAGGCCACGGGATCCTGGTGGATTTAAGGAATCATTGCCTTTGGGGGGCAAATACAGGAAAGGAAGGTGGAGTAGTAGTCATTCCAGGGAAACAGGGGAAGGAGAGCCTGTGCACCATGAAGCCTAAAGAGGGTTATAACCTCGAGCTCATGGTCAGTAATACCCCAAGGGAGTTCCAGGTATTTGTGCGAGCCCACCTAGCCACATTTAGTATAACTTCCCCAGGGAAGCGGAGCCAGACATGGAAGCAGCCATGTCCTCCTTAATGCAACAGGGAGTCCTGAGATCAATAGCCACTCACGTGAAGTCTCCACTGTGGCTGGTTAGAAAACTGGACAACTCCTGGAGGGCCACAGTGGACTATCAGGTGCTCAACAGCAACATTCCAGCCTGTGCACCCACGGTAGCAGCAGTTGCCGACCTGATAGGAAGTATCCCAGCATCCACGACCACTTTCACGGTGCTGGATATGTCCAACGGGTTTTGGTCCATCCATTTAAGGAGAGAGGATCAGTACAAGTTTGCCTTTACTTTTAAAGGGCAACAGTACACCTGGAACTGTTTGCCTCAGGGCTTCCACAATAGCCCTAGCATTCTCCACCAATGCATGGCAAACTGTCTAAAGGGCTTCAGCCAGCCCAGGCAGCTGGTACAGTATGTGGATGACTTGCTCCTATTCACTGATTCGAGAGAGGAGCATGGCCCACTACTGGCCGAACTGCTGGAGCTGCTCAGGCAGGAGGGTTTCAAAGTGAACCCAAAGAAAGCGCAGATCGGCCAGCAGGAGGTGAAATTCCTGGGCCTGACCGTATGCGCTGGGGAAAGGGCCATAGACAATGCGAGAAGGGAAGTGGTACAGGAGTTACCAGTCCCCAACACAGTCATGAGAGTGCGATCTTTTCTAGAGCTAACCGGGTACTGCAGAGACTTCATTGAGGACTATGCAGCCACAGCAGCCCCTCTGCTCTGACTCCTACATAAGGGAGTGGAGTGGGTTTGGGATGAGGATTGCCAGGCAGCATTTGTCAGGCTCAAGAAAGACCTGAAGACAGCATCAGCTCTAGGGGTCATAGATGGGGGGAAAGAGTTCTTCTTGGAAGTAGCAGCCAGCGGGGACAGCCTGAGTGCTGTGCTGCTCCAAGAGCGGCATGGCAGGCTGCGGCCGGTGGTCTGCTCCTCCAGGATACTCACGGATGTGGAGAAGAGCTACTCCAATTGTGAGAGGCACCTTTTGGCCACACATTGGGCAGTGAAAAGATCATTGATCTTTACAGGCACCTCTCCCATCACCCTCCTCACCCATAACACGCCCACCCAGATGCTCCTGGATAGGAGAATCAAGGATGGGACAGTGAGCAGTGCCCGCATTGTCCGCTGGACCCTGCTTCTCTCACAGATGGACCTGAAAGTAAAAGGGCTCTGCGAGCCAAAGCTCGCAGCTAACTTGGTATATCCTGGAACAGCCCACCGGTGTTCCATAGAAGGAGTTTGGGAAGTAGACATAGGTTTGTGGGCCGGGATACACCCCACAGACCGCGAAATCGATGTGGAAGGCTCTAGCACAGTATCTGCTGGTGAGCGACTCACGGGGTGTGGAGTTTATGACCCAGCAGCAAACATTGCCCTGGCAATTAAGCTCCCCAGCACCATGAGTGCCCAGCAGGCTGAACTGTCCGTGGTAGTGTACGTTGTTACACACCCCAAAATCTTCCCCATCCCATACACGATTTGCTCAGACAGCATGTTCACATGCACCTCGTGTACGGAGTAACTGGCCATCTGGTCCCGCCGCGGATACACCTTCGCTGACGGGAGACCCCTCACAGTAAAGCCCCTGCTGGAGAAAATCTTAGCAGCAGTGAGGGAGGAAGGGGAGGTTTTCATCCATAAGGTGAAAGGCCATTCCTCCACAGAACCCCGTAGTCAGGGCAACCAGCAGACCGACGTGCTAGCTAAGGAGGGTGCCCGCACAGGCACTTTCTGGGACCCATATGGGTCCAGTCCTGTAGCAGCAGTCAGGGGTAGGAATGGGACACAAGGGAGTGCAGGGGTAGTTTTAACCCCGGACCTTAAGACAGTCCAAACCCAAGATCCCACCCTCAAGGCTGTCCTCAGTGCAGTGACTGAGGGTAAAAGGGTAGAGGGCCCTTACAGCACAGCAGCCCTCTCCATGAAGGAAGGCATGCTGTTTAGGGGGGAACAATGGGTAGTACCACCGCAGCACAGGAGGGAATTTCTTCAACTGGCCCATGAGGGTCCAGGAGCGGAGCATCCCGGGCCTGAGACCACCTGGCAGTGGGTGGAACAGGCGGGATGGTGGCCAGGACTCAGGGAAGATGTCTGCGAGTTCTGTGCCAGATGTCTGGTGTGTGCTGCTAACAACCCTGACCCCCACAAAAGGAAGGTACCTATGGGACACATCAGGAGGGTAGAGGGACCATGGCAGTCGATCCAGGTCGACTACATCGGGCCCCTACCCACCGCCCAGGGAGGCTATAAGAACTGCCTAGTTCTGGCAGATGTGTTCCCAAAGTTGGTAGAAGCCTTCCCCTGCTGAACAGCCACAGCTCTGGGTAGAGCCAGGATCCTGGTCACGGAGGTGTTCTCGCGATGGGGGCTACCACAGTATGTGGGGTCCAACCAAGGGAGTCACTTTACCAGGCAGGTCTTGCAGAATACCCTTATGGTGCTCGGCATTGAGGGAAAGTTGCAAGTTGCACACAACCCACTGTCCTCAGGGATTGTGGAGAGGATGAACAGGACCTTGAAAGAAAGGCTGAGGAAAGAGGCGGTAGACTCACCTAGAAAGTGGGTGGAGGTCCTACCGTTAGTTGTGTTGGGGATCCGAGCCAGCCAGTCAAAAAGCACGGGTTATTCCCCACATGAGCTGATGACTGGCAGAGTTATGCGGACCCCCACCCATGTACTGGCCCCGGTGCTCACAGAAGGTCAGCTCAGGGAGGTGAACTGGGACAGGTTCGCCAGGAACCTATTTAAGCACCTTAAACAGGTCCATGGGCAGGCTGCTGGGAACATGGGAAGGCAGCATCGGAGTAACCGATTGCTGTTAGAACCCTGAACACACCACGAGTGGGAGACAGGGGATCAGTTTATGGTGAGGAACTTTGCTCGGGTAGGAAATCTAGAACCATTATACATGGGGCCCGACAGCATTGTAGACAAGGCAAGCCCCATGGTATACGCCATATAGATGCCTCGGCGCGTCAAATGGTTCCTCATTAACCAATGCAAATTGTTTAAGCCTGAGAGAAGGGAACAGCCAGTTAGGGCAAGGCCTGAGGATAGAGATCCTCAGCCTGCAGCAGGAGCAACCTCACAGACTGCAGAGGCAGGTGCAGTGGCTTGTTTTAAGGGAGGGACCATCCCACCCACTGTTTGGGACACTCCCCCACTCATCTGGGACTTAGACGGGGTGGGGCTTTGTAGGGGGGCATCCTTTACCTGGTTTACGGTAATTTACCTTCCTTTACCTGGTTTACGGTAATTTACCTTCCTTTACCTGGTTTACGGTAATTTACCTGGTCAGGCAGCCCTTTTGCCACTGCACCTTGACCAGCTCCAAGCAGCGGCTTCAAATCGCTAAACCCCTCCTTCCAGTTCTGACTGGAGGAACTTATATTTAATGATGTACTAAAATGGAGAAATGGTCTGGATGCAGGAAAGTCAAACTTTATTAAAACTAAGAAACTACACCACACGATCTTGTAATCACGGTAAAATTGCTTAAATAGGGGAGGAAAAAAACGGACACAACGAGGAAAATCGACTAAAATACAACTCTAACGAAATCCCCACTTTACTCCCACCCCTAAGACTATCCTAAGTTGCCTTGTGGAAGGCCAGAAAAATATATGCTCACCACTGCAGTGCAAGCTCCGTGTCCCACGAGATATTCACTGTCCTGACGTAAAGAAACACCCCAGTGTTTTAAAAGTAAACTGCTGGTGTTCTTACTTCTTCAGACAGACTCCCACACTGTAGAGAGCACACAGAGGCAAGCCAGAGAGAGAGAGATGCCTCTGAGAAGCTATCTCTTACACCCCAGTTTTGGGGCCGAAATGTTCCCGCCCAGATCCGGAATTTTCTGGGCTAAAACAAAAGGGATCCAACTGTCCCCATTGTCCAGTAATGGGTGATTCAAACCCATTCATTTTAAACTGTTCCCTTCCTCAGTTTAAGTGTTTCTTTTCAAATGTCTGTGCTGAGCCTTCGAACCATCTCCATTCACCCTGATGGGTTTTGAATGGAGTTGTATTACTACGAAAACAGAAACTCATTATCTTGTGGTCACTGAAACCACAGTCAATTGGTTTAATCCCTTATGCAAACATCCTTGTAGCAGTTTCTGTAAACAAACATCGATTGTCTCTGCAGGGAGGGGAAACTCCCCTTTTGATTGACAGAATTTGGCTGCCGTTGCATCACAGACACAGAAAGCTGCTTCCAGGCCCTTTGTCCTTGGCCATGCTTTCTGACGGCCATTTTATCCCTGGGTAAATGACCAAACTCAAGAGTACCTTTTTTTAATAAAAATGTACTGTCTTAAGGTGTGCGATTTCTTTTACAAAGTTCTTTGATTCCGGTGTTGTCCAAGAGCTGCCTAGCTTAACACAGCCTTCTTGCGGTTCTGGGTATGTTTTAAAACATTGTCCAACCCAGAGACAATTTAAATCACGCAAAGTCTTCGTCCACGATGTGGATTAATATTTCCCGATCTTCGGGGGCTGAGGGGATTTTGCGAACCCCTACAACCTGGGGGCAGAGACCCCCCAGCCTGCAGTATTAGGCTGCAGAGAGTTACCCGCCCCTAGCACAGGTTTAGGAGAGGAAAAACCTGCGGAGAAAAATCCCCAGCCAGCGGTAGTGGAAAGTTCACAGACCGCGCAGGAGGGGGCAGTGGCTCATGTTAAAGAACCACCAGCCAGAAAACCCCCACCAGCCAAAGTCCCTAGAAGGTCACCACGAATGCCACGGCCAAAGAAACAATGGTCACTGGCTCCCCAGTTTAAATGGGCAGCCTCTCAAGTCAGGGACCGATCTGTGGACAGAGGTTCCCAGCCAGCAGCCGCAGGCTGCGAGGGACCAAAGGGACAGGACAAGACAGCCACACCAAAGGGAATAGTGTGCTGCAGCCCGAACAGGGATTAGGCTGGCCGCCCGGAAACGGGCTGCAGATGTACATAGCTTCTATAATGTAATTTTGTTATTGGCCCAGAAATTCGGGTCTCCACGGGTGAGTATGCGCTGGGTACTCACCCGTAGGCCGAATGGAAGTGCCGGTTTTCTGCATGCACTGCGCCTGCATGGGAAACCGGCACTCCCGATCCTCTGAACGAAGGGGTTCAGAGGTCGAATGCGCGCGCAGGAGGGGCTGCGCGTACGCTTTGAACTTAGGTTTTTTTTGCAGGTTTTCCCGGGATCGTAAGCCTGCAGGATTTAGAAATGTAAAAAGCAGGCGTAAGGCCTGCTTTTTACAAGGTAAGTGGTGAATTAATTAAAATTAAAACATTTTTTCCACAGGTTTATTATTTCTAAACACTTTAAAGCAAGGTAATTTTATTTTTAGCCCCGTTAGAATATAAAATTATTTTTTTCAAAAATTTAATTATTGTTTTAAATAGTTATTTAATGTAATTTATAGTTTATTTAGAAAGTGTGCTTTTTAAAAAAAAATTATTTGAAGATTTACTGCTATTTTGGGGCCGTAGTATTCATAAGTTTTGATAGGTCTTCCTGTCAACCTTATGAATGGGCCTTTCCCTGCTTTGATTGGCTGACCATGGCTTACGTGATCCCAGGGGATGCATTGCACTAACTACGCCCCTGGGATACGCAAGCACAGTGCGCCGGCGGCTGGAACAGGCCCCGGATCGGAATTCCATGGGGCCCTACAAGTTTGGGTGTTTTAGTTTAATTTTTACAAGGTGATAGGTAGTTTAAATATTATTGTTTGAAGACTGTTGTGTTGAGTCGAGGCCGCAAGACTCGACTATGCTTTACCCAAGCCAGAGAATCTTCTTGGGACCTGGCAATATGCTCTTGTGTCTCTTTACAGAAGGGATTTTGAAATGAAGGGGGGCATACTCCTACTAGCCCTGATAGGAATGAGCACTGGGAAGCGAGGTGACGTGGAGGACTCCCACATTTATGGGTGCTCAGGAGAGCACCGGTTGTGACTGCTGGGGGCGGCGAAAGAGGCATGGAGGAGCTCGCTATCTATTCCCATGAGGGAAGATGGCCAGGGTGGCTGGGATCTAACTCCACCCGGTACTCCAGCCAGACCAGGTTCATCTACGGGGAGGCCTCCCTCCCCTGCCCCAGCTTATAGGCTGTGGCCTCACGGGTCGGGGTCACTGAGGGGAAACGCGTGTGCCTGACCTGCAGAGGACAGATTCCCCTGGGAAGGTGGTGGTGGCTCAGGAAGCTGAGCAGAGACATGGGGGACCGTACAGCTGACTGGGAATGACTAGTGAATGATACCTACCGGACGGTCACAGGGACCCGAGGGGGGACAAGAGTGTGCTGGGATAAGTGGTGGGAGTCGGAACAGGGAATTTATGTCTTCATGTGGGGGTCGCAAAGTGGCTGCTCCACAAGTATATCCATCATCTTCTCTGCACCATGGCAGGATAAGGGGAAGGGGGTGGAATGGGATTCTCACCTACACACCTGCATAGTCCCAAACTCCCCAGCCCCAGTCAAAGCCACTGAACTTGTGGCATGCGCCTGAAAGCCCCTGCCCACGACTCAGACAGAAAGGACACACATAGAGGGTTGCCCTGCCACCACCAAGGGACCAGGGAATGGGCTGGTGCTAGTGCCGATGGAACAGGTGCTATACCACGGGGTACACTACATGGTAGCTTCCGTGATTTTAAACCTTACCGAGGTACACTTACCTGAGTGGTGCCCCACAGAGACAGAACAGCTATACCAGGCCCTGTTAAGAGAAATGTTCAGGAAATTCTACGAATTCGATTTTGCCGACGTAGACACTACACACACAGAGTACATTAGTAACACGGGGAGACAAAGAAGGGGAGCCTGGAATGATGTCTTTACTGCATATAACACAGGATCCTCTGTCATAAACAGCCTGGATGACATAGAATTGCAGACACAGTTAAATGGTTTAAAAACACAGTTACGAAAAATCTTAATGGATGAAAATACAGTAGTAGGCTCAGAATTACACAAGGACCTTGCTATGGTGGCCCATTTAAAAGAGATCATTGCTGAGCTGGAGAAGCACGCAAGAACTGTAAATGCCCTCATAAGAGAGGTCATGAAAGCTTCAGATCAGGCTGCTCAGAACGAGGTGTGCATACTGTACGAGGCATGGTTGCTAGGCGAGGGCCGCAGAAACCTGGAGATTTAAAACAGGGTTTAGTCTCCTCCTGGATCAGCAACAAGCACCTCGCAGCCCTCCACCTATTTGAGAATGCATTGAGCCCATGTCAAATCCGGCTAGCTTCTGAGGCCCACCCTGTCCCAGTAGATTGTAGGCACTCTAACCACACTATCATGGGGATAGTAGTGAGAATGCTGGTCATGGGTGAGACAGCCCGACCACACATACAGGGTAGAGAACATTGGAGTCATTCAAGGGGGTGCACACATCCGTTTTACAGCGGTCCCACCTTATGTCATAAAGTAGGAGCACGCTATGACAGGTACTGACCTCTTGGGGTGCCGGAGCCAGGAAGCACACATAATACTGTGTCCTGTCGAAGTCTCGACTCCCGAGTAAGACTCTTAAACACAAAGTATCGTTAAAGGCAGGCTTTATTTGCTTGCAAGGGAAGAGTTGTGTAGACAAGGGCTACATCAGACCTCTTCAAAGTAATACAGGAGTTGTAGTATATTTATACAGTACAGAAGCAAAACAGGCTTTCTATGCCACATGACATATTATTGAATCATAACTGATTACAAAGGCACAGACCTTGCGAATTATTGAAACAACGTATTCCGGGCTGCGTTAGAATAACGAACGGAAATACCTTGGGATAAGATTAACTAATCCTTTATTATGGGATCTCTCTGTTCCCTCTGTTCTCTCACTGTACCAACTGGGCCTGTGGGCCGATGTTTACCTTATCATGTCCTTGGCTGCTTGTTTGGTAAATGAGGCTCCTTGTTAAGCTTATCACAAACAAGGAGTACGTATATAGCATTCCTAAATTATCTCGTTCCCTTGAAACATGATTAGTGAATCATGCTGTTGGCCATTTTAAAGTTTAAATGGATTTCATTCTATGCCCAGGAAGCCATTTTATGTCTAAATGAGAAACTGTACTTCCACATTCTTCCCTTTTGTCCTTACTAGGACAACATAACTGAAATTAACCTCTTCCTATCGGTCCTCGTACTAAATTTAGATTTTAGCCAAGGATACCGACTTCTTTTCCGTTTGGAACCATCCCCGGGATTTACCTGTATTGATGGTTGACCTTGTTTAAGATCGTTTTTCTTCTCTGTCTATTCTTAGTGTTTGGGCGTGTGTTTTTGTAGGGTTTAATTATGTTTGATTTGATTCCAGGTTTATGTCTTTGTATTTCTGCAGCTTATATTAGCCTGCAGTGTTCTAATTTCCCTGCAGCTTATATTAGCCTGCAGTTCTAATGCCACTATGCACTTTCTAAAAGACAGGGAACAGCAGCTTATAGAGGAGGACTAATTCATGGCCCACACAGTTTATAACTAACCTGTGGGGTTCTCCTTAGCACAAGTGCTTCTATGTAAGCCCCCAAAGTGCGGACCAAGTGATATACAAAGTCGACGACACTGGCTTGTTGTTGAAAGGAAGTCCTCTCTCTTTTTCCTAGCCTGCAGTTCCCATTTGAAATGGAAAATGTGTTTTGCAGAAAGAGGAGAGCATGTGGAGTATATATATGTATATATTTTGCTTATCACCCATTCTGCTGTTTCAGATGTATTAAAGGGAACCAATCTTAGGGGAATTCCGCCCGTGGTGTGAATAGGCACATGGGCACAGACCCAAAAACTGGATTTGCCAACAGCTTTAGCATATTCGTAAGACATGTACAGAAAAGTATTTACGTGTAATTCTCGTTTCTTTCGGGATCTTTCCCCATCTCCTTGGCATTTTAAACTCAGTAGTCCGATTAGTATACAAAATATAAGTAACGCCTTCATTGTTAGAGTCTTTCAAAAAAAATCAATTGTCTCTATTCGGCGCCTTCTTGCAGTGGGATGCGTGAATCCAGGAAGATCTTTCCTTGACTTTTACGGCTGTGTTTGTTGTTAGGAGCACTTGATATGGTCCTTCGAAGCGTGGTTGTAGACCGTTCTTTCTTTTAAAAACCTTCACGTAGACGTCATCTCCAGGTTCCAAGTCGTGGCACTTTCCCTCTGCTGGACTCGTTTGAGCTTCCTTTACCTGTTGGTGAAAGCTGGAAATACATTTAGTTAATGCAATGCAATAGTTTAGCATAGTCTCGTCCATTTTATGAATGTCCATTTGTTTCACCGTAAATGGTGCTGAGAATGGCAGTCTTAGGGGTCGTCCCATAACAATCTCATGTGGAGACAGTCCATTTGTCCTGTTAGTTTCTGCTCGCATTATCATCAATGCTAAGGGCAATAGTTCGACCCATTTAAGTCCAGTTTCATTGCAAAGTTTAGAAAGTTTATTCTTCAGCACTCCATTATGTCTTTCCACCAGTCCTGCGGATTGTGGATGATAACTGCAGTGAAGATGCTGGTTAATCTGTAAAGCTTTACATAGTTCTTTTATAATTGCTCCAGTGAAATGCGATCCTCTGTCGCTTGAAAGCTGCATAGGTATTCCAAACCTTGGTATGATTTCTTTTAACAAGCACTTTGCTACTGTTACAGCATCATTCTTTTTACATGGGAAAGCTTCAACCCATCTTGAAAACATATCTATAATTACTAACACATACTTAAATCCTAAACATGGAGGTAATTCAATAAAATCCATTTGTAAATGTATGAAAGGGCCTGATGGATTTGGGTGGGAGGCAGCCTGTACTTTCTCTGTCTTGCCTGGATTCATTTCCTGGCAAATGGTGCACCTTTCACTAATTTGTTTTGCAATTGCCGAAATACCTGGTGCATACCATGTTTGATTAATATAGTCTGCCATCCCCCCTTTGCCCACATGCGTGAAAACATGAACGCATCGGGCAATCCATGGAAGTAAAGACTTTGGAGCCACCATGCGGCCGTCATGGTGAACCCATACCCCTTCAGGCATTTTAAAGCAAAAATCCCTTGCCCAACTTAACACTTTGTCCGAGTTAGCCTGTGACTGAAAGGCTAAAACATCACTAATAGAAGTTGGGTCATTATCTGATTTCTGTTGGCGCAAAACAAAGGCTGAGACCAGTGGCCCTGTGTCCGACAGAGCGGCTGATTTAGCAGCTCTATCTGACCGCTCGTTACCCAGGGATATCTGATCCTGACTACCTGTATGAGCCTGACATTTAATAACTGAAATCTTAGTGGGACACACTAGAGCCTTCAAAAGATTATTGATTTGCTCAGCATTCTTAATAGTTGATCCTGAGGAAGTTAGAAACCCCCTTAATTTCCAGATCTGTCCATAATCGTGAGCAACTCCAAAAGCATACCTGGAGTCGGTATAAATGTTAACAGTTTGATCAGTAGCCAATATACAAGCTCTGGTAAGAGCGAAGAGTTCTGCTTGTTGCGCTGAAAATGATTGAGGTAGTGAGAGCGCTTCCACAACTGAATGATCATCAGAAATGGCATACCCAGCCCTAGGTGATCCCTTGTCATCCCTAAGGGCCGATTCATCTACGTGGAATACCAAGTCACTATTAGGAACAGGAGTTTCAGATAGATCTGTTCGGGGCTTGGTAGCTAACTGGGTAACCGTGTCACAGCAGTGTGGGATTCCGTTCTCTTCTGTTGGTAGCAGCATGGCTGGATTCAAAACTGAACATCTTTGAATTATGAGATTGGAGTTGGATAACAGTTCAACCTCATATTTGCTGCTATGGGCTGACGTTAGATGCTGAGTGGCGTATTTTGATAACAGAACTTCCACTGAATGTGGTACAAACAAAACAGTTCGGTGATTAAGCGTGATGCCTTGAGCCTGTTGTACAGCGTAATAGGCAGCAGCTAGACTTGGCAGGCATCCAGGCAACCCACGTGCAACGGGATCCAATTGAGTAACTGTCTTTTATAGTCGTGTCTTTTCCCGTGCCTTCATAAAAGGCAGTGCAATGCAGATTCATGTGCCAGCTATTCTTGTAAAAGGCACATAGTACATCTATTGGTCGGAACGTGTATCTGCAGTCCCTTTTCTGAACAAATTATTGTTGCCTGCATTTTGCACAACAAGTCTCTCCCTAAAAGGTTCATGGGGACATCGTCTGATAACAAAAAACATGTTGGCCAGAAAAATTATCTGCTCGTATTTGTAACGGTTGTGACCATGTCAGAGTCTGTGAGACACCAGAAAGTCCTATGCAGGTAACATCCTTGTCAGTGCATGGAATTCCTGTAGCGTATTGTTTTGTCAATAGTGAGGTTGTGGCTCCTGTGTCGACGAGAAAAGGGGCTTTCTTGCCTTGCATATTTATGGATAGATATGGCTCATCTCTAGAATTTAGCGATGCTAGTGGTAATTGGAGAGTGTGGGTATTGTTCGGGGCCATTTCTCCGTGTCATGCTGAATAATTTTGCCCTGGGTATCCGAATTGTCCTTCCGTATTTTGACATCCCCAAGGATTCCCTGTTGTAAAACCTGCCTGCGGACGAGTGTGAACCTGGGCTTGGGTATTTACATTGTTTGGGGCACCTCCCCATTCTTGATTCTGAAAACACGGAGAGTTTGTGCCTCTTCCATTCCACTGGCCTCTGCCAGTCCCTCCTCTACTATTTCCTCTAAATCCGCCCTCTACCTCGTCCTCTGTAGTGGCCCTGATAATAAATGGTAGTCTGGGCGGTCGGGGCTGGAGAAGCTGCCTGTTCCATTAACAAAGAAATTTTACTCTGATCTTTATTCCTTTCCTGTATTCCTTTCAAGATTTGTGTCAATTCAGGAATGGTTTTATGTCTCCAGTCAAGGCAAACTAAAGTCAACAGTTCCTTAAGTTCTGTTCTGAGGCTGTTTACAAGGGCGTTAATTAAAGGGATTTGGTAATTTTCTTTTGTCATACCCGAATGCTGTCCCATAACTGCTTCCATTCTTTCTATACAACCCTCAACGTCTTCATCCCTTTTCTGAGTTGTCTCAATTATCTTATCTAGTGTTGATTATATTCTCCTGACTTACAGCACTGGGGTCGGGTGATTCACTACCCGCTGCGCCTTGTTGTTGCACTTCGTATTCAGGAGGCGGGGCTGGTCTTCTGAACCATCCCTGATCCTCGTCATCACTGGAATGAGTCGTGGGCATGGGAGGATATTCACAGGGAGGAGCGGTAGGCTTCGGGCTTTGTCTTAAAGGCATTAGCGTAACCTTTTCTTGTTTAATCAATTTATTCATTAGATCTCTTTTCTTATTTTTGTTCTCAATTTTACTAGCTAATATGCTGCGTTCCTTACGTTTTTCTGCTTCCCTTTTCCAATCTGAGAAGGCAGACCAATTTACTGATTTTGCACCCCTTCTACGTGGGTCTCTGCCTGCTAGGCAGTTTTCTAGACACGTGATTCTATCTAGATTGAATGTACCATCCAAGGGGAAAGGGTGTCTGTCTTTCTTTGTCCATTTAGCCCACTTAGGTAAATCATTTGTAGATATCTGACCATAGTAGGTAAAGACATAAGAAGCGGGAGTTCCCTTTTCTGGGATCTTGCTCTGTGCAGCTCCCATCTTAGTCTGTTTGTTGTTGTTTTTTTTTTAAACTAGGCTCTCTTCTTCTAGATCGCAAGTTTCACCCCTTACCCCCTTACGATTATTACTGACTGTCCAAAGGACCACAAGTGATGAAAAATAACAAGTAATAACAACAGTCAAAGAAATGATAAGCAATGCAGCTGCCCAAACAGGCAAACAGACCAAATATTCAGACATTTATCTTATACTTTAAACTAAACAAATAGTCAATTCTCAGTTTGCGTTGTACGCCACTACAAGCTGAGTCCTTAACGTTTAGCTTATACTTTATGTGAGAGTTTTCTGTCTTAATGTTGTCAATAGTCAACAAAAATGGAAAACAATATAGAATCCTTATGCTTTAATGCGAGGGGCTTGAACCCTCGTAGAAGGTATCTCAATGGAGAAAAATCCTGAGCCTGATAATACAGATCTTAAAAAATTACAGTGGCAATTCTCAAACGATACTTTCTGCCGTGGGACTCAGCCCCGGCTCAAGGGACCCACCCTTGATCAAGGGACCCACCCTTGATACTGCAGTTTTAACTTGGTACCTTATCTGTCTGGGACTCAGCCCTGTCGACTTTCCTCTTGCCTTCTTTGCCCGATACTTTTTCTTTAAAGAGTTGAGTTGTCAGTATTCTCCTCCTTTCAGTGGTCAACAATAAAAGAAGCAAAAGTTACAGGATTCAACTCAAGTCTGAAACACGAGTCTTAACTAGATCGCAGTACTCCCGTCGGAAGAAACAGACCACACCAACTTAATATCTAATGAGAAATCCTTTTATGTGATAAAACATCACTGTGGCCATTCAGGATCTGTCATTAGAGATTCACGATGCCTTTGTCCGTGACTTACCGAAAGGCAGCAAGCGATCTCGGTGGAACCTCCAAGTAATACTGTCGAAGTCTCGACTCCCGAATAAGACTCTTAAACACAAAGGCCGAGAAATTCCATTGGGTTTGCGCCCATTTAGGGGCGCAAGAGTGGGTTGCGCCGGAAGTTGCGTCGCCGCTGAAATTAGGTGGGCCTTTAAATCGGCGTAAGCCGGTAGCGCTGCGCCAGCACCGATGACGTCATCGGTGTGCGCAGTGCCCCGGTACCGCCCAAAACCACGCCGATCCCCATCTTCAGTAGTGGCCGCCTCTTCCCTGTCGGCCGCTAACAACGTTTTGAAAACCTGGCCGTGCTGCAGCCTTAGAGGCGCTATTTAAAGCGGAGGTGCGGCCGGCCGCTTTTTCGGCAGCCGCCTGCCCGCACCTCCTTCCCCGGCCTCCTCCACCCCCCCCGCGGCATTGCCGGCTGGTTTCCGTGGAGCCCAGCACTTCGCCGTTGTGCCGGGCTCTTTTGCCGGCACTTTCAACGGGGCTCCGGCCGTTGCAGGCACCTCCCCCTTAAGAGAAGGGGGAGGCCGGCAGTACAGCAGCCTGCCGCTCCGCATCGGGTGGCGCAGCGGGACCGGCAGTGCTGAAATTCACTTTCAGCTCCCCAAGCGGGGCGGGCACACCCTGTACCAGCGCCCGCTTCTGCTTTGGGGCGCTGAAAGTGAATTTGGGGCGGGCACAACTGGCTCGGCGGCGGGCGCTAAATTTCCGGCACAAACGTGCTGGCGGGGCATCACCGAATTTATAGGCCAAAGTATCGTTAAAGACAGGCTTTATTTGCTTGCAAGGGAAGAGTTGTGTAGACAAGGGCTACATCAGACCTCTTCAAAGTAATACAGGAGTTGTAGTATATTTATACAGTACAGAAGCAAAACAGGCTTTCTATGCCACATGACATAGTATTGAATCATAACTGATTACAAAGGCACAGACCTTGCGAATTATTGAAACAACGTATTCCGGGCTGCGTTAGAATAACGAACAGAAATACCTTGGGATAAGATTAACTAATCCTTTATTATGGGATCTCTCTGTTCCCTCTGTTCTCTCACTGTACCAACTGGGACTGTGGGCTGATGTTTACCTTATCATGTCCTTGGCTGCTTGTTTGGTAAATGAGGCTCCTTGTTAAGCTTATCACAAACAAGGAGTACGTATATAGCATTCCTAAATTATCTCGTTCCCTTGAAACATGATTAGTGAATCATGCTGTTAGCCATTTTAAAGTTTAAATGGATTTCATTCTATGCCCAGGAAGCCATTTTATGTCTAAATGAGAAACTGTACTTCCACTGTCCCCAGCACTTGAACACCTATTCTAAACCACAGTGCAGGCATAATGCCGCTGGTGCAAGACCTATAAACTGTACCATGGAGGTAATGGCTCAAGACCATGGCCTAGAAATTCGGTGGAGGCCCAAGCAGGGCACCAAGCTCGCCTGGGCACCGGAATTACCGCTGCAATCGGAGCCGTTGCGTCTGCCAGAAATTCAGCTTGAGCGCCCCAAGAGGGACGCGGGGCGCTGTTCGAAGCGTCCCGCGTCCCTCTTGGGGCGCTGAAACTGAATATCGCAGCGCAACGTGCCGCAGCGCCACACGCTGCGGCATGGCCTGCTGCGGTACTGCAGGCCTTCCTCCCCTTCTTAAGGGGGAGGGGCCTGCACCAGCGCAATGACCGATCGCGAGTGCCGGCAAAAGAGCCCGGCACCGAGGAGAAGTGCCGGGCACTCGGGACACAGCCGGCACTGCCCAGGGGGGGGTGGATCAGGAGGCCGGGGATGGAGGTGCTGGCAGGCGGGCACTGAAAAAATGGCCGCCCCGCACCTCCACCTTAATTTGCGCCACTACCGCCACAGGTATGCCCCGTGAACTGGGTGCGATTTGCGAACGGCGTTACAGAGGCGGGCGCTACCAAATATCGCGATCGGGGCAGTTGCGGGGTGCTGTGCACACCGATGACACCATCGGTGGCGGCGCAACGCTACAGGCTAACGCCGCCATTAGCACCCCGCTAAATATCATGGGAGGTGTGGCCAGTGGCGCTAAAGCCACTGAGTGCCCTCTTTAGGTGCTAACTGGTGGCGCAGCCCACTGAATTTCTAGGCCCATGTTCCCCCACAGGTAGCATATACAGGAGGTGGGACATATTGTGTCACCACCAGTGTGCCCCACTATCAGCTTGGACAGCATAGCTGGTGTCCGGCAAGTGACAGCAGTTTCTGCTTTAAACCCGAGGTGGAAGTTCAAGTGGCCCAGGAATGGATTGTTCCCATTCCTGAACCCTCCGCTGTTCACCGCACTGTAACAGAAAATTTTACAAACCTGCAAAAATATGTAGCACATTTCAGCTACGAAATCCCCCCTCTACCAGAACATCTTACCAGGTTGCTAAAAGCAGTAATCATCTCACAAAAACATTTCTACACGTTAGAGCAGGAAACAGTAGAGATAGGGGCCAAGATATTGGATATTGTAGTTCCACCCTGGTGGGACATTTTCGAAAATATAGAGGTCCCTTCATGGGTTAGAATGGCTTCCCACATCCTCGTGCTTTGCCAGCTGGGAATAGTATTGTATCTGTTGTGCACTCAGTGCAAGGGAAAAGGCAAAACACTAGAATTCCGAAACCAAAGGACTTGGAAGAAGCATTATGTTAAGGTGGAGAGAGATACACCTGTTTGAATTTTTTTGTGTTTCTGAATAAAGATTGTTGTTTTTGTGTGTTTTGTTATTTTTAATAAAGACTTTGACGTGTTATTTTTAATAAAGTTATAAGTGTACCAAGTGATGCAGGGGTGTTGGGCCCCTCCATGCTTGGATGTATGTAAATAATTGTATGTTTCCATATGTATGCTTATGTACACTACATTCTTAAAGAATGGGGAATGGGTGTCATGGGATTTTAGATAGGTAATTACCGGGGAATATTGGCTATGGAGTGTCGGGAATTTTGCTCACCTTCTGTGATACTTGAAGTGAGTTGAAGTGTCACAGGGGGGTGTGTAGGATTCACAAATTTCCCACATTTCCCAAGTTATTAAATAAGGGAACCCTGAAGGACAATGGCTTTTGGACTTTATGGCAAAGACCTGCAAGGTTAAAAGCAGGGCCCTGCGCAGCCTGTCAAGTTCAAAACTCAAACTTGACATGCCCAGGCCTGTGGAAGATAGCTTTAATTTGTGAATTCAAACCAGACACCTGAAGAAGACAGAACACACATTCTTCCCTTTAAAACAAATCAACCCAGGAAATGATTTAATCTTGCGCAAACTTAAAACCCATCAAGACTATACATATATAATCGCCTACAGTTCAAACTTGCTACCAAGCCAGGAAGACACCGATTTACATTATGCATAAATAAACAACAAGACATTAAAAACCATTTAACAACGGGACAACTGCCCAAAACCCAGTTAAGGTGAACGACTATAATCACCTTAACGAGCCCGCCAAAAAATCAGACAAAGAACTAGCCCTGATTGGTGCGCAGATAACGAACTCGGAAACAGTATAATTGTAGGCCCACCGGTAACCAAAAGCAGACTAGCAAGCAGGCACACGCTCGGGACCAGGGAAGCTCAAAACTCAAAGAAGCAGGACATGGCTAGGCTCGCTGACAACACTTGCAGAAACCTTCAGGCCACAGGGGCATCCAACTGGAAGGCCCACGGAACATCACGGAGAGGAGGCACGGTGGGACAGGCTCGACCAAAGACGACTAGGCCGCAACCGCAGCCTTACAAAGAGACCGACCACAAGCGCCGTGGTAACAAAGGGCCAGGTAAACCATACCTTCAGATCATTACCACTGCACAGGTAATGATCTAGGCCACCGCGACCGAGCCGACACCGAAGACCGCCAGCTGAACCCCAACCGCAACAAAAGTTGACGACCAGACCACCACCAGAAGAACAAAACCCGAAGTTTTCCACTCTACAAGCTAAAGTACCCAACAAAGACTTTACTCCCTATCTCTAACGGAGAAAAGAAGGTACTTACCCAGACAAATCCACAACCGCGCACTTACCGCATCTGTGGACTCCACCCAACTGAAGAATCTTCGCAGATTCTAAGGCTGGGACCACATGGCGATGGCAGGCCCCAAAGGACACAAGGAGCGAACCCCAAAATGCAACCGGCTTAATTGACAGGATTCAAACTGTCAAGAAACCGATATTGGTGAGCGTAATCCCTGGCTCTTGTAGTGCAATTTAGTTAGATATTGGGGGTGGGACAAGGGTAGGGGGATTATTAATGTGATTTTCCTTTGTTGTGCCGTGTGCTCCCCATTCTTAATTAAGTGTACTCTTGTATGCCTGTAATCATTCCAATAATTTGAGTGTGTAATTTTATTGTGACTCTAAATAAAATACAGTTTTCTTGCACCAAACCAGTTGTCTACTCCAATTCTGTATCACCGCCTGTACCTAAGTCCGGTGTCTAGAACCCAGGGGTGTGGGAGTGATTCAAACCACTGGAAAACAGCCAGGAGCAAAGCTGACTGCACACGCCACCCCCTACAAAGGCAATGGTGCAAAACATATTCCAGTGCAAAGGTTGGAATTTATCCAACTCTATGTAAATAGGCAGTGACTGAGGGGTTGCAGATTTACCTGCTGATTTATTTTCCTATTCCTGTAGAGAAGCTATTAAGCCTGCACTCATCACCTTCCCCTAACCACTCTTCACTATGATTTTCTTTACATTTTCCTTTTCCTCCTCTGTTTCATCTCTGAATTGTAAGGAATTAGCACACGCTAGCAGGGTTGGGGTTATTGTCTCTGGCCGGTCAGAAGCCTATGAGCTGCTCCAGGGACCCCTGTGCGGTTTCAAAGCGTTCCCCTAATCCTGGTTCTGACTGCTGGACTTATTCGGTAGCGATGTGGTCAGAAAAATGCTGAAACTCGTGGTTTGGGTGCAAAACAGACCAGTATTTATTGAAACAAAAATAAAGAAACAACTTAAATGGAATCGATACAGCACTTATGCCTGGTACAGCACTTTTGCTCAACGCAGTACACTCAGTGTCCACTAGAGCGCTCCTTTATTTAAATACAGCACTTAAAAATACAGCCACTCAGTGTCCCCTGGAGCACTTCACTGCTCAGTGCAACACTCCTTTATTAAAATATACAGGACCTTTAAATACAGCCACTCAGTGTCCACTGGAGCCCTTCTCTGCTCAGTGCAACACTCCTTTATTAAAACACAGGACCTTTAAATACAGCCACTCAGTGTCCACTGGAGCACTTCTCTGCTCAGTGCAACACTCCTTTATTAAAATATACAGGAACTTTAAATACAGCCACTCAGTGTCCCCTGGAGCACTTCTCTGCTCAGTGCAACACTCCTTTATTAAAATATACAGGACCTTTAAATACAGCCACTCAGTGTCCACTGGAGCACTTCTCTGCTCAGTGCAGCACTCCTTTATTAAAATATACAGGACCTTTAAATACAGCCACTCAGTGTCCACTGGAGCACTTCTCTGCTCAGTGCAACACTCCTTTATTAAAACACAGGACCTTTAAATACAGCCACTCAGTGTCCACTGGAGCACTTCTCTGCTCAGTGCAACACTCCTTTATTAAAACACAGCACATTTAAATACAGCCACTCAGTGTCCACTGGAGCACTTCTCTGCTCAGTGCAACACTCCTTTATTAAAATACAGCACTTTTAAATACAGCCACTCAGTGTCCACTGGAGCACTTCTCTGCTCAGTGCAACACCATCTTACTTAAGAGGAGAGAACGGACACAATGAGGGAAGATCGACTAAAATCACAGTTCTAACAAAATTCCCACTTAATTCCCACCCCTATACCTATTCTAAGTTGCCTTGCAATGGGGCGAGAAAAATATATGCTCACCAATGAAAACGCCTTCCCCGTGCCTTTACGATCTTTGATCTTCACTGCCCCAAAGTAAAAACACCCCAGTATTTTAAAAGTAAACTGCTGGTGTTCCACTCCTTCAGGCAGGCTCTCACATTGTAGAGAGCATTGAGGCGAGGCCACAGAGAGAGAGATGGCATCTGAGAAGCTATCTTTTATACCCCAATTTGGGGCCAAAATGTTCCCGCCCAGATCCGGATGTATCTGGGCTAAAACAAAAGGGATCCAAGCTGCCCCATTGCCTCGGATGGGTTTGGATGAATTACCCATTCGTTTAAACAGTTCCTTTTCAGTTTTAAATGTGTCTTCAATTGTTTGTGATGCGCATTCGAATAGAGCTGCATTGGTTTGAAATGTGTCCATTCCTTGACTGCTTGAGTAAATAGCCTTGAAGGCATTGTAAACAGAAAGTCATTGTCCTTGTGGTCAGACTGAAACCAGTCTCAAGTGATTAATCCTTTGTGTAGCAGTTTCTGTAAACACATCGATTGTCTCTGCAGGGAGGGGAAACTCCCTGAACTGCCTTTGATTGGCAGACTGGTCAGCCATCTTTGATCTTCCCCTTTTTCACAAACACACACACAAGCTGCCTTTTCAAGTCCTTTGTCTTTTGCCATGCGGTCTGGTGGCCATTTTGATCCCCTGGATTTTTAAAGGTATATTATCCAGGTATTCTTTAATCAAAATTAATCTTCAGAACTGCAGAAAATTTCGAATTATTGCAAAATCCTACAGTCTCCCATCGGATACTAAAACTTGCCTGTAGTATCCTTGCCAAAAGTGAGCAATAATTTCTGACCCCCCACAAACAACCTTCCCTTATACTTAACTAAATCTATCTTTGATCCCCTGACACCTCCATCTCCCCTGCCCAGAGAGAATCGTAGTATGGCAGGCATCTATTGACAGAAAACCCAAAATTAATTATAATCAATACATGGAGGGGGACCCATGCCCCTGCACCACTTATATTAACAGTAAGCCAAGCACAGAGGGGTCCTATGCCCCTGTACCACTTGTAACATAATTTTAACATGATACAACAGGGGTGAAATTGGGTATAGCCCTGCTTGGGGCACTAAAATTGGCGGTGCGCAAATTCTATCACCAGGCGCAACTTATTGCCACCTCGAGCGATATTGGGTTGCATCGCCCCTGGAGGTGATTGCGGCGTAAAATCAAGCGCTGCACGGGACTCCTAAGGTGCTAACCTGGTGGCGCTACTCAATATCTGGACGGCCAGGCGCAGCACAGGTGCTGTCAATTATCGATGACCATGAGACATGCTGGCGCCGGCCAGCTCTTAAAGGGGCAGGTCATTTAGGATCAGCAGCCACACTCATCACCCTGTAGGCCTCAAAATCGGTGCTGTGCATTCTGTGGCGTTACAAACTTTGACCAGATGGAGGGGGTGAGGCAGAGAGTGGAGCGCTTTACCGATGGGGCATTGGATGCTTTGGTTAGTGCAGTGCAGCGCCGGCGAGCAGTGCTGTACCCTGACAGTGGCAGGAAGCCTCATCAGAACGAGTACCGCAGAGCTTGGAGGGAAGTTTCGCAAATAGTCAAATCCAGCAGCGTGGCACCCAGGACTCCTGTGCAATGCAGGAAGAAGTTCAACGATCTCACTCGGGTCGTTAGGGTGAGTGGCTTTTGGCAATCTTCATCCCTCCATCTGCATCTGACTTTATGGCCAGAGGGTGCGCGATGCCCCAATGGCCATCTGTCAGCCAGCACCCATGGTCCTTTCTGGGAACGCACACACACATTCAACTCAGGGCATACAGTAAGGGCTGTTCCACCATGGGGGGCATGAGATTACAACTCAGGGCATACTGTAAGGGCTGTTCCACCATGGGGGGCATGAGATGACAACTCAGGGCAGCATGTTTCATCACTTCCCGTCCTTTCTCCTGCAGGCCAAGCTGGCCAGGAACCGGAGGGAACAGATTCGTACCAGAGGAGGCCCTCCTCAGCTGCAGACACTGACGGACCTGGAGGAAAGAGTCCACCAGATTGTTGGAGGCTGGATGAGTGGTCCTGTCACCACTGGAGCTGCCGACCCCATTGTGCACAGCGATGGTAAGGTCATCACCTTTTTGAACTGTCTTCTTCCACTTGTTACCCCCACCAGCATGCTTTTCCACTCTAGAACAATGTCAGAGCATTGCAGCACTCTTGCACCCCTTGCTGCCACCCTGTCCTTTTGCTAAAGCCACTCTTCAACCTCCCTGCTTTCAAATGCTGCATCACCAGCTCGGGAGCCGGGCCATCAAGCTGCCAGGGACACTGACTCCGGAGGCGACGAGCAGGAGGAAGCCGGACCATCCATACCACCTTCAGGCGAGACAGCCCATCTGCAGACTGGGGGTAGTGCTTCCCTGGAGGGGAGTGGGGGGGATGGCTCTGAGGAGGAACCAGTTGCAGGAACCAGCGGGCTCCAGCAACACAAGGCGGGTAGGGAAGCTCGGGAGCCGTCTCCCCGGAGGGTGAGTCAGGCCACGATGACTGCTGCACAGAGCACAGAAGAGGTGCGTTCCCTCGCAGAAATGAGCACCCAGGCTGGGCTGAGGCACACCGAGCTCATGGCTGCAGTGGCAAGGATGCCTGAATCCATCGAGACACTGGCAAGGAGTGTGCAAGACTTCAGCGCAGCACAGGCGAGGAGTGTACAAGACTTCGGGGCAGCACAGGAAAGGAGTGCCCAGGGCTTCTGTGCAGCACAGGAAAGGAGTGCCCAGGGCTTCGGGGCAGCACAGGAAAGGAGTACCCAGGGCTTCGGTACATCACTGGAAAGGACTGTCCAGGGCTTCAGTACATCACTGGAAAGGACTGTCCAGGGCTTCAGTACATCACTGGAAAGGACTGTCCAGGGCTTGACCGAAGCACTGGCACCTGCCACGCAAGTGCTGAGTGCTGCCACGCAGTCATTCGCTGGTCTCATGCAGAGGCAGATTGAGGCCACGCAAGCACTGACTGCTGCCACCCTCGATGGATCAGGCAGGATTACCCGGGGCCCTTGCAGCACCACAGCAGGCCAGCAATCTGTGGACCAGCTGATTGGTTCGCATGCTGCGGTGCTGCCCCGTCAGAGTGCCAGTGTGTCGGCCGACCACGGAGCAGGTGTCTGCTCTCATGATGTCAGCATTCCTGATGCCACCGCTGGCACGTCTCCACTGCAGCTGCCATCACCTGCAGGACAGACTGCTTCCACCCATGCCCAGTTGGAGCAGTCAGCATCCGGGCCCTCCAAGCCCAGAGTCCATCCAGGCCATTCCTCAGGGGCATCTGTGCTTTTGAACAGTCAGCAGGCGTCCCCCAGCCTTCATGCAGCCACTGGGGTCCCATTACGGAGGAGCTGCAGGGAGGGAAGGGGCCGTTCTCACAAGAGAAGTAGATCACCATCAAAGGGGAAATAGTAGAAGGTGCTGCTGAGACGTCTTATTTCTAGAAATCAAGGCTGTGGATGCTGGTCTGAATGTTAGTAATGTTGTGGATAGTCTCCCGGGTGTGCGAGGCACTTGGTCTGAATGTTAGTAATGTTTTGGATAGTCTCCCGGGTGTGCGAGGAACTTATGTGTTAGTTTGTTAGTTAAGCTTTCTGGTGCCATTGCTTTTCCATGTTGGAAGGAAGCACAGTTTTCAAAATAAACAAATTATTTTATTGACATTGGCCATGTCTGCTATTTACATTCATACTGGCCTTCATAGGCTTTGGGTTATCCGAATGGTTCCATTCCTGGTCTTCGATTGGCACCAAGCATTCCGAGAGAGGGGCCTAGAACCGACTCCTTATCAGCCTCTGACGGATGGCCCTTCCAGTTTCTGGGACCCTCCCGTCTTGGTCCTCTTCCTCCTCCTCCTCCTCCTCCTCCTGCTCCTCCTCCTGCTCCTCCTCCTCCTCCTCCTCCTCCTCTGCTGGTCCTTCAATGTCTGCTGGCATTGGCTGGGTGCGCAGGGTGGAGAGGTTATGGAGCATGCAGCAGACAACGATGAAGTGGGAGACTCGCTCTGGTGAGTACTGCAAGGCGCCTCCTGAATGGTCCAAACAGCGGAACCGTTGCTTCAGCGCGCCGATTGTGTGCTCCACAATGTTCCTTGTCGCCTGATGGCTGACGTTGTAGTGCTCTTCTGCAGGGGTGCTGGGCGAACTGAGTGGGGTCATCAGTCATGGGCAGAGAGGATAGCCCTTGTCACCGAGAAGCCAGCCTTCTGGGTGAGCCGGGGCCTCGAAAAGGTCGGCTACTGAAGTGTGGCGCAGGATGAATGCGTCGTGGCTGCTGCCTGGGAACTGAGCATTGACCGCGAGGATCAGCTGCCGGTTGTCACAGACCAGCTGCACTTTCAAGGTGTGGAACCGCTTGCGGTTGCGGAAGTCCTCAGGATTCAAAACAGGAGCCCGCAAAGCCATGTGCGTGCAGTCAATGGCGCCCTGCACCATGGGGAAGTCGGCTATTGCCACGAAGCCCTCTGCGCACTCCCGCTGCTTCTCCGGTGTCGCAGTGAAGGAGCTGTACTGCCGCCGCCTTTTAAACAGGGCATCTGTTACTTGCTGGATGCAGCTATGCACCGCAAACTGGGAGATGTCGGCAATGTCCCCAGTTGCTGCCTGAAAGGAGCCGGTCGCATAGAAATTCAGTGCTATTGTAATCTTGACAGCCACCGACAGAGAGGTCCTGTACCTTATCTGTGGCTGAAGATCTGCCTGAAGCAAGTCGCACAGCTCAGTCACCACCTCCTTTCTGAATCGCAGCCTCCTAAAACACTGCTCCTCCGACATGTTGAGGTAAGAGAACTGCTGCCTGAATACCCTGGCAGTGTAAGGTCTGGTGTGGCGACGTCTGTTGGCCCTCCTCCGTCTGACCATTCCTGGCCCTCTCTCCCTCCGTCTCTGTGCCCTTTCCAGATGGTCGAGTAGCAGGACGTTCCCCTCCAAAGCAGCCCCCATAATAATAGATAACAAGAAATTATACAGGGTGTAAATGCTCACCAGCAGCAGGGTGATGGTCTGAAGGCTGAAGGTCCTCTGGCAGCACTGGGTCACTAGTGATATGGCTCTCAGAGTGCAACTCTGCAACTCTGTGAAAATCTCAAAGAAGCTGTGCTCCCAAAATGGCTGCCACTTTTATACCAGTGCAGTCCCCTTTAAAGAGCGCCCCCCCTAAGCCTGAGAGCGACTGGGGAACATTCCAGTAAGCTGTCCTTATTAGCGCCAGGGGGAACGAAGGGGTGCACCACTGAATTTCCGGTCCGGGGCGCCAAAAAGGCATTGCACACTGAAATGATGTCATGATCTGCCTGCGCCCGCGAGCGGACGTTAAGATTTAACGCCGGCGCTAAAACCCACTCAATATGGCAGGAGGCACTGGGTTCACTGCGCCCGGCCGAAAATTGGCTAACGCCCCACTTCTCGGCCTCTTTAGGCGCTAATCGCTGGTGCTACGAAACAAATTTCTCCCCCAACATCTTTAAAGGGATTGTCACCCAGCCAACATATCTGCTAAAAAAACAGATGGAAGACAAACGAGCTTCCTTTAACTCCAAACAAGCAGTAAAATAATTAACAAGTTCTGTAAATTCTTAGTCTTAAATTGTATTTCCAGCAGCAGTTTTTAAATGTTGTGGGCATCTGTTTCCTGCAGACCCATTCCTTCGTGGACTAGGGGTGCTTCCTCTCTTGAATCCCATGACACGCTGGTCCCCTGTGCTTTCCGGAACTCTGAAAAAGACAAAGAAAACATCTCGCCAGGTCCCCTGGCTCGGGGGGGAGCGTAATCAGGTCCCATGACCTTCATCCACAATACAATTCTGGGACGGTACCACACTTGAAACTTATACACTAATATTCATTTCAATATAAAAACAAAATTAACATGTTCTACGTTACCTTAAATTGCAATATAAAAATTAACATTAACACGTTCTACCTTAACCTTATACACATTACTTGAACAAACTATATACAAGCGCCGCCTGTCTGCGGGCAGACAGCTTAATCCCTGGTTGGGCTGCCACAGGCTGCTCCCTGTGGCATGGCTGGCCTGATTCCAGCTTATAGTCCCTCGCAGCTTATGGCTGCTAGTTGGGGAGCTCTGCCTTTTGGCCTCTCCCTGACTTGGGAGTCCGCACTTCCTCAATGGAAAGTGGGTGACCATACTTTCTTGGGCTGGGGTAACCGAAGAGATCTCCTAGGGAGTGTCGCTGGTGGGGCTACCCTGGCGAGCAGACCCTTAGCTCGGGTCACACACCCTGCTGGCTGGGGACTTCCTCCTTCAGGTCCCTCCCTTCCCAAACCTGGGCTGGGGACAGGCAATTCCTTGCCACCGACTGCCGGTGGCTGAGAGCCTTCCCCTTCAGGTCTAAAACCTGGTTCAGGCTCCTCCCCGGAGTCCCACAAGAGAGGGTGAATCGCTCGGGCCATTTGCTGGGGAGCTTCTACAACCGCAGCTGCCTGTTCCCCTGCCCCCTGCTTAAACAACCCACGTTATTTGCTATAACTGGCTGCCTGCCAGTAATCCTGTTCAAAATCATGAATGGCTCCTCCCCAACACAAGCCACAGCGCCTGCCTGTGCAGCCTGTGAACTTGGACCTGCTGTGGGCTAGGGATTTCTATTCTCAGGTTCACTCCCAGCTGCCTGTTTCCCTATGGGTCCCATTAAGCTAGATGGGACCCCGTTAGACCGGGGTGAATTGGTCAGATCTTCCGAGTGGACCACTGTGCTGGAGGCTCCTGTGTCCACCGAATATCTCCCCTGCACCATCTCCACCCCCATCTCAACATAGGGCCTGCTCCCCTCAGCTTCATCAATGGGCGGACTGTACCTCTGTTGTCGGAGGGGGTACACTGGTCCTTGTCCCGGCCTATCTAGTGGGGCCTGCTGTGCTTCCCCTGCCTTCCCATCCTCCACCCCCCTTTGCTGCCAGAGCTCCCGAAAGCTCAGAGCCGTGGGTGGCGGTTGTGGGACCTCTGACTCCCTGACCAACCTTTCCTTGAGTGCTGCCAGTGGGACGGTTTTACTTTGGTTGTCAGTAAATTCCAGCTGACCTGCCTTCGGGCTGATCAGACATATCATCCCCTTTGCTCTTTTTAAAGCCATGCTCAGGCTTTCTATCTCTGAACTAAAGGGGCCATGATCTGCTTCCTCAAACCCTTGCTCGCAGGCCAGCTTATATGCTGCCTTTACCTCCCTAACCTTTTCCTCCTGCTCTTTTAATTCTTGTATGAGGCGAGCGTTCAACTCCTGTGCCCTCATCTCATTGATCTTGGCCTCTGCAACTAGGCACTTCAGGTACTCTGGCTCATGCCTCATGTGGCTTTTGCCCTCACTAAACTGGAACACTAGGTGCTCTATCTTGGCCTGGTATTCTTCAACCTCATTTTCCCTATCGCAACTCTCTGCCCTGGCTTCCCTAAGCCTGCGGGTGACTTCCCCAAGCCTGTGGGAAACTAACCACAAACAAAGCAGTGGGTGAAAAAGAGACCCAATAACTGCTGTTCTTTCCAGACTCAAACCACTGTCTGCCACATCGCACACCGTTGCCGATGGTTCTGCCATGGTCGCCATTTTGTAAGGAATTAGCACACGCTGGTGGGGTTGGGGTTATTGTCTCTGGCCAGTCAGAAGCCTCTGAGCTGCTCCAGGGACCCCCGTGCGGTTTTGAAGCGCTCCCCTATTCCTGGTTCTGACCGCAGGACTTATTCGGTAGCGATGTGGACAGAAAAATGCTGAGACTCATGGTTTGGGTGCAAAACAGACCAGTATTTATTGAATAAAAAAGAAAGAAACAACTTCAAATGGAATCTATAAAGCACTTATGCCTGGTACAGCACTTTTGCTTAACGCAGTACACTCAGTGTCCACTAGAGCGCTCCTTGCTCAGTGCAACACTCCTTTATTTAAATATACAGCACTTTTAAATACAGCCACTCAGTGTCCACTGGAGCACTTCTCTGCTCAGTGCAACACTCCTTTATTAAAATACAGCACTTTTAAATACAGCCACTCAGTGTCCACTGGAGCACTTCTCTGCTCAGTGCAACACCATCTTACTTAAGAGGAGAGAATGGACACAACGAGGGAAGATCGACTAAAATCACAGTTCTAACAAAATTCCCACTTGCTTGAGTAAATAGCCTTGAATGTATTGTAAACAAAAAGTCATTGTCCTTGTGGTCAGACTGAAACCAGTCTCAAGTGGTTAATCCTTTGTGTAGCAGTTTCTGTAAACACATCGATTGTCTCTGCAGGGAGGGGAAACTCCCTGAACTGCCTTTGATTGGCAGACTGGTCAGCCATCTTTGATCTTCCCCTTTTTCACAGACACACACACAAGCTGCCTTGTCAAGTCCTTTGTCTTTTGCCATGCGGTCTGGCGGCCATTTTGATCCCCTGGATTTTCAAAGGTATATTATCCAGGTATTCTTTAATCAATATTAATTTTTAGAACTGTAGGAAATTTCAATATTATTGCGAAATCCTACAGAATCTCTTTTCCCTCTGCCTTTCAGTGTCTCACCACTTCCACAATACTAAAGTTTCAGTGGTGGGTAGGCGGTTTCACCACACAGATGTTGATTGATGCCCCTGTCTTCTTGAGTTAATACCTGGAATAACTTCCCCAAACTGGTTGCAATTATTCACAGCACCATCGAAACAAAAATGTAGTAGGGAAAAAAATAGCAAACCGAAGTGAAGTTGAGTGTGGGATCAGCTGAGGTGGTATTTAATGTATTAATGAGCAGCTTTGTAAACCAGTAAAAATGATACATCAGACTGGTATCAGCACATGCATCATGCCACTGCTGAAGTACATACAAACCAAAAAGTTGTTGCAGAAAAATATTCTTTAGACCTTAGTACTGCAACATTCTCATGATTGTCCTTCCAGTAATGATTTTCAAATTATTAGAGGATGCTCCTCCTCATTGTTGTTAATAATATGGGCATTTCCAAATATTGTTGGCACAACAGAAGTCTGTTTGTGTGCCATCACTGGAGGCCAATCAATCTGCATCTGTGAGTATCACAATTATACACAGCAAGATAAGGTCTGTTTAATATAAAACTGAGTGAGAGGATTGGCCAATCATTTTGCAATTATTTTTACAATAAATTGCTTTTCATCTTGCAGGATCTCAATACTGGCATTTCAATGGGACTGTTCTGAGATCAGGTTACCCAAAGCCCATCTCTGACCTTGGTTTTCCAAGCAGTGTTAATAAAATAGATGCCGCAATGCGTAAAGTTCGTAGAAGGATAATGTTCTTTGTGAGAGATCAAATCTGGCATTAAGTGCTTTCATAACTTTTTCTATCTTTGACCCATTTTCTGATGTTTTTGTTGTTGTTTGTTTCCCCGGAGATCATAACATACTGTACCATGTACTTTCTTATTTAGTAATAATCAACATAGAAATCGAATGTTCCGTGGATACCCAAGGTCAATAAGCGAGGTTTTTCCAGAAATTTCTAATAACGTGGATGCAGCTTTTGCATATCGAAGTAAGTGTGCACTTGGTAGAGAAAGGTAACTTATAGTTTAATAACAGTGGTAAAATTAAAGTAATGAAATCAGTGTGGAAGATGTAAGTAAGATGCAGCTGTGAGATTTTAAAAGATTTTTTAAAATTCAGTAGTTTTACATTGAATGGATCTCTTTACATTAAGAATATAAACGCTGTTTTGTTGCTCAAAACCCTATCTATAGGAACATGGGTCACAAAACCGTGCGAAGAGGTCAGATTGAATATTTATCACTGGAGCATCAGGAGTGTCACAAATCAGAGGATCCAAGCGCCATTTCTCTGATCTGTGCTCCTATAAAGCAAGGCTCCATTCCAGCAGCTGAGCCTCACAACATCAGCCCCATCAAGCCACCTTATGAGGACATCATTTTCTCTCTTGTCTTTAAGAATTTATATTTTTTAGAATATTGGGACTATGTGGTACATATTCGTAACATAAAAATTGTGCATTTAACATGGATTTCCTGTCTGTCACAATTCAAGCTTCACACTCACACTTCAAAAAGGTACAAAGAAACAAAGGCCGTGCTCAGAGGGCAGGTTTGGAGATGGGTCAGGTGTCAAAATGGCAAAGATTAACAGCAGGTAGGGAACCCGCTGTCAACTCACCTCCACGCAAGTGTCCCAGGTGACGGGTCAGTCAGCGCAAAACAGACCTGGCAACAAGCGGCGGGGGAGACAATTCACATCATTAACTGGGTAGTTAACATCCAATTAATTCTATTTTAAGGCTAAATTTCAATTATACGTGCTCCCCCACGGGTTACCCGCTGCTCGGGGAACACTTCAGCTCACCATGCCTGCATTACATTATCTGATTACCTGACAGCTGCAGAAGTTCTATAAAGGTTACCATGTTGCAATTGTTCACTTTCAGAGCTCAGAAACCATTGGAAGACATATAGGGGGGAAAATTAGGTTGCTTAGCGACTCCCGTTAGCGCCCAAAGAGGGCGCTAATGGGTCGCAATACAATTAGCGCCCGGGCGTGGCGATGTTTGCACCGCTAGTGAAATTGACCAGAGTTTTTGTGGTGGAGCTAAACTCTACTGCCCCGATCCCCTGTGACTGCAGATCATGACGCCAGTCGAGCGTGCAATGCCCCAGACCGGATATTGAGTGGCGCCCCCCTCTTTTCCGCCTGCTGCAAGCAACGACAGGGAGACTGGAACATTTTCCAGTCGGTAAGGGGCTGGGGGAGCGCTATTTAAAGGCAGCCCCTTCCTGCCTTTTTTTGTGGGAGTAATTTTTGCACCACTCATTCTGACAGAGAGATATTCTGAGAGAGAGAGAGAGAGAGAGACTTCTGCAGAGAGTCAACACTGTGTGAAGCAATTTTGGCTACTGAGCATCACTTTGCAGGTTCTTTTGGATTTGACCTTCATTACTTCGATTGTCAAGAGACTATTGGGACCGCACTGATTAGGGGCATCGTCCTGCGCCTGCAGAATCGGAGGCATTAGAAACGCAGAGAGAGAGTGGCAATCATGGCCAGAGGGAGGAGGGTCAACAGGCCTCTGCACAGGAGACCTTACCCTTCCAGGGTATTCCGGGAACAATTCTCCTACATCCATTTGTCTGAGGAGCAGTGTTTGCGCAGGCTGCGCTTTAGCAAGGAGGTGCTCACTGAGCTCTGCCATCTGCTGCAACCAGATCTGCAGCCTCAATTGAGGACCAGGACGGCTCTGTCGGTGGCAGTGAAGGTCACAGTTGTTCTGAATTTTTACGCCACCGGCTCCTTTCAAGCAGCTACTGGGGACATCGCCAATATCTCCCAGTTCGTGGTACATTGCTGTATCCGGCAGGTCACAACTGCCCTCTATAAAAGGTGACACCAGTACATCTCTTTCCCGATGACCCGGGCCAAACAGCATGAATGCGCATTGGGCTTTGCGAGGATAGCGGGCATCCCTGACATAATAAAGACTCACTACGCACTTGGTTGTACATAAAGCAAGGCTTTAATCGACTTGTAACAAAACATGGAGGTCTAGTTAATATTCACTAGCTTCCTGTTTCCAGATTGTCTCTTGCCAAGTTGGGCCCACACCCGAGTATTTATACTCCTCGGGCGGCGCCTTCAGCTGGCTGTTCAGTAGTACTTCCTGTGTTACTTCTTGTAGAAGTTGCGATTTATGACAATTCCCATGTTGCAGGGCGCCATTGACTGCTCGTATGTGGCATGGCGGACACCGCAGGTGAATGCAGAGGTTTTCCAAAACCGCAAGGGGTTCCATGCCTTAAATTTCAAGTTGGTGTGTGACCACAGACAGCTGATACTCACTGTCAATGCCTGCTATCCTGACAGCAGCCACGATGCTTTCATCCTGCGTCAGACTGGTGTGGCACATCTTTTCCAGGCAGTGCATCAGCCAAGTGGTTGGCTCCTCGGGGACAAGGGTTATCCACTCTGCACCTGGCTGATGACACCGCTCCGTAACCCCAACACCCCTGCCGAGCTGCGGTATAATGAAAGCCATCTCACCACCAGGAACATCAGTGAGCAGACGATCGGTGTGCTCAAGCAACGGTTCCGCTGTCTGGGCCACTCAGGAGGAACCCTGCAGTACTCTCCTGAGCAAGTCTCCCTCTTCACAGTTGTTTGCTGCAATCTTTATAACCTTGCAATCCTCAGGACCCAGCCAATGCCACCAGGCCTTGGTGCACCACCGGAGGAAGAGGAGGACGAAGAGGAGGAGGATGATCAGCAGCAGCACTGAGGCAGGAGGGAGGCCCACAATGCTGAAACTGCAAGGGCCATCCGTCAAAAACTGATAAAAAGCCACTTCCAGGCCCCTTCTCTGCAAATCGCTTCTGGCATGGAGAACAACATGATGGAAAGCAACGCGCAACCCCTATAGCCGGCCAAGGCAGAAATGATTTCAATGGCCAAACATGTACATTTTGAATACAACAACTTTTTTATTTTACAAAGTCAGTGTGTGTCATTTATTCATGACAAACTAATAGAAACAAACACAAAAAATCACTCATTAACATAACTGGTTCTCACAAGCTGGAGATAATGGACAAAACACTAAACAAAAGTAATTACACGAACCTCGGTCTTTAATAAAAACATTCCCAACATTTCGCCAGACCTCCTACTTTTTGACCTTCGAGGGTGATCTCCTTCCCTTGCCCACTTGTTCCCTTCCCACCCTACTGCTCCTCTGTAATGGGGCTCCAGTGGCTGCAGCAAGACTGGTGGAAGGTTGCTGAATGTCAGATCCTGAGATTACAGGTGCCCTTGAAGGATGCCCTTGACCAGCTCTGGGCCTGTAGGGCTCGGCTGCAGACTGCACCAACTCTGCATGGGCGACAGCAGTCTGGGCTACAGGCGGTGGCAAGTGCAATTGGGAAGTGACAGTGGTGGCAGCAGGACTGCTGTCATCTTGAGAGAGAACAGCACCTCCCTGCTCGACCAACACACTGGCACTCCTACGGGGCAGCACCTCAGCATCTGGAGCAATCTGCTGGAGCACAGATTGCTGGCTTGCTCCAGTGCCGTGAGAGCCCTGGGGCAATGTGTCCAAACCAGCAATGATGGCAGCAGTCAGTGCTTGCGCGGCCTCAATCTGAGTCTGCATGAGAGCAGTCTGAGTTTGGATCACGGCAGCCAGTGACTCAACTGCAGCACTAAGCATTTGCATGGCATCCGCCTGTGCTACAGTGTAGTGCTCCACACTCATTGCCAGTGCATCAATGCTTTCGGGCACCCTTCCCACTGCACCCATGAGCTAAGTGTGCATGTCCACCGCCTGGGTGTTCATTTCAGCGATGAGCCGCTCCTCCTCTGCGTCCAGTGCAGCAGAACTCGCTGGCCTACTCCCCCACCAGGGAGAAGGCCCCCGAACTTCCCTACCCCCATAGCATTGCTGCAGCCTGCTGGGCCCCAGAGCTTCACCCTCATCAGACCCTTCCCCCCCTGCTCCCCTCCAGGGAAGACGTGGTCCCAGTGTGCACATGGGCTTCCTCGGGAGAGGGTGCTGCTGAGGCTCCGGCTTCCTTTTCCTCCTCGCCTGCGGCTTTGCTCCCACTGGCAGCTTGAGGGCCCATCTCCTCAGCTGGTGAATCACCATCTGAAAACAGGGAGGTACAAGAGTGGCTTTAGCATGAGGACAGGGGGGCAGTAAGGGAGGAAGGAGCGCAGCAATTTAGTAAGTTAGATTGAAAGTGTCAAAGGCTGGTGTGATGGACAAGTGGAATGAGAGGGCAGAGAAAGCTGATGACCTTATCATTGCTGTCCCGAATGGGGTCGGCCTCTCCAGGGGCAACGGGACCAATCACCTGGCTTGCCACAATCCTGTGGATGTGCGCCTCAAGATCGCTGAGGGGTTGCAGCTGAAGCCGTCCTCCACCCGTCCGTTGCTGCTGTCTCCTGTTATGAGATAGCTTGGCCTGCAAGAAAAAAGACGGCATTTGAGTAAATATACAGCCATGGTCTTGCCTGAGGTGCCTCCCATAGTTGAATAGCCCTTAATGTATGCATCCATGGCCTTCCCTGATGTGCCTCCCATAGTTGAATAGCCCTTAATGTATGCAAGTTGTGGAATGTGCGTGTGTGTTTTATGAGATGGCCGTAGGTCTTGGATGAGTGTTGGGCATTGGGGTTTTAAGAACCTCTGGTCATAGAGTGCGGTTGAGATGGAGGGATGGAGAGGTATTGAAAAACAGCCACTCACCCTGATGACCCGAGTGAGGTTGTTGAAGTTTTTACGATATTGAGTATGGGACCTGGGCACCATGCTCCTAGAGGAGACATGCTGAGCCATCTCCTTCCACATTCTTCTGTAGTCGCACGGCAATGGCCTCCTGCCACTCTCAGGGTACAGTATAGCCCTTCTGTGCTCCACCACGCCACAGAGCCTCCAAGGCCCAGTCACTGAAGCGCTGAGCTCATTCCCTCAGCTTCTTCACAGTCCTTGGCTGGAAATTTCAGGCACTGGTCTGTCCACGATGAGATTCAAGCCTGCAATCAGCAGGGTGTGGCTGGAGAGCAAGATCGACCCTTCCCTTTAAGAACTGGCCGGCGCCAGTGTGTCTGTGTTCCATTGCTAACTGACAACACCTGCGCTTCACCTGCGCTCTGAGTTAGTGCCTCGCTCCTTGGCCTTTGAGCCTTAAGACAGTAGTGTAGCGCCTGACTTAGTGCTCCAATCACCTCCGGGGCGATAAAAGCCAAGTTTGCAGTCGGAAGCGATAATTAGCGCCAGGCGCTAAACTTTGCACCCAGCCGATAATTGCGCCCCAATCGGGGCGATACCGAATTTCTCCCCCATACAGCCTTCGGCAGCTTGTAAGTGTTTGGAGCCAACTCTCTATCCAGTTCCACCTCATTGGGACAACCTCTCTCAGCATTCACAGATTTGCTTCTGTCATCTCTCTTTCACCTGCCATCGATTACATCAGAATGGTTACGGTTTACACTCTCTCAACTTGGTCCTTAGAATCAGACCACAAAGAGCCCCAACACCAGCAGAACCAGGCACCCCAGCAGCCATAACAACAGCAAGAGCGCCAAGCTTCACCTCAACCACCTGATGCTGCACAGGACAGAGGGTATCAGCACAGGGCTGGACTTCGCCGGAGGCAATACCCCCAGCACAGGGTTCACAGGCAGAGGATGAGCTTTTTAAAAATTAATTTGTGGGATGTGGGCGTCGCTGGTAGGGCCAGCATTTAATCATAATCATAATAATCATAATCAACTTTATTGTCATTGTTAGTGCACAAGTGCAGTACAACGAAATGTAGGCTTGCGGCTCCCGAGAGTGTACATTTAGATTAAGACATTATAACATTCAACATACATTTGGCTTGTAATACATTAACATAAACATAACCATAATAAAGTGCATTGGCAGATGTGCAGGCTTCAGAGTTTATTTGTGGAGTTCAGTAGGATGACAGCCCTGGGAAAGAAGCTGTTCCTAAATCTGGTCGTACGGGTGCGAATGCATCTGTAGCGTCTCCCAGATGGCAGGAGGGTGCCCTAAGTGCCCTTGAAAAGGTGGTTGTGAGCCGCCTTCTTGAACCGCTGCAGTCTGTGTGCTGAAGGTACTCCCACAGTGCTGTTAGGGAGGGAGTTCCAGGATTTTGACCCTGCGATGATGAAGGAGTGGCAATATACTTCCAAGTCTGGATGGTGTGTGACTTGGAGGGGAACTTGGAGGTGGTGGTGTTCCCATGCGCCTGCGGCCCTTGTCCTTCTAGGTGGAAGAGGTTGCAGGTTTGGAAGGTGCTGCCAAAGAAGCCTTGGTGAGTTGCTGCAGTGCATCTTGTAGATGGTACACACTGCAGCCACGGTATGCCGATGATGGAGGGAGTGAATATTTAAAATGGTGGATGGGGTGCCAATCAAGTGGGTTGCTTTGTCCTGGATGGTGTTGAGCTTCTTGAGTGTTGTTGGAGCTGCACCCATCCAGGTAAGTGGAGAGTATTCCATCACACTCCTTACTTGTGCCTTGTAGATGGCAGGAAGGCTTTGGGGAGTCAGGAGGTGCGACACTCACTGCAGAATACCTAGCCTCTGACCTGCTCTTATTGCTACAGTATTTATGTGGCTGGTCCAGTTAAGTTTCTGGTCAATGGTGACCCCCAGGATATTGATGGTGGGGGGATTCAGTGATGGTAATGCCGTTGAATGTCAAGGAACGGTGGTTAAACTCTCGCTTGTTGGAGATAGCCATTGCCTGGTACTTGTGTGGTGCGAATGTTACCTGCCACTTATCAGCTCAAGCCTGAACCTCATCAAATTGTTGCTGCCTGCGGGCATGGACTGCTTCATTATCTGAGGAGTTGTAAATGGTGCTGAACACTGTGCAGTCATCAGCGAACATTCCAATTTCTGACCTTATGTTGGAGGGAAGATCGTTGATGAAGCAGCTGAAGATGGTTGTGCCTAGGACACTGCCCTGAGGAACTCCTGGGGCTGTGATGATTGATCTTCAACCACCACAACCATCTTCCTTTGTGCTCGGTATGACTCCAGCCACTGGAGCATTTTCCCCCCCATTCCTATTGACTTCAGTTAAATTAGTGATCCTTGATGCCACACTCGTTCAAATGCTGCCTTGATGTCAAGGGCAGTCACTCTCACCTCACCTCTGGAATTCAGCTCCTTTCTCCATGTTTGGACCAAGGCTGTAATGAGGTTGGGAGCTGAGTGGTCTTGGCGGAACCTAAACTGTGCATCGGTTAGCAGGTTATTGGTGAGTAAGTGCCACTTGATAGCACTCTCGATGACACCTTCCATCACTTTGCTGATGATTGAGAGTAGACTGATGGGATGGTAATTGGCCGGGTTGGATTTGTCCTGCTGTTTGTGGATAGAACAAATTTGAGCAGTTTTCCACATTGCCGGATAGATGCCAGTGTTGTAGCTGTACCGGAACAGCTTAGCTAGAGGCGTGGCTAGTTCTGGAGCACAAGTCTTTAGCACAACAGCCAGGATGTTGTCAGGGCCCATAGCCTTTGCTGTATCCAGTGTGCTCAGCCATTTCTTGATATCACGTCGAGTGAATCGAATTGGCTTCTGTGATGGTGGCGACCTCAGAAGGAGGCCGATATGAATCATCCACTTAGCACTTCTGGCTGAAGATGGTTGCAAACGCTTCAGGCTTGCCTTTTGCACTCACATGCTGGGCACCACCATCATTGAGGATGGGGATATTCATGTAGACTCCTCCTCCCGTTAGTTGTTTAATGGTCCACCACCATTCACATCTGGATGTGGCAGGACTGCAGAGCTTTGATCTGATCCGTTGATTGTGGGATTGCTTAGCCCTGTCTATAGCATGCTGCTTCTGCTGTTTAGCAGGCATATAATCCTGTGTTACAGCTTCCCCAGGTTGGCAACTCATTTTTAGGTATGCCTGGTGCTGCTCCTAGCATGCTCTTCTACATTCCTTATTGAACCAGGGTGTTATGTTCATAAATAAATAAACATTCTTATTATGAACAGCTAGCTTGAGCTAGTCACTTTATTCAGCCATGTGGACTTCTGTACAGCATCCATCTTGACTACTGCCTTGTGGGAGGCCTGGTTCATCGTGGGTAGCCCACTCCTATATACATACAGCTCCACCTAGTGTACCATCCTCGAATGACATGTTACTGACCATTACATCCCCTTTCTTTGAGGTTAAACAAAATCAATATCAATCAATATCAATCAACTTTCAAGAAACACAATAAAGAAGATATCAGTAACACTTTTGTTAGTGCTCTATAAACATAAACATTTTCACAACAGTCAACACATTTTCAAAGATTTACTTTATACTTAAAGATTAAGTCTATCAGGCTTTTTTACTTCACGTGTGGATCTTCTCAGCACAGGTAAGTCTGATGTGTTTTCATGAGAGCCTATATGTGTGTTTGTGTTAGATTGTTCTGATGGTGATTGACAAGATTCAGTTGCGGCATTGTCATCGATTTGCTCTTGGATAGTTTCTTGTGTTTTCAGGAGGGAACGGCGGTTCCTCCTGAGAATCTGTCCTTCCTCAGTTCTAACAGTGTATGACCTTGGTCCTACTTCCTCAAGAACTGTAGCTTTCCTGTTCCATGCATCTGGATCCTCAATCCTGACAACATCATCCCTTGTCAATGGTTTCAGAGTTTTGGATGACTTGTCATAGTGTGATTTCTGTTTCAGCTTTAACAGTTGAAGTCTCTGTCTCAGTTCCTTACTCTGCTTTTCTTTTGCACAGCAGGGTAGCATGGTGCAAAACTTGCGACCCATTAGGAGTTCAGCAGGTGAAGAACCACAGTCTAAAGGTGAGGCTCGGTAGCTCAGCAGGGCGAGATAAGGATCAGACTTGCTTTCTGATGCTTTCTTCAGTAGCTGTTTGAGAACTTGAACAACTTTCTCTGCCTTACCATTCGACTGAGCATACAGAGGACTGGATGTGATGTGTTGAAAGTCATAATGTGCTGCAAACTGTTGCCACTCCTTACAGTTGAAGCACGGACCATTGTCGCTAAAGGCAATCCTGGGAATTTCATGTCTGGCGAAGATGGATTTCACATGCATTATGACATTGCTTGCTGTGGTGCTTGAGAGCAGCGCCATCTCAGGATAGTTAGAATAGTAGTCAATCACTATTAGATAGTCTTTACCATTCAAATGAAAAAGGTCCATACCAACCTTTTGCCATGGTGCTGTTGGTAAGTCAGCGACTATCATTGGTTCCTTTGCTTGTTTGTTTTGGTGTTTCTGACATGTCTCACATTCACCTATCATGTTCTCAATGTCCTTATTTATGCCAGGCCAATAAACAGTGTCTCTTGCTCTCCTTTTGCATTTTTCAATTCTGAGGTGTCCCTCATGAATCTTTTTGAGCATGTCTTGACGTAGGGCCTGTGGAATGACTATTCTGTTCTGTTTTAGTAATATTCCACTTGCGACACTCAACTCTGACCTGATGTGAAAGTACTTTGGACAGGAACCTTTTGGCCAACCATGATGAATGTTCTCTATTACTGTTTGTAACATGGTATCTCTTACTGTTTCTTCTGCTATTTGCTTTGATTTTGTGTCTGACACGGGCAGCGCAGCAGTGACCTTACTCACATGAACATCCACGCCTTCCTCAGCAGAGCTCACATGACTCATTGTGGGTGCTCGGGATAGTGCATCTGCTAACACTATGTGTTTGCCTGGTGTGTAGATCAGTTCAAAGTCATATCTTTGCAGCTGCATCATGAGTCATTGAATCCTTGGAGACATCTCATTCAGAGGTACAGTATTTGGTGCTCTCTTCATCCAGTTTTAGTTGCCAAAATCCTTGTGAAGCATCGAGCTTTGTGAAGTATCTGGCACCTGACATTTCACTGGTGATTTCTTCTCGCTTGGGAATCTGGTAGTGTTCACGTTTTATGTTTGCATTTAAGTCCTTTGGATCCATGCATACTCTTGGATCATTGTTCTTTTTCTTTACACATACCATGGAGTTAACCCAGTCTGTTGGCTCTTTGACTTTCCTGATGACTTCTAGTGTGGTCATTCTGCCCAGTTCTTTCTTGAGCCGGTCACGCAGGGGTGCTGGAACTCTCTGTGGAGCATGTACCACTGGCTGAGCATCCTCCTTTAGCTGGATCTTGTATGTGAATTGTAGAACTCCAAATCCTTTGAACACATCCTGGAAATTACTCACTACAGAGTCCACCAAGTCATCTGGTCTGCTTATGGCACAGTTTATATGGTAGACTCTCTTGACCAGTTCTAAGTCCTCACAAGCTTTGTCACCTAATAGTGAATCCAATCCTTCAGCCACAACATAAAACATGAGATGATGCATTTTGTCTTTGATTGTCACTTTAAGTCTGCATACACCTAAGCTATCTATTTTCTGTCCATTATAGTTCTTCAGTAGTACTGACTTTTTTTGTATTTTGGGCTTTTCTTTCATATTTTTAATGTCACTCATACTGATTAAGTTTGCTTTTGCCCCAGTATCTAGTTTCAATGTAACTAATGCTCCATTTACCTGCAGTGACATTATCCATTTGTCCTCTTTTACTGCATTAACTTTATGTTCAGCATTGTCCATTCCTGAGGGCTGCACATTTTCTGTATCCTTTTCTATGTTGTCACATGACACCATTCCTACAAAAAATGTCTCACTTAAATCAGTGTCCTCAATCACATTGACTTGTTGCCCTTTCTTTGTTTACTTTTGAAAAGCATTGTTTGGCAAAGTGATTCTTTCCATTACATTTTGTGCACATTTTCCCAAACGCAGGGCATTGTCGTGACTGGTGTTTGTAACCACAGCATTTACAATTAAAAATTCCTTCCTCCGATTGCTTTGCATTTCTGTTCTGCCCACGTTTCTTCCCTTTGTAGGACACAGCACCGACAGCAGCACTATCACTTACTACAATTGCATTATTATTAATTTCACTGAAAGTCTTCGTGTGCTTTTGACCTAGCTCACTGGCATGGCATATTTTCACAGCATTCTCCAATGTTAGTTTGGTTTCTCTTAACAAACATTCCCTGACCTTTTTATCATGAATACCAAACACAATCTGGACACTAATCATGGATGATTTCAGTTCAGAGAAATTACATGTCTGTGCTTTCAGTTTCAGATCGGTCACAAAGCTATCAAAATCTCATTTTGCTGCTGTGTCCGTGAACGGAACACGTATCTCTCATAGGTCTCATTCTTTTTGGGAGAACAATGTGTATCAAATTCCTTTAGCACATCGTTCAGTTTTTCTCTGTCCTCTCTTGATCAAATAAAAATGTATTAAATACCTCTATCGCCTGTGGGCCTGCAACCATGAGCAGCAATGCTATTTTCCTTGTGTCTGGCATCATACAGAACCCGATGGCAGCAATGTAGAGTTCGAATTGTTCTTTGAAATTCCGCCAATTGCAGTCGACATTCTCCGTGAGTTTCAAATCCTCCGGTGGCTTCAAATTCTCCATGTCACGTTACACAATATTCAGCAGATTTTACCAATCATGGTACCATGTTATGTTCATAAATAAATAGACATTCTTATTATGAACAGCTAGCTTGAGCTAGTCACTTTATTCAGCCATGTGGACTTCTGTACAGCATCCATCTTGATTACTGCCTTGTGGGTAGCCTGGTGCATCGTGGGTAGCCCACTCTTATATACATACAGCTCCACCTAGTGTACCATCCTAGAATGACATTTTACTGATCATTACACAGGGTTGGTACCCTGGCTTGATGGTAATGGTAGAGTGCGGGATATGTCAGGCCATGAGGTTACAGATTGTGGTGGAATACAATTCTGCTGCAGCTGATGACCCACAGCGCCTCATGGATGCCCCGTTTTGAGCTGCTAGATCTGTTCTGAATCTATCCCATTTATCACAGAAATCACAGAAACCCCACAGTGCAGATAGAGGCCATTTCGGCCCATCAAGCCTGCACCGACACATATCCCACCCGATCCCCGTAACCCCTACACCAACACATATCCCACCCTATCCCCGTAACCCCACGTATTTAATCCCCCTAACACTAAGGGTCAATTTATCTCAGCCAATCAACCTAACCCGCACATCTTTGGACTGTGGGAGGAAACTGGAGCACCCGGAGGAAACCCACGCAAACACGGGGAGAATGTGCAAACTCCACACAGACAGTCACCCGAGGCCGGATTTGAACCCGGGTCCCTGGCGCTGTGAGGCAACAGTGCTAACCACTATGCCACCGTGCAGGGTGGTAGTGCCACACAACACGATGGAGGGTGTCCTCAGTGTGAAAACGGAACTTCGTCTCCACAGTGGCTGTGCGGTGGTCTCTGCTACCAATACTGTCATGGTCAGATGCATCGGCGACAGGTAGATTGGTGAGGATGAGTTCAAGTAGGTTTTTCCCTTGTGTTGTCTCTCTCACCACCTGTTGCAGGCTAAGACTGGCAGTTATCTCCTTCAGGACTTGGCCAGCTCGGTCAGTAGTGGTGCTACCGAGCCACTCTTGGTGATGGACATTGAAGTCTCCCATCCAGTGTGCATTCTGTGCCCGTGCTACTCTCAGTGCTTCTTCCAAGTGGTGTTCAACATGGAGGACTACCGATTCATCAGCTGAGGGAGGACAGTAGGTGGTAATCAGCAGGAGGTTTCCTGCCCATGCTTGACCTCAACATGCTTCCTCAATATGACTGAGCAGCAGTGCCAACGGTTGCTTAGGCTATTGCGCCAGGAAGTGGTGGACATTTCCAGATTGCTGGAGCAAGAGCTGCAGCCCAGAGGAGTGGGTGGACACCCCTTACCAGTAGCTGTGAAAGTCACCCTTGCTTTCAACTTCTTCGCCTCAGGCTCCTTCCAGGCATCTGCAGCAGACATTTGCAGCATCTCGCAGTCGGCTGCTCACAGATGTATTGCGCATGTGATGATGCCCTATTTGACAAGTCAGCAAATTATGTAAACTGAGCAACTGATGAAGCCAGTGCTGCTGGGTGTGCGGTTGGCTTTGCGGCTCTGGCTGGATTTGCATGGGTGCAGGGCATAATCGACTGCACACATATGGCCATCAGGGCATCCCATCATAACCCAGCAGTGTTTATCAACCGCAAGGGCTTCCACTCTCTCAATGTGCAACTGGTCTGCAACCATAGGAAGGTTATTCTCCATGTTTGCGCCAAGTTCCCTGGGAGGATTTTCTTTTAATCATTTATGGGATGTGGGCATTGCTGGCAAGGCCAGCATTTATTGCACATCCCTAATTGCCCTTGAGAGGGTGGTGGTGAGCCACCTTCTTGAACTGCTGCAGTGTGTGTGGTGAAGGTACGCCCACAGTGCTGTTGGGTAGAGAGTTCCAGGATTTTGACCCAGCAACGATGAAGGATCGGCGATATACTTCTAGGTCAGGATGGTGTGTGACTTGGAGGGGAACTTGGAGGTGGTGGTGTTCCCATGCGCCTGCTGCCCTTGTCCTTCTAGGTGGAAGAGGTTGCGGGTTTGGAAGCTGCTGCCAAAGAAGCCTTGGTGAGTTGCTGCAGTGCATCTTGTAGATGGTACACACTGCAGCCACGGCACGCTGGTGGTGGAGGGAGTGGATGTTTAAGGTGGCAAATGGGGTGCCAATCAAGCGGGCTGCTTTGTCCTGGATGGTGTTGAGCTTCTTGAGTGTTGTTGGAGCTGCACCCATCCAGGCAAGTGAAGAGTATTCCATCACACTCCTTACTTGTGCCTTGTAGATAGTGGAAAAGCTTTGGGGTGTCAGGAGGTGAGACACTCGCTGGAGAATACCTAGCCTCTGACCTGCTCTTGTGGCCTTGACTCCTACATCCTGCACCACTCCACCATTCCTCAGCTCTTCATTCCTCCGAACAGTCTTACCGGCTGGCTGCTTAGAGACCAGGGCTATCCATTAAGGACGTGCGCCCTGCACAACATAGCACAGCAGCGAGGATTATCACTGCATGAGGAAGAACATGCAGAGCGCACAGCCTCTGCAGAGGGGGAGGATGAGTTTGAGGACGATGATGAGGAAGACCTTGATTAGCCGGCGGTACCAGTGCCACCACTACACGAACACATTGCTGCCCGTGAGGCCAGGAATCACCTGGGAGCCCACTCCCAACCCACATCCATGTAAGTTTCCAAAATGTCGGGTCTGCGATTTCAGAACAGACCCGACACCAAGCGGCGGGGGAGGCATTTAAGATAGTTAAATGCTTGTTAACTACTATTTTGCCAGCCTATTTCTATTTTACCACATTTTTAACGGGGTTCACATCATTTGGCGATCATGTCAGGTAAGTAGGTTGGGTTCTCTATCTTTCCCCATTGCTGTGAATAGGTGACGTCTGTAAAAGTGGTATAAGAGCTACCATTTCTCAGATGTTCACTTTCCAATGTCAGAAGCTTGAGCCTTCAGGACTTGGAAGACACTTTTGAGCTTTATGCAGTTTGGAAGTGTTTGGATTAAACTCCCTATCCACTGTCACCTCCTTGGAGCAAGCTCTCTCACCATTGACAGATCACTTCTGTCATCTCAACTTCAGCTGCCATCTATTCCAGCAACATCAGTGCCCTTCAAAAATTCTCTACTTGGTCCCCTGAATCCCTCCATGATCAGCCCCAACACCAACATCACCAGGCACACCAACAACAATACCAACCTTCTCTGCAATCACCTGATGCTGCTCAGGACACAGGCCATCAGCACCCAACAACATTTCTGCCCGGGTGGAGAAGAGAAGGGAAGAGAACATCCCTGCGTGCTGTGACTCCCTCCATAAGCACATGGAGGGAGTCATGCGAGAGCCTGGGTTTAGCCGGGCACCTTTGTGCAGTGCTCATCAGTGTTTGCAGCACCTCAAAGCTGCAGAACACTGACAGAACAACTGTCAAAATGAATGTGGGCATGGTCCCTTTAAGGAAACCAGCTGATGACGCATCATCAAATAATGTCATCAGACCCGCTTCCATTTAATTGTCTGGGAAATACGCAGGGCGGGCTTAACAAGCCCAATCTACGTAAAATCTCTTTGAGAGCGGGCTGGCACCGGGAGCAGGACCGAGACCCGCCAACCACCTCTCCCACCACGATCCTGCTTCCGCTGGCAAAATTGTGGTCTTAATAAATTAAAACACCCACTGTTGACTTGACACCAACTAGATTTTACAGGTTTAATAAACACACATCCATACTTTAGCAGAAGGATAATACATTAAGTTTCACCTGGTATAATGTCCTTGTCCTGATAAAACTGTATTTTTCACTTGCTGTGAGCTGCACCCTAGGAGATTTGCTAGTATAATAATTAAAAGTGTTGCATCTGGGCACATATTCTATTCATCACATTATTACACTTCCTGTGTTGTACTTCAGAGCATCAGTTGTATAAATGCAATTTTTCTGGAGCTTATCAACTCACATTTCATAAAACAGTCATTAACAACTGAACCGGTAGGGAACATTTCAATTAAAAAAAGTAAATCAGACAGAAAAACTATGAATAAACTGTTATATGAAACAACAGATTAAACACAAACAGTCAATAAACTAAACCAATAAAATGAGTGAGAAGATAAAGCAACTGGATTGCTCAAAATATTTGTGAGAATTCCTTTGGCCACCATTTTGAATTCTCACTAACTGTGAAACAGTTTCTTCAAATAATGTTAGTAAAATAACAATATCATACAAATTACAAAATTTACAAACAAATGATTAACACAAGCATTTTCCTGTGTTCAAAAAAAAAATTTCATTGGAGGCCTGTGCCTCTCTGAAAAGTCTAGAACTTGAAACCACGATCTTCACAGAGCGACCAATGGCAGCTGAAGTGACACCGACAATAATTCTTAGCAAGCTGCTGTGCCGATAATTCCAAGTATGAGGCAATTTAAGTGGAGAAACACCCAACATACAGAAGTGTGACTTTCTGTGGGAAATGTGAGCATTAATCAAAGTGAATGGACAGACAGGCTTGAGAGAGAGATACTATGAGAGGAAGAGAGGCAAAAAAAGAGATATTGCAGAGAGAGATAGATAGATACTCAGAGACACAGTGGGGTAAGTTGCACGCCCATGACATTCTTAGTGCTCAAGTGAGGGAGGTAGAGATGTGCTGCAAAAAGGGTGAAAAAGGCAAACACAGCATCAGACACAATGGGCTGAATTTTAACGGGGAAGGTGGGTTGTGGGGGGAGGGGGTGGGTCTCCGAGGCGGTCTGGAAACCCGGGAGAATGGGTTTCCCGCAGGACTTGCCAACTTTACCAGCAGGGCCTGATTTGAATGGGAAGCCTCTAGTAATCGGGCTGGGAGAAGGTCAGCGGGGAGGGGGGTGGGCTGGGCTGGGACAAGATCAAGGTGTCAGGCCAGGAGAAGATTGAGGGGCCAGGAGAAGATCGGGTGGGGGGAGCCGGGCCATGAGAGGATCGAGGGGTCGGGGGACGGGAGAAGATCAAGAGGTCGGGGGCCGAGTGAAGATCAAGGGGTCGGGGGTCGGGAGAAGATTGAGGGGTCGGGGGCCGAGAGAAGATCAAGAGGTCAGGGGTCGGGCTGGGAGAAGATCGAGGGGTCGGGGGTCGGGTCGAGAGAGATCGATTGGTCAGGCCAGGAACGGCAAGAAGATCAGGGGCCGGAGAAAGATGGGGGTGGCCGAGCGGAGCAGCATGAGGAGGGTCAGAGGTGGGGGGGGTGAAATCGGAGACCTGGGGTGTCGGGAGGCCTCTTGGGCCGATCGGAAGCCTGGGGCGGAGGCTTCGTGTGGAGGTATCGGAGACTTGGTTGTGGATGGAGGCCTTGTGTGGGGTGCAGGCTTGGTGCGGGCAATCAGAGGTCTTCTGGGTGTTCTCCAATCACGGGGGATGGGTTAGGCATGTGTAGCGGGGGGCTTCATTTAACTGGTTTAAGGTAATTCACCTGGTCTGCAGCCTTTGCCTGCACTCTGACCAATTCCAAATCAACCAATTTTAAAACAGCGGTTTTGAATCGCTACCCCACCTTCCAGTTCTGACTGCAGGACTTATAATTAATGATATTACAATGGACACGTGGTTTGGATGAGTGAAAAATCAAGTTTTATTAACTACAAGAAACTATAATCAAATATCAAACTATACCACACGAACTCAGTAATTACAGTAAAATTGCTTAAATGGGGGAATGCAGACGGTAAAAACGAGGGGTAAGTGACTACAATGTTAATTAAACAGTCTTAGCAATATCCCCTTAATTACCATCCCCCAACTCCTTACTAGGTTGCTTTGCTGAGGAGTCAAAAACTCTGCTCACATGTGGTCCAGTGAAGTGAGAGAGAGAGAGAGAGAGAGAGGCTCACCTGTGGTCCCAGGAAGTAAAGAGAGCGATAGCTTCTCAGCAGCTATCTTATATACCTGGTAAGCCCCCGCCTGCTGTTTGCCTGTCTGGAAGATTTGCGTCCAAAAAGTTCCAATTCACAAGAGAAAAGCTGTGATTGGCTAACTCAACGTGGTTGGACTGGGTTAGTGTGTCTGCACTGTGGGGCCGAAATGTTCCCGCCCACATCCAGAGCCCACCTGGGCTAAAACAAAAGGGATATTCAACTGCTCTATTGTCCAGAATGATGGGTGATTTAAACACATTCAATGCTTAAACGGTTCCCATTCAAGATCCAGTTCCATGGTTTCAATGTCTCATTGACTGTGAGTGCCTTGAATTGCTGTGTAAACATAGCAGTTACAAATTGATTGTCCTGTGGTCAATTCTCAAGTGGGCAATTGCTTAAGTCAACAAACAACTTCAAGTGCTGAGAGGGAAACTCCCTTTGATTGGCAGGTCTGGCTCACAGCCCCTGTATCCTCCCACTTTTTCACACAGGCAACTCACTGTGAGCTGTTTTGCTGCTTTGTCCTTTTGGCCAAGCTTTCTGTGGCCATTTTAAAACCTTTTGTGATTTGCCCAAACTCCAGGGAACAATTTATTAAGATGTACTGTCTCAATGTGTGTGAATATTTCCATGAATTCCTTGATTCCATTGTTGTCCACGCCATTTTCAGACCCTCTGCAATTTGCACAGTTCGAAACTCAAAGGGTACCTTTTTAATCTTAAAGTCCTGATGTTGAGACAATTCAGGTCACGCAATTCTTCGTCCGTGATGTGGACCAATGTTTTTCAATCTTCAGGGAAATAGGGGATTTTGCGAAAACCCTAAACATGGACCCTGGATCGAAGAGGTCGTTGTAAAGACACTTACCTCCTGGATCCAGCAGACCTCGCCTTGCTGTAGCTGGTGGGTTTTGCGAAGTGTGAAAAACCCGACCAGCGACAGTTAAACACAAAGTGAAGTTTAAAGAAGATGCTTCCAGCCTCATTATAATATTTAAATAGACGGCCCAACTCCTGGCGGTGGACGGGCTGCCCTACCCCACCTCCCCGGCCTTCCTACGCTAAAACCGGAAGTGGGTGGGTTGGAGGCAGGTTCAGGTCGTGATTCTGATGTTTAGCACTTTAACTACCCCCATGCCACCAACCCACCCATTTTAATAGGTTAAAATAACCCCCCACTGATAGAAAGAGAGAAATAAATGTATATCGCAGCTCAAGCCATTAATGGCATCACTGTCAGAGATTATAACATTGTCTGAACACTTCTGCTTCAATGTATCTATTATACCAAATGATTTTGTTTAGCAGTAAAATGTAGAATTTAATTGTCTGTAATTTGAATACATACAAGAATGGTTAACAAGTGGAGACAATAAAACCTGCAGGACTCTGTCTATCAGTCTGCAGGTTTGATGAAGAAGAGAGATTCTGGTCTAAAAGTATAACTATAACTGTTAATTAGGTCTTGCCATGGGATTGATCTTGATCACATTTTTTGTCCTGTTTCTGGTTGAGTCCAGGAGCAATAATCTGGACTCAATGTTAAATTTATATTGTACGGAAACGTCTTAATAAAATAACCATCAAAATGGTGACAGCATCATTCACTGATTTTGTTTTGTCTCTTCCTGGCACTGTTTCTTCAGCTAAAACTAAAAACTAAAGTACATTTTACTGTTTTGTTCTTAATTATCTGCACATCTATGCATGCTCTGCATTAACAGACTGTATTCATATATAAGCCCCAAAATTGTGAGACTCCACTCCTGCCGTGCCCAATTTGCATTGTTCCCAATTGCTGACTAATTTGGGAGCAAGTGAATTATTTGATCATAACATCTGTAAAATGGCAACTGTGACAGTGTAGAATTCCCTCAGTGATGCTCTGAAGCTCAAGTCCCTGAGTGGAGTTTGGGCCCAACCATTTGATTGTGAGCTGGGGGTGCTACCACTGAGCCAAGACTGACACTTGCTTACATAGATACTTTTTAAGATTTTTGTCCAATTTCTTTAGTTTTCTTTCAACATGACTATATGAGAAAGGAGTACGGTAATCTGTTTGGAGAGAAAAAAGTTTCTATCCCTATAATCCTGATTACACATAATGCTAAGAACAGTAACACAGTTACCCAGGAGCACAAAATTATTTGTCCAACTTTTCAATTCAAGAAAATGTGGGCTAGATTTTCAGTATAGACAGTTTTCGGGCGCTAACCTTAGCGCCCGCCCGAAGTTAGCGCCCGCCCCAAAGTAGCGCCCCGTTGCCGGAAATTCAGTGGCTTCGCCCTAAGAGGTTGGTGGAGCGCTAAAAGAGGCGTTCCACTACTATCTTTAGGCGCTAAGCCGGCGGTGCAGAGCGCAACACCCGAGCTCGGGCGCAGCGCACGGCAGACACTCTGGTGCCAGTGAGCTCTTAAAGGGGAAGGGTGCATGTGTCAGAGTCTGGGGGGGGAAACAGGAGGAGGAGGAGGAGGAGGAGGAGGTGGTGGTGGTGGTGGTGGTGGTGGTGGTGGTGGTGGTGGTGGCCGGAAACATAAATACACCGTTCACAACAACACACTGGATCCTTCCACACAACACATGCAGACTGCCTTTTATAGTGCAGGAGGAGTGCCCTTTAATTTGCGCTCCCCAGGGTGTGTTGCGTTCCATTTTACAAACGCTCTGGACGCCAGCCGCACAATGGGGCGGTCTGACTGAAGTTTGGATTCGGGGCGGCCAAAGGGCGTTGCACGAGGATGTGACGTCGTTTTCTGCGCGCGCATCCGGCCGGCCGCTAAACTTTGCACCGGCGCTAACGGGCAACTTAATTTGGGGCGGGGCGCAAACTGCGCTGCGCCCGGGCGCTACACGCATAGCGCCCGAAAATCACTTCTCTTAAGGCGCTAACTGCTGGCGCAAGCAACTGAAAATCTAGCCCTGTGACTCCAAAAATCCACAAGGGTCAATTGGCCAATTAATCTGTGATTGTCCTCACGGGTGCTCTCCAGCAATGTCCCTGCTGAATTTTGCAGTGTTCCTGGAAAAGCTACTGATTTAACTTGGGGCACGTTGCCATCCATGCCACTATAGGCACATCTCTGGTGCCCACCTGCCCCATTCTGTCGGGACATCTGATGTCTGGTCACCTTTTGGGGGGCAGTGGGGGTGAATTCCCAGGAACTCCCAGAAGCTCAATGGACTCCCTCCCTCAGTCCTCCTGTGTAAGGAAGCCAATCCAGAACTTTCAAAACAATTTACTTTGTCTTCTGGGGTCTACGTTGCTTCCCTGGCCTAACAATACAGGCGGCTCTCACTTGAGTCATTCTGTTGAACATGCATATCATCTCTCTCAGCTTCAAGTCTTACATGAAACCCTTCTGGGCTAGAAATGCAGGAACTCAAACATAAATGGCTAAAAATTGAGTAGCACCCCCTTTGGTGCGCTATCTTCACCGGGGCACTACTTTTAGCGCCCCGGAACAATTAGCTCCACTGCGGCGGAGATTGAGTGGTAGCGCCCCAAAAGGGAAGTGAGGCACTACTGGAAGTGCCCCGCCTCCCTCTTGGGGCACTGCGATGGAATATTGTGGCACTACGTGCCATGGTATTACAGTCCTTCCTCCCCTTCTTAAAGGGGATGGGCCTTGCGCATTACGACCCGGGGCCCAACTAGGCCCTCGGGGATCGGAAGTGCCGGCAAAAGAGCTTGTTACTCAAGAGAAGTGCCGGGCTCATGGAGCACAGCCAGCTCTCCGCTGGGGGGCGGGTAAGGAAGCCGGGGACGGGAGCGAAGGCAGGTGCTGGCAGGCGGCCAGAAACAAAAATGGCCTCCCTGCACCTCGTCTTTAAATAGTGCCTCCCTGGCCGCATGTAGGCCCCCCTGACCCCTTCGGACATAGCGTCCGGCAGTAAGTAGGGACGCTCCTGAAGATCGCGGCTGGGACACGAGCGGGGCACTGCGCAGGGCAATGACCATTTACCGCTAACCTCCTGCTGAATTTTGTGGGATGCGTTGGTGGCGCCGCGCCCAGGCGCTCGTTGCTTTGGGAGGCGCAAAGCAACCGATTTTTTCCCCCAAAGTCCCTTCCCTCTCTTCTGGCTCCACCCTCTTGGCATCATTGATCTTTTAAGAGGCAGCCAGAGGTTCTGCCCATTATACGGCCAACTGGAAATTCCCAAAATCGGAGGGAACCTGGTACCTGTTTGTTCTGCCAGAGACACAACATGAATCTGGTGGAACGCAAAAGGATATATGGGCCCCATGTTTCTAGCAAATAATAACGACACTTTTTTTTATGAACAGGGCACTGTTACCTCACAAGTAGACCTTTGGGGCAGGATTTTGATTCAGGGGCGAGCTGAGGTTGTGTAATCCACATTTCGTGTTATCCACCTGAATCGAAATCGATGTGGGAGATTGATGCAATTTTAACTTAATTGGCCAATTGAGTTCCAATGTGTGGGAACCCATGGCAAATGAGTTTTTCCAGTCTGAAAGTCGCCTCCGATGACATCATCATTGCTGCTGCATTTAAGGTCTGCAACAAGCCTTGCTTCTTCTGCAGACTGCCAAGCTTTTGGCCTTTAATGTTACAGGGACCTGGAGGCAGAATGGCCAGCCATAGACCTAGGTCTGCTCCCAGGTTTGATGACGTTGCCCTGCAGGCTTTAGTTGAGGGAGCAAGAGCTCATAAAGAGGTGCTCTTCCCTTCTTCAGGGAGGAAGAAGCCTCCCCAGCAGACCAAGGCTGTGTGGACCCAGGTGGCAGAGGAGGTCAACTCCTTATCAGTAACCCGCAGAACCTGGATTCAGTGCAGGAAGAGATTTCATGACCTTCTGCGCACTGGAAAAGTGAGTATGAATTTCCCATCACCCTCAATCTGATCCCCATTGCCTCTCCTCACCAGCACTCAGCTTTAGCAATCTGTTCCTCCACATCCCACTTGACACTGACATCCATGCACCCTTACCCATTTCCTTTCTCTCTATGGTCACATTCACCTAACCTTTCGACTGTGCAGGCCTCACATTCCCTATCACTGCGATGCTATGAAAACAACTGACAACACACAGGGAGGGCCCTTGGTCTTGCCACCTCACTCCATCTTTGTCTCCTTCTAAGCATCTATACTATGGAATCTCTAAACTCACACCTTCATTCTCACTCAAACTCCACTTGTCTCCCTCATTGCAGGAAAAGTGAGCTCACAATAAGCAAGAAAGAGCGAGGACAGGAGGAGGGCCACACTCAGTAGCCCACTTCACCCCCTGGGACGAGGCAGTTCTGGAGATCGTAGGAGTGGAGGAAGCTGCGCAAGTGGGGGACGGACAGACAGGTGCATCACAGCAAGCTGGTGACAGAATAGATTTCCATCTCTCTCATTGACATTGCATGAGTCACTGATAATGATTCTGAAGCTCTAACAGATGGACTTATGATCATCTGCAATATGCAATGTGCATGTAACCTTGGCCTCACATCTCTGACTCTTTCCTTTACTCCCCCACAGGACCATCGCAAGCACCCGTCCCAACTAGCCAGGAGGAAGAGCCTGAGCATCCAGACTCCTCAGAGGAAGCGTAGCGTCAGCAGAATTCAGCGCACCCAGCAGCAGCGCAGACGCTCATACCTCGGTGGGACCTTCGGGACATAGAGTAGTGTTGTCATCTGGTGCATCACAGCTCACAAGTGAGCATCAGCAGATTGTGGAGACAGGGACCGCAGTGAAAAGTCCTAGTCGGAGGGCACAGGACTCTGTCAGCTCAGCTCAGCTGCATGTCGACCCTCTGCTCTGGGTCCATCCATAAGATCAGCGGTGCTGGAACTCCAGGAACAGATGCAGGAGTCTCCGGCAGGTTTTGTCTCCAGGGTCGCTGTGAGTGTGGAGCGAGTGGAGGAGTCCATTGCTAACATGAGCAGAGCCTTTTTGGAGTCATTGGCGCATGAACGCATCACCATGGAAAGGATGGCAACCTCTATGGAGGTGATAAGTCGCCAGAGTGCAGGAAACATGGTGAGTGTTCTGAATAGAATGACATCTCTGGAGGAGCGATGGACATCTATTGAACAGAGAAACCAGACCTTCATGGAAGTCCTTCTGAGTAGGACTGCCAGTGTAGATACAGGTCCCCATGGCCCCCCTGATGTGCAGCAAGGTGCTTTCAAGCCACTTGCAAGCGCTGAGGGGGACCTGACCCATGAGAGGGAAGTTGGTGGCAGATGTCAAGGAAGTGGGGGCTCCTCTCCAAGCGCTCACACTTTCATGCCACTGCAGAGCTCTTGGTCAGAGCCCCACCAGAGTCCACACCCACCTGAGATGGGTGTCTCAACCCCTGCACAGCCCCAGGAGCAGCAGACTGTTGATGAGCCCTCACAGGTTCACAACCCCAGAGGACGCCTGCCAAAGGTGTCGAGACAGGAGCAGCAGGAAAGTGAGCAAGGGGACTCCACATCTGCTGATGCCACAGGGGAAGTACCACGTAGGAGCATGCGTAAGAGAAAGATACTGCACAAATAGTCACAAGGTTAGTCACTTGGGTGAAATTTGATGTTTTATGTGAAAAAGCCATCAGATGAATAATGTAAATAAAAAATCTGATGTCTACTGCTGCAATTGTGGCGTGTGTCATTTTGCAAATGGGACTTTCACATGGAGGGCTTAGGATTACTTGCAATAGTCAGTATGGTGGTTAAATTGCTAGGAATCCACTGGTTCTTGGCCATTGTCGATGCTCAGGTAAGAAGCTGCGAGGCAAAATTTTTTGCTCAGCAATGCTAAGCAAATGTGGCCAACATGAGTGTGTTCCTTGCATACCGGGCAGCAATGTTCTCACATAATGCTGCCGCTGGTTGATGGGCCTCTGCAGGATGTTAGTTTTCACTCTCCTACTGCTCCTGCTCCTCCTCCTCCTCATCTGAGGAGGATATGTGAGGAGCCACTTGGTCCTCAGGAATCTGCAAGCCACAACGCTGTGCCATGTTGTGAAGTGCATAGCAAACCGCGACGATTCTGGAGACCCTGGCTGCTGAGTACTGCAGGGCTCCACCTGCTCTATCCAGGCATCTGAAGCGCATCTTCAGCAAACTGATGGTTTGCTCGATTATGGCTCTGGTGGACATGTGGCTGGAGTTGTAGCTCTCCTCAGCTTCGTTGGATGATCTCCTCAACGGTGTCATTAGCCACGTCTTCAGGGGATAGCCCTTGTCTCCAAGTAGCTATCCATTAAGTTGGTCTGGCAGACTGAAGAGTGGAGGAACACTAGACTGGCATAGTATGAAGGAGTCATGGCAACTTTCAGGGTACTTGCCACAAACATGCAAAATTTGCTTCTTTTGCTCACACACCAGCTGAACGTTAAGGGAGTGGAAGCCCTTGCGGTTGACAAAAATAACTGGTTTGCGATGGTGTGCCTTAAGGGCCACATGTGTGCAGTGAACGACACCCTGCACCCTTGGAAAGCCTGCCAGATTAGCTAATCCAAACGCACGTGCCGTGACACTTGCTTGAGCCTTGGTGAAATGGATGTGATTGTGCGCGATGGCAAAGAGGGCATCGGTTACCTGCGTGATGCAATTGTGTGCGGCTGCCTGGGAGATGCCGCTGATGTCTGCTGCTGATTCCTGGAATGAGCCTGAGGCAAAAAAGTTGGGTGCGGTGGTGACTTTGACAGCCACTGGTAAGGGTTGTCCACCTGGTCCTCTGGGCTGCAGGTATTGTTGCAGCATTGCGCAGATGTCACCCAGTATCTCTGGCAAAAGTCGGAGCCACCTTAGGCACTGCTGCTTAGACATGTTGAGGTAGCTGACCCTGTGTCTGTAAACCCTGTTTGGGGGGTATCTCCTGCGCCGACGGGCTTCCATGCGCTGGCCCCTTCTGGCCTGTGCAGCTTCAGGTGGGTGAACAGCAGATTGGTGCTCCTGCTGGTGCTACTGCTGTTGGTGCTGCTGTTGTTGGTGCTGCTGTTGTTCACGATTCTGCTGGTGCCATGGCTGGTCTTCGTCCTCATCTAATGTCCAGAAGGGAAGGAAATAAATGGCTCCCATGCTTCTGGTATATGCCTCAGTTGAGGAAGCGCTGAGTGAAGGTGGCGAGAGGGGTTTCCCAGGAGGTCACACTGGGTGTCAGGCTCCAAACTTCCACAGCTGTGGTTATGCCTTCCAAAAGTTCCCCCAGACCTGAGACAACAAAATCCTGCCACCTGCAAATGATGGCTGCTCAAATCTTTTATTTAATGGTTGACCTTTAGCACTATTGCCTCACAGCGCCAGGGACCCGGGTTCGAATCCGGCCTCGGGCGACTGTCTGTGTGGAGTTTGCACATTCTCCCCGTGTTTGCGTGGGTTTCCTCCGGGTGCTCCGGTTTCCTCCCACAGTCCAAAGATGTGCGAGTTAGGTTAATTGGCTATGATAAATTGACCCTTAGTGTTAGGGGGATTAAATACGTGGGGTTACGGGGATAGGGTGGGATATGTGTTGGTGTAGGGGTTACAGGGATCGGGTGGGATATGTGTCGGTGCAGGCTCGATGGGCTGAAATGGCCTCTATCTGCACTGTGGGGTTTCTGTGATTCTGTGATTCTGTGATAGTCAGCAATCCAATTGTGCTCCTGCCAGGTTCCACCATCGTGTTTCAGAACAGGCGTGTTTCACGTGGGAAAAGGGCTAACTTAGCAAAGGCCTTTCAAAATGGCATTATAGAGGCAATTTAGTGTTGTTAAGGGCCTTAATGGCCTATCCCGCCTCTTGGAGGCAGGACGGAGATGGGACCATTAGACACGAATTATTGAAAATTGCTTGGAGGCAGAATGGAGGTGGGGTTGGGCCTGCCCGGCAGTTTTTGCAATTTTAACCCCCCACACGCCTCCAATCCCACCTCCACAGCCCAATGGAAATTCTCCCTTTGGTGTACAAATACAGCCATCGACTTTCTTTCAGAGCAATTTTCGAACCAGAGGGGTGGATGAATTGTGCCTAAATAAGTGCTTTGCTATACACCGCTGTGTACTCCATTTTGTGTAGAATATTGCTGGGGAAGATGCAAATGTTTTCTTAGGTATAAGGCAAAATTGGCTATTCAACTCAAGCTTAATTATTGACTCTTTCACAATACTGTTGCTGCATTTTAATATGAAATGGATCAATCAAGATGCTTTAATCACTCAATCTATTGCATAATTTGTAATAAGATGTCGGGGATTTTTTGGCATGTGTGCCTAGTCAACTCTGCCCCTGACTGTCTCTGAGCAGTTCGAATCGCTCCACACCCCCTGGGTTCTAGACACCAGACTTAGGTACTGGCGGCGATAGAGAAAATAGAGTAGACAAGTGGTTTGATGCAAGAAAACCAAGATTTTATTAAAAGGCTGAATAAAACACAATACTACTGTGAATTACGGGTATAGTTACAGGCATAAAACAGTTACACTTATATGGGAATGGGGAACACACAGCACATCGAGGGAAAACAACTACATTAACAATCCCCTTATCCTTATCCCACCCCCTATATCTAACTAGATTAAGCTATGAGGGGCCAGGAATTCATGCTCACCAATCCAAAACCTGTTGCTTTAATTGGGTTGGTTTTGAGGTCCGCGCTTGCTGTCCTTTGGGGTATCCCGTTGCCACGTGGTCTCAGGGCGCAGTGCTGAAGTTGTTTGTGCAAGGGCACCCTCCTTTTCCTCAGGTAATGTCGTCGTCAAATCACGTCTTCATCTTTGTAAAGTCCGCGCCTCAATAATACACGGACTTCGGGAGAACAGTTTAACAGGTACTTTTCTGAACAGGAGGGCAACGTCAGACTGAAATACAGAAGCCTGATAGGGCCTTTTATACAGGGGTGGTCACTGCTGGTACTGCAGTCTAAAACCAGTTCTTCCCTTAAAGGTTCATACACAACAATTCCTCCCCTTTTAGATAAACAGTACATAGCATTCATTTAACAACTAAATAATAACTAATTACAACTTTCTGGATATTATATACATCAACTGAAATAATCATTTATAAGTTCAGTCTTTGAGGAGGCTTCCTGATCCTGACTGGATAGCACCTTTCTCGAGTATCCTGTTCTTGCGGCGAAGCTGATTCTGGTTCATGGTCACTGGTTGGTTCGTCAGCTTCCAATGCCACTGCTTCTGAGGTAGACGCAATCTGTACTTCAGGTTGATTACCAGGTGCACCTTCTCGTGGCATGGGTTTGGCTTGTTCCTGTGACTCTAGAATCTGGTCAGCATGGCGCCTCACAATGCTCTCTCCAACGTCCACTGTGTACATTAGTGGTCCCTGCTGTGTGCATATCGTTCCTGGCTGCCATTTTTCTGTTCGGTAGTCGCGGGCTAAGACTGGTTGCCCTACCTTGAAGCTTCGGGTTGGCTTCTCATTAATGTGCTGGAATTGCTTATCCTCAACATCTCGTCTTATGTTTGGTTTGAGCAAATCCAGGCGACATCTTAGCCTTCGGTTGAAGAACAGTACGGCTGGAGCTTGGTTGGTTACTGCCTGTGTCGCATTCCGGTAAGCAAACAAGAAACTATCTATCTTGTGTTGTAGTGGTATGTCGTCATTATACATTGCCTTTATGGCCTTTTTAAAGGTCTGAACAAACCTCTCAGCCAATCCATTTGTGGCTGGATGATATGGGGCAGATGTGTAATGTTTCACCCCATTATTCTTCAGGAACCTCCGGAAATCCTCAGACACAAACTGTGGCCCATTGTCAGAGCAAATCTGTTCTGGCAACCCATTCCTGGCGAAGATGGTCCTTAGGACTGCAATAGTTTTCTCCGTGGTGGTGGAGGACATTTTAATGACCTCTGGCCACTTCGAATGGGCGTCCACAGCGATTAGAAACATTGAGTCCATAAATGGACCAGCAAAATCAATGTGTACCCGTTGCCATGGAGATGAGGGCCACTCCCATGGATGTAGCGGGGCCTGTGGTGGAGCATTTTGGACCTTCTGGCATCCTGTGCATCTCTTGGTCATATCCTCGATTTCTTTATCGATTCCCGGCCACCACACAAACGCCCTGGCTAGGCTCTTCATTTTTACCCCTCCCAGATGACCCTCATGAAGCTCATTGAGCACTCTATCTCTCAACTTGGGTGGAATTACCACTCGGGATCCACACATCAAGGTTCCCCAGCACACTGACAGCTGTTCTCTCCTTGGCAAGAATGCTGGCAACAGTGAGTCGCCATATGCTGGCTATCCCTTCACCGTCAATTCGTAGACCCGAGAGAGTGTCGGGTCATTTTGGGTTTCCTTCTCTATACTCGAGTTTGTAACAGGCAAACATTCGACTATGGTCACATGGAATATCTCAAAAGGGTCCACTGCCGGTGTTTCTTCTACCGTAGGCAACGGTAGGCGCGACAGCCCATCAGCGTTTCCATGCTGTTTCGTACCCTTGTACTCTATGTCGTACTGATGTGCCCCTAGAAAAAGTGACCATCTTTGCAGCCGTTGCGCCGTCATCACCGGAATGCCCTTCTTTGGGTTAAAAATGGAGACCAGGGGCTGATGATCAGTCAGTAGGGTGAATTTCTGCCCGTGCAGATAGTGATTGAACTTCTTCACCCCCCACACCAGGCTGAGGGCCTCCCTGTCAATCTGGGCGTAGTTATGCTCGGCTGAGGTTAGCGAGCGCGACGCAAAGGCTATTGGCCTCTCTCAACCGTCATGGAATTTGTGTGACAGTACCGCTCCAATGCCGTAGGGTGACGCATCACATGCCAACTGAATCGGTAGTGTTGGGTTGTAGTGGGCCAATACTTCTTTTGAAGTGATTAGGCATTTACATTCCTGAAAGGCACGCTTACACTCATCACTCCATTTCCATGTCACTCCAGTTTGCAGCAGGGTGTTCAGTGGGTGCAGAATTGTAGATAAATTCGGCAAGAACTTATGGTAGTAGTTCACCAACCCGAGGAACGACTTCAGTTGCGACACATTTTCCGGTGCTGGAGCCTTGACTACAGCCTCAATCTTGTCCGGTGACTTGTGCAACCCTTCCTCATCAATCATGTGGCCACAATATGAGATTTGTCTCCTGAAGAACTCGCATTTGGGATGGTTGGCTCGTAGCCCATAGTCATGTAATCTCGTGAGCACCTGCTCCAGGTTGGCAAGGTGTTCATTGTCATTTTCGCCCGTAACCAGGATGTCGTCCAAATAACACTGGGTCCCTGGGATCCCTTGCAGGACTTGTTCCGTTGCCCTCTGCCAAATAGCCGGGGCCGATGCTACCCCGAATACCAGTCGATTGTACTGGTAAAGGCCTTTGTGAGTGTTTATCGTGAGATATTTTCGAGATGCTTCTTCCACCTCCATTTGTAGATACGCTTGGGCCAGATCAATCTTTGTAAAACGTTTCCCTCCAGATAGTGAGGCGAAAATATCTTCTATCCGCGGAAGTGGATACTGTACTGTGTGCAGGACTGGGTTCACAGTCACCTTGAAGTCCCCACAGATGTGAATCTTCTTTGGCTCCCCAGGCGTGCTGCTCAATGCTTTCTTCATTACAGGAACGATGAGTGTGGCCCACTCGCTCCAGTCCACCTTGGACAGCACACCCGAATGCTCCAGACTCTCCAGTTCAGCTTCAACGGCTGGGCGGATCGCGTATAGCATCGGTCTGGCCTTGAAAAATTTTGGGTTTGCGTTATCCTCAATCTTTATGGTTGCCTTTACTCCTTTTAGAGTCCCAAGTCCTTGTTGGAACACCTCTTCCGCGTCAGATAGAATTTGTGAAAGACGTCCAGGTGCGACGTCATCATCCTTTTTGTCAGTCACAGTTAGCGCCAGAATGGAATGCCAATCCAATTGTATTTTTCGGATCCATTCACGTCCTAATAATGGTGGTCCTCCATCTCGTAGTATATACATATATAGTTTCTGTGTTTCCTTGCCGTTATATTTAACTGGCACCCTTATTTTTCCTCTGGGGTAGACCTTTTGCCCCGTGTATGTCTTCAATACAATGGACGTGTCCTTTAAGGACTGGGGAGCCAAGCACAGCTCTCCACAGTCTCTCCCGCAATTCTCCGAACACCGATGAATTCTTTGGGCGGTTGCCCACGGTCAACGCCCATTGCTCAGACTACGACCTCCAAGAAACCTCCTCTCAGGGCGAGATCCCCGTGAGATGATGCCACACTGCAGGTGAGTTCGAACTTACTCGTCGCCACTGTAAAGTCCGTGCCTCAATAATACACGGACTTTGGGAGAACAGTTTAACAGGTACTTTACTGAACAGGAGGGCAACGTCAGACTGAAATACAGAAGCCTGCTAGGGCCTTTTATACAGGGGTGGTCACTGCCGGTACTGCAGTCTAAAACCAGTTCTTCCTTAAAGGTACATACACAACAGTCTTCTTCTTCTTCTTCGGGCGGTCGTCAGCGGTAATGTTACGGTTGGGGGTCGGTTGGCAGTCTTTATCGTCTAAATGATTTTACTACCCATGCTTTGAACACCAGTTTATTCGTCACGGGCGCTGCTACCCATTCTTTGAATGCCAGCTTATTCTTCAAAATGAGGTTTTACTGTCCATGCATGCAATGCCAACTTATTCACCAAACGCCAGCTTATAACTAGGCTTTTGGTTTTTCCCCAATGCGTCTTTCACTGCCCTTCTCTGCTCTTATCGGTTTACCGTAGTTTTTCGTCTCGTCTCGTTTCGTCTGCCCATTTGTGGCTTGTGTGTTCTGTGTGGTTTTGAACTCAGGTCTTGTTCTCCTCCCGCGTTTGGCCCCGGTGTAATGGATGTCTTTGGTTGTTGAGCGGCGCGGGGAGCGAGAAGAGAGCCTGCCACGAGGCCAGGGCACGAGAACGAGTGGCAGCAGGCCAAAGCCACATGATAAGAGGCCAGAGCAAGAGTCAAGCAGAGCGATTGCCACTGAAGCGACTACAATTATACCTAATTCTTCATTCCTTATCTGCGCGCCAAATCAGGTCAGTCCTTTGTCTAGCTTTCGGCGGGCTCGTTTAAACTGATTACAGCCATTTATTTTAACGATTTGTGGAGTGGTTGTCTCCGGGTCTTATGGCCCCGATGTCCTGGACGTTTGTCATGGATGAAACTTAATTGTCCCCATCCTGACTTGATGGCTACTGTGAGCTGGTACCGATTAAATATGCAGAAACTTAATGGCCTCAATTTTAGGCCCATTCTAGCTTGATTTGTTTCAAGTCAAGTGAATGCATATTCTGCGTTTACTTTGGCTGTCTGCCTCCATGGAGTCCTTTTCACAGATTCCTGCATTTTAAGTTTCTTCTCCGGGCCTGTCTGTCTGCAAAGTCCTGCTTTAAAAATCCTGTCGGTTTGGGTCACAATGTTAGAGAAGCCATTTTGGGTACCCTGTTTTTAATAACTTGTCCAAACAGGGTCCCTTGATCCATAATTTTGGGGAATGTGGGAATTTTGAGAACCCTACACACCCCCTGTTGATACTAAACTTGCTTTAAGTATCATCCTGATAAGGTGAGCAAAATTTACGACCCTCCATAGTCAACCTTCCTCTGTAATTACCTATCCAAGATACCCACGACACATGCATTTCCCATTCTGTAAAAATGTAGTGTACATAAGCATACATAGAGTAATTACAGTCGTTTACACGCATCCAAGCATGGAGGGGGTCCAACACCCCTGCACCACTTGGTACACATACATCTTTATTACAATCAACACACTGAACATCTTTATTAAAAACCATAAAAGAACATAAAAAAACAATCTTTAATCAACGATACAAACAACACACTCAAACAGATGTGTCTCCCTCCACCTTAACATAATGTTCCTTCCAGATCCCTTGGTTTCAGAATTCTAGTATTTGACCTTTTCCCTTGCACTGAGTGCATACTAGGTACAATACTAGTACTAATACTATCCCCAACTGGCAAACCACGAGAATGTGGGAAGCCAGTCTGATCCACGAAGGGATCTCTATATTATTGAAATTGCCCCACCAGGGTGGAACTACAATGTCCAATATCTTAGCCCCTATCTCTACTGTTTTCTGCTCCAGAGTGTAAAATTGTTTTTGTGAAACTATAACTGCTTTGAGTATTTTGGCAAGATGTTCTGGGAGAGGGGGAATTTTGTAGCCGAAATGAGCTACATACTTTTGCAGGTTGGTAAAATTCTCCTTTACAGTGAGGTGAACAGTGGAGGGTTCAGGAATGGGGACAATTCGTTCCTGGGCCACTTGAACTTCTGCCTCGGGTTTAACGCAGAAGCTGCTGTCACTAACCGGAAACCAGCTATGCTGTTCATGCTGGTAGTGAGGCGCTCCTGTGGTGACACAGTATGTCCCACCTCCTATATATGCTACCTGCGGGGTAACATGGCCTCGTGCCATTGGCTCCATGGTACAATTTATAGGTTTCATGCCAGCAGCTCTGAACCCACACTGTGGTTTTGAATAGGTATTCAAGTGCTTGGGACACAGGATTATGTGTGCTCCCCGGCTCCGGCACCCCGAGAGGTCAGTACCTGTCATAGCGTGCTCCCACTTTAAGACATAAGGTGGGACCGCTGTGAAACGAATGTGTGCACCCCCTTGAATGACTCCAATGTTCTCTACCCTGTATACCGATGCAGTTCGGGCTGTCCTACCCATGACCGGCATCCTAAGTACTATACCCATGATGGTGTGGTTGGACCGTCCACAATCCTCTGGGACCGGGTAGGCTTCAGAAGCTAGCCGGTGTTGGCATGGGATTAATGCATTCTCAAATGGATGGAGGGCTGCGAGGTGCTTGTTGGTGATCCAGGAGGGGACTAAACCCTGTTCAGGTTACTGCGGCCCTCGCCCAGCAAACACGCCCCATACAGCACGCACACCTCGTTCTGCGCAGCCTGATCCAAAGCATTTCTGTCCTTTCTTATGTGGGCATTCACGGTCTTTGCATGCTTCTCCAGCTCCGCTATAATCTCCTTTAAGTAGACCATCATGGCCTGGCCCTCATGTAACTCCGAGCCTACTACTTTGTTCTCATCCATTAGGATTTTCTTTAACTGTGTTTTCAAACTGTTTATCTGGGTCTGTAATTCTATGTCCTCCAAACTGTTGATGACAGAGGGCCCAGTGTTAAATGCAGTAAAAACATCATTCCATGCTCCCCTTCTTTGTCTCCCTGCATTACCCAAAAACTCATGGGGTGTGGTGTACAGTTCGGTTTTGTCGATATTGGTGAAATCGAAATCATAACATTTTCTGAACATCTCCTTTAATAGGGCCTGGTATAGCTGCTCTGTTTCCTTGGGGCACCACTCCGGTAAGTGTACCTCAGTGAGATTTAAAATCACGGAGGCTACCGCGTAGCGTACCCCTTGGTACAGCACCTGATCCGTAGGCACTAGTACCAGCCCATTCCCTGGTCCCTTGGTGGTGGTGGGGCACCATTCCCTGTGTGTCCTCACTGCCTGGGTCATGGACAGGGGCTTACGGGAACAGGTCACAAGCTCAGTGGCATTGACTGGGATCGGGGAGTATGGGACCGCGCACGCCTTCAGGCTGGTATCCCACTTCATCCCCTCCCCAGCGTCTTGCCACTGCCGGTGGAAAATGATGGATATGCCTGCAGGGCAGACCCTCTCTGACCCCCACATACAGATATAAATCCCTTGATCCGGTTCCCACCACTTGTCCCAGCATACACTTAATCCCCCGTGAGTCCCTGTAATCATCCGATGTGTATTGTTCCCCAACCGTTCCCACTCGACTGCGGGGTTTCTCATTCTTTGCTCAGCTTTTTGAGCCACCACCATCCAAAGGAATGTGTCCCTTGCATGTTAAGCATACACATTTCCCTATGGTGACGCTGACCCTTGTGGTAACGACCTGTACCCTGGGGCACAGGAGTGAGGCCTCCCGACACGTGAACCCGGTCTGGCTGGAGTACTGAGATGAATTGGACCCCAGCCACCCTGGCCACCTTCCCTCGTGGACATAGATGGCGGTCTCCTCCACATCCCATTCGCCACTTCCGTCGGTTACTATAGGTGCTCTCTCTCCTGAGCACCCATACATGTGGGATTCCTCCACATCACCTCACTTTCCAATGCTCAGTCCTATCAGGGTGAATAGGATTACGCCCGCCTTCATCCTGAAAATCTTTCTGCAAAAGATACAAGAACATATAGCCAGGTCTCCAGGAGATTCTCTGGCTTGGGTGAAGCATAGTCGGGTCTCGCGACCTCGACTCAAATACACACTGTCACAAATCTCATCATCGAGTAACTACCTATGAAATAACACTGGGCGGCCAGCTGGTGGCACCGTCCAAGGAGTATAAATACTTGGGGTTGTCCCCAGCTATCCAGGGACATTTTGTAAAGACAAGGAGCTAGTGGATGCAACTAGACCTCCATGTTCTGAAACAAGTTGATTAAAGCCTTGCTTTATGCTCAAACCAAGTGCGTAGTGGGTTTTATTACATCACACACACTCTTAGCAGATTATTACTTATTTAAAACTACCCATCACCTTATTTAACTTAAGCTAAACACCCAAACTTTAAAAAAAATACCTAAACTTAAATTACATAGACTATGTACATCCGCCGCCCATCTCCAGGCGGTCAGCCTAATCCATGTTAGGGCTGCGGCACACCGCTCCCTTTGGTGTGGCTGCACTGTCCTGCAATTCCGGTCCCTCGCAGCCTGCGGCTGCTGGCTGGGGACCTCTGTCTTTTGACTTACGCCTGACTCGGGAGGCTGCCCCTTTAAAATGGGGAGCCAGTGACCAGGGTTTCCTTGGCTGGGGCGTCCGTGGGGACCTTCTGGGGACTTTGGCGGGTGGGGGTTTTCTGACTGGTGGGCCTTTAACCCGAACCATCGTCCCCTCTTGTGCGATCTGTGGGCTTACCACTGCCGCTGGCCAGGAATCTTCTTCCTCAGGCTTTACCTCTCCCGAACCTGGGCTAGGGGCAGGTAACTATTTGCAGCCTGTTGCTGCAGGCTGGGAGTCTCTGCCCCCAGGTCCCAAACCTGGGTCCAGGGCGGGATCTTCGCCCTCGGGTCCCTCCTCCTCTAAACCTGGGTCAGGTGCGGGGTCTTCGCCCTCGGGTCCCTCCTCATCTGGATCCCAGAAGAGTGGGGGAATGTCCCAATCGATGGGCGGGATGGCCCCTCCCCTTAAACAAGCCACAGTGCCTGCCTGCACAGTCTATGAACTTGTTCCCACTGCAGGCTGAGGATCTCTATCCTCAGACCCTACCCCAACTGGCTGTTTTCTCTTTTCGGGTTTAAACAGTTTACACTGATTAATGTGAAACCATTTGGTGCGCCGAGGCCCCTTAATGGCGTACACCATGGGGCTGGCTTTGTCTACAATGCTGTAGGGCCCCATGTATAATAGTTCCAGACTCCCTGCTTGGGCATAGTTCCTCACCATGACCTGATCCCCTACCTCCCACTCGTGGTGCTTTTGAGGTTCAACAGCAATCGGTTACTCCGAAGCTGCATTCCCATGTTCCAGCCGTCTGTTCGTGGGCCTGTTTAAGGTGCTCGAAAAGGTTTCGGGTGAACCTGTCCCGGTTTACCTCTCTGAGCTGACCTTCTGTGAGCACTGGGGCTAATACATGGGTGGGGGTCTGCATAACCCTGCCAGTCATCAGCTCGTATGGGGAGTACCCCGTGCTTTTTGACTGGCTGGCCCGGATCCCCATCAGAACCAACGGTAGGACCTCCGCCCATTTATGGGGCGAGTCCACCGTCTACTTCCTCAACCTTTCTTTTAGTGTCCTATTCATCCTCTCCACAATCCCTGATGACTGTGGGTTGTGGGCCACGTGCCACTTCCCCTCGATGCCTAGCATCATAATGGTATTCTGCATCACCTATCCGGTGAAGTGACTCCCTTGGTCGGACTCCATATACTGTGGTAGCCCCCACCGCGAGAACACCTCCCGGACCAGGATCCTGGCAGCACCCAGAACTGTGGCTGTTCTGCAGGGGAACGCCTCTACCCATTTCGTGAACACATCTAACAGGACTAGGCAGTACTTGTAGCGTTCCTGGGCGGTGGGCAGGGGCCCGATGTAGTCAACCTGTATTGACTGCCATGTTCCCTCTACCCTCCTGATGTGTCCCATAGGTACCTTACTTTTGTGGGAGTCAGGGTTATTAGCAGCGCACACCAGACAGCCAGCGCAGAACTTGCGGACATCTTCCCTGAGTCCTGGCCACCATTCCGCCTGTTCCACCCGTTGCCAGGGGGTCTCAGGCCCGGGATGCCCCGCTCCTGGACCCTCATGGGCCAGTTGAAGGAATTCCCTCCGGTGTTGCTGCGGCACAACCCACTGCTCCCCCCGGAATAGCATGCCTTCTTTGACGGAGAGGGTTGCTGTGCCGTAAGGACCCTCTACCCTTTTTCCCTCAGTCACTGCACTGAGGACTGCTTTGAGGACGGGGTCTTGGGCTTGGACCGTCTTAAGGTCTGCGGCTAAATCTACCCCTGCAATCCCTTGGGTCCTGTCCCTACCTCTGACTGCTGCCATGGGTCTGGACCCATATGGGTCCCAGAAAGTGCCGATGTGGACACCCTCCTTGGCGAGCATTTCAGCCTGCTGGTTGCTTTGGCTGCGGGGATCTGTGGAGGAATGGGCCTTCACCATGTGATTGAAAACATCCCCTTCCTCCCCCACTGCTGCTAGGATCATTTCATAGAAACATAGAAACATAGAAGATAGGAGCAGGAGTAGGCCATTCGACCCCTCGAGCCTGCTCCGCCATTCGATGAGATCATGGCTGATCATCCAAACTAAGTACCCCGTACCTGCCTTCTCCCCATATCCCTTGATACCTTTAGCTCTAAGAAATATATCTAACTCCTTCTTGAATATATTTAAAGACTTGGCCTCAACCGCCTTCTGTGGTAGAGAATTTCACAGGTTCACCACTCTCTGGGTGAAGAAATTCTTCCTCATTTCTGTCCTAAATGGCTTACCCCTTATCCTTAGACTATGACCCCTGGTTCTGGACTGTCCGACCATCGGGAACATTCCACCTGCATCTAGTTTGTCCAGACCTGTAAGAATTTTATAAGTTTCGATGAGTTCCCCTCTCATTCTTCTAAACTCCAGCGAGTATAAGCCCAATCGACCCAATCTCTCCTCATACGTCATTCCTGCCATCCCAGGGATCAGCCTTGTGAATCTTCGCTGAACTCCTTCCATGGCAAGAACATCCTTCCTCAGATAAGGCGACCAAAACTGCACACAGTACTCAAGGTGTGGTTTCACCAAGGCCCTGTACAACTGCAGCAGGACATCCTTGCTCCTGTACTCAAACCCTTTCGCTATGAAGGCCAACGTACCATTTGCCTTCTTCACCGCCTGCTGCACCTGCATGCTTACCTTCAGCGACTGGTGCACAAGGACACCCAGGTCTCGTTGCACTTCCCCTTCTCCCAATCAATTGCCATTCAGATAACAGTCTGCCTTTCTGTTTTTGACACCAAAGTGGATAACCTCGCATTTCCAGCAGGGGTTTCACTGTGAGGGGTCTCCCGTCGGCGGAGGTGTATCCGCGGCGGGACCAGATGGCCAGGTACTCCGCACATGAATTGCACGTAAACATGCTGTCCGAGCAAATCGTGTATGGGGTAGGGAAGATTTCGGGGGGGTGTAACAACGTACACTACCACGGAGAGTTCAGCCTGCTGGCCGCTCATGGTGCTGGGGAGCTTAATTGCAGGGCAATGTTTGCTGCTGGGTCATAAACTCCACACCCCATGAGGCGCTCACCAGCAGATACCGTGCTGGAACCATCTACATAGATCTCGCGGCCTGTGGGATGTATCCTGGCCCGTAAACCTATGTTCACTTCCCCATCCCCTTCTGTGGAACACCGGTGGGCTGCTCCAGGATATACCAGGTTGGCTGCGATCTTTGGCTCGCAGATACCCTTCACCTGGAGGTCCATCTGTGAGAGGAGCAGGATCCAGCGAGCAATGCGGGCACTGCTCACCGATCTATCCTTGATCATCCCATCCAGGAGCATCTGGGTGGGTGTGTGATGGGTGAGGAGGGTGATGGGAGAGGTGCCTGTGAAGATAAGTGATCTCTTTACAGCACAATGTGTGGCCAAGAGGTGCCGCTCACAGTTGGAGTAGCTCATCTCCACATCCGTGAGTATCCTGGAGGAGTAGACCACCGGCCTTAGCCTGCCTTGCCGCTCTTGGAGCAGCACAGCACTCAGGCTATCCCTGCTGGCTGCTACCGCCAGGAAAAACTCTTTCCCCCCATCTATGGCCCCTCGAGCTGGTGCGGTCTGCAGATCCTCCTTGAGCCTGACAAATGCCGCCTGGCAACTCTCATCCCAAACCCACTCCACTCCCTTGTGTGGGAGTCGGAGCAGAGGGGCTGCTGTGGCCGCATAGTCTTCAATGAAGTCTCTGCAGTACACGGTTAGCCCTAAAAATGACCTCACACCCGTGACTGTGTTGAGGATGGGTAACTCCTGTACCACCTCCCTCCTGGCCTTATCTATGGCCCTTTCTCCAGCGCGTATGGTCAGGCCTAGGAATTTCACCTCCTGCTGACCGATCTGCGCTTTCTTGGGGTTTACTTTAAAACCCTTTTGCCCGAGCAGCTCCAGCAGTTTGGCCAGTAGTGGGCCATGCTCCTCTCCCGAATTGGTGAAGTGAAGCAGGTCATCCACATATTGTACCAACTGTCTGGGCTGACTGAAATCCTTTCAACTGTTTGCCATGCACTGATGGAAAATGCTGGGGCTGTTATGGAATCCCTGAGGCAAGCAGCTCCACATGTACTGTTGCCCTTTAAATGTAAAGGCAAACTTGTACTGATCCTCCCTCCTTAAAGGGATGGACCAAAACCCATTGGAAATATCCAGCACCATGAAAGTGGTCGCGGATGCTGGAATACTTCCTATCAGGTCGGCAACTGCTGCTACCGTGGGTGCACAGGCTGGGATGTTACTGTTGAGCACTCGATAGTTCACCGTGGCCCTCCAGGAATTGTCCGGCTTTTTAACTGGCCACAGTGGAGAGTTTACGTTGGCGGCTATCGGTCTCAGAACCCCCTGCTGTACTGAGGAGGACATGGTTGCTTCCATGTCTGTCTCCACTTCCCTGGGGAATTTATACTGTTTCTGTGGTCGGGCCATGGGGTCCCCTTCTACGCTGACCTCAAACCCGCTGACCCTCCCGCAGTCGTGTTTGTGTGTGGCAAATGTGGCTAGGTGGGCTTGCACAACTGCCTGGAACTCCTTTGGGGTGTTACTGACCATTAGCTTGAGGTTATAACCCTCTTTGTGCTTCATGGTGCATAGGGTCCCCTTCCCTTCTTTCCCTGGGATGACTACTACCTCGCCGTCCTTTCCCGTATTGCCGCCCATAGGCAATGATTTCTTAAATCGACCAGGATCCCGTGGCCTACAATAAAGTCGACTCCCAGGACCCCTCTTCCACGCTCCACTTCCCATTTCATCAGGACACAGGTCCACTTGGAGCGGAGTGGTCCTAATCAAATGGCGAGCAGGATGGAAAACGAGCCGGCCTGTTCTGTTCTCTGCCTGTGAACCCCGACAGACTGTATGGGACCCCGTTAGATAGAGGTGAGGTGGTGGGGTTAGCTGAATGGACCACAGTGCATGATGCCCCCATGTCCAACAGATAGGTCCCCTTCAACTTTTCTACCTCCATCTCCACGAGGGGTCTATTCCATTCATCGTACCGAAGGGAACACAGGTAAACAGGCTGCGCTGGCTCTAGTCAGGGCTGTGGTTTGGATGGGGCTGATGGGGTCAGAGCACCGGTAGTGGCTGCTACTCTCCCGTGGCCAGTCAATAAGGACCTCATGGTGTCCAAAAATGACTCGACCACTGCGGGAGGGATTCCTGCCTCCGCCTTTTGGGCTGGGGCTGTGGAATTCTTTCCCTTGTTGTCTTTCCAAGGGTTTTTGCACTCCTTCCGCCAGTGACAATTCTTCCCACACCCGTAACAATTCATCTTTGTGTTGGTGGAGTTATTCCCTTCCTGATGCCACTCTTTCCAACCCGGTCTGGGTTTTACCTCATGCACCTTCACCTTGGGTGGGTGTGCATCGCTTCCCCTACCGTTCTTATAGGCTAGGGTCAACTGTCTGATCACCGTAAGTTCGGTGGTCAGGGGATTCTTGGGGTCAAACCAGACTTCCGCCTTGGCCCAGACCTGTGGCAAGCTGTTTGCCACCAGGCAACGGAGCCAGTGGGCCAGTGGATCCCCGTTCAGGAACGCCCAGTGTCTTGTTTTGCACACTTTGTACAAAAATAATAACTTGCAGGGCAATGGAGTATTACAGTTTAACTCTTTTATTAAGCATTAGGTCTGATTTTACTCATATCAGCACCATGGGGAAAAGCCTGGCATTAGAACCCCTAGCCTGGGTCTTCAAAACAATAGTAGTCCTTACAGATGCCTGCAGGCCAATGACAACTCAGCATGTGATCACATGTGAATATAATAGGTATTCCTTACAGATGCCTGCGGGCCAATGATAATTCAATATGGAAATGTTACATCCCCTTTCTTTTAAAAGAAAAATGTTATGCATTGCTTTTAAACCTTTCTTCTACATAATGTTCTCTGTAGCATAAACATATAAGTAAACGCAGCATTTAACTAGCACTGAAAACATCTCAACATTTCAATAACAATGTACAGTTTTTTTTTAGGGCAGCGATCCGCCTACACCCTTTGACAGTTCACAAGTCAAGGATTACTCTAGGCTTGACCTCTCGTCCCGAACTTGTGTGGTATGGAACTGAGCATGCTCCTGAATCAGTCAACAATTCAGGTTCTGGTTTAGGTTCAGGTAAGTATGATGTGTTTTGTGTATTGCTCTGTTTATCACACTCTGTTGAACTGATCCTCTCGTCGGGATGACGGTGTTGTTCCTTGGTGTTCAGGAGGTGCCTGCGATTGCGGCGGTACACCTGTCCTTCTGGGGTGCGGATGTGATACGATCGCTCAGTGTCAGCTGACTGGATTATGACTGCTGGCTTCCAGTAGTCTTGCTCCTGGATTCTGACAGGTTCTGCATTGTGCAGCGGCAGCAGTAGTCTAGCTGACCTGTCATAGTATCTCTTTTGGTGTTGCTGTCTCTGTACACGTTTTGCATGCACTTGCTTGCAGCTGACGACCTCTGGCTGCAGCTGCTGGTTGGTGCTTGGAAGGATTGAGCGAAGTCTACGGCTCATCAACAGCTGTGCTGGTGACTTGAAGTTGTCAACCGGAGTGTTGCGGTACTCAAGGAGACTGATGTAGGGGTCTCTTTTGTCCGCTTTGTCTTTGTCCATGAGTGCTTTTGCAATCTGGACAGTTTTTTCAGCAAGGCCATTACTTTGAGGGTAATGTGGGTCTGATGTGACATGTGTGAAATCCCATGCCTTGGCAAACGACTCGAACTCTTTTGATTTGTATTGGGGGCCATGGTCTGAGACTAAAGTCTCTACAATGCCACGCCTGGCAAAGACTGCCTTTAGCTTGTGGATCACAGCTGCAGATGTGGTGCTGTGAAGCTTGTCCAGTTCAAAAAACTGCTGTTGTAATCAACAGTCACTATGTAGTCCTCGTTGTTCCATGTGAACAGATCCGTTGCCGCGACCTGCCAGTGCCTGTCTGGGATACGATGAGGTATCATGGGCTCTTTGACATTTTCTGAGCGCCATTCTAGACAAATGGAACATTTTCCGACAATGTCCTCAATGTGTTTGCACATTCCGGGCCAAAACATAATGTCACGTGCTCTTTGTTTGCATTTCTCCATGCCCATATGTCCAGCATGAATTTTTGTCAACATCTCTTCTCTGAGACTGGTAGGAATGATGATTTTCTCCCCTTTGAAGATGATTCTGTTGATTTGTGACAGTTCATCTCTGTGGTTCCGGAATTCAGATATGCTCTGAGGGCATTTCCTCCTTTCCTCGGCCATCCGTCATGTATGACTTTGCTCAGCAGTGTGAATTGTGCATTTTTCTCTGTTCCTGCTCGGACCTCCTTCAGTTTTGAGTCACTCACAGGTAAGCTGTTGTACACCATGTGCACCTGCACATCCATGCCTTCACTAAGGCTGCTGTCCTGGTAGCTAAGAGACTTTCTGGAGAGTGTGTCTGCGACAGGAATGTCTTTGCCTGGACGGTGAATGTAGCTGAAGCGGAAGGTTCATTCTCTGTAGCCTTGGTGGGGCTGCGGCTAGTGGGGCCCTCATGATTGACTTGAGAGGCTTGTGGTCGGATTCCACAATGACTTGTCGGACATAAGCGTACTGGTGGAAACGCTTACATCCAAACAGAATTGAATATAGCTCTTTCTCGATTTGAGCATAGTTGATTTCACTGTCTGTGAGAGATCTGGAAGTGTAGCCGATGGGCTTTCCTTCTTGCAGTAATACTGCACCTAGTCCGTACTTTGACGCGTCCACTTATAGTCTGAGCTCTTTGTTGGGGTCAAAATAGGCAAGAACTGGTCCTGGTTCTCTGGTGATTAGGTCTTTCATTTTCTGAAATGCTGTGTCATGTCGTTTGTCCCACAGGAACTCATTGGATTGTTTGAGCAACTGAAGCATGGGTGCGTTGATTTTGGAGAGGCTCGGGGCAAACTTGGCTATGTAGTTAACCATGCCTAGTACTGTCTCTAGCTCTGCGTGGTTCTTCGGCGGCTCCCTTTTCTTGATGGTGGAGATTTTCTCTGGATCCGGCTTAATGCCATCAGTTGAGAGGCGAGGCCCGAAATAACTGATCTCGGTGGATCAGATTATGATTTTCTCGGGGTTGAGCCGGATACCTTTCTCCCGTGATCTTTGTAGCATCGCACGGAGGTTCCTGTCATGTTCCTCTCTATTCCTGCCATAGATGAGGATGTCATCTACGATTGCGACTACTCCATCGAGGCCTTCATAGGTTTCGTCGATCTTCCGCTGGAATTCATCCTGAGCTGAGATAAGACCAAATGGTAAACGCAGAAATCTGTAGCGTCCAAATGGTGTGTTGAATGTTGTTAGCTTAGATGACTCTTCTGTGAGCTTGATAGGCCAGCATCCTGATCATGCGTCCATTACACTGAAGTAACCTGCTCCCACTAGCTTGGGTGTGGTGTCATCTAACGTTGGTAGAGGGTAGTGAGGGCGTTTGATAGCCTTGTTCAAATCTCTGGGGTTGAGACAGACTCTGAGCTTGCCTGTACGTGGTTTCTCAACCACTACGAACGCGTTGACCCACTCTGTCGGTTCTGTGTCCCGGACAATGATTTCTGTATTCTCCATGCTCTACAACTCCTCCTTCAGGTGACTACGTAGAGTAAGGGATATCCTTCTCGATGGGCAAACCACAGGGGTTGCTGCTGGATCAAGGTGAATAGTGCATTCACCTGAGAATAGTTTGATTCCTTTGAAAACGTCAGCAAACTCCTCCATGACTGTCTGCTTCTCAACTGGTGCTGTCAATGATAGCACTAGCTTGACGAGGTCCATGGCTAAACATGCCTTTAGACCTAGCACTAGAGGTGCTTGAGTGTCAACAATGTAAAAGTCCAACATCATGTCGCTTTCTTTGTAATTGCATTTCATCACGCATGTGCCTTTTACAATGAGCTGCTCATCCCCATAGCTGGTCAGTCTGCATGAGGTGGGCTGTAGCTCACACTCATCCTTCAAGCTGTGATACTCACTCAGCAGAATTACATTAACCTGATCTCTAGTGTCTAGTTTAAACCTAAGCTCTGTGCCCTGTTTTCCTATCTCAATATCGGCAAAGGCTTGCTCTGTCTCTGAAATCTCTTTTTTTCTGTGACACAGAATCAATAAACAGTTCCTCTGCATTTGGCTCTCTATCTGGCATTTGGCTGTCACTCACTGTTTGTACTGCTTTTCCAAAACAGTCCTCCAAACTTTAGCAAAGTGGTTCTATTTACCACATTTAGCACATTGCCTTCCTTTGGCAGGGCATTGCTCCTTTTTCCCATGCATCTTGTTTCCACAATATCCACAGTTTTTGAAGTGTTTTATGTCTGTGTTGCTCATTTTTAGAACTCTCTCTGTTCTTTCTGTTCTGAAACACGCTCTCTGGGTGGTGTTCTTTGGTGTGTGTCTATTAACTGCGTGCACTGTCTGTTCACTCGAGCTGCTCGTGGTGCCGGTTATGGTTTTCAACTGTGCTTGGGCTATCTCATGCAATCTTGCTATGTCCATAGCTTTGTCCAGCGTTAGCCCGGACCCAACATTCAAAAGTTTCTCTCTCACTTTAGCTGAATGTATTCCAAACATGATGCGGTCTCTGACCATCTCATCTTCATCTGCATATTCACAGTCTTTTACCAGCAGTTTTAACTCAGTCACGAACTGTTCAAATGACTCACTAGCTCCTTGTACTTTCCCCTGAAACTTGTACCTAGCGAATGTTGTATTTGTCTTGGGCATCACATATGATTCAAAATGGTCAAAATAACTTTTCATTGCCTTTGCTACATCCGCGGTGAGAGGCCATGTGTTAAAAATGTCTCTCACATTTTCTCCGATCCACAGGAGTAGGTAGCTGCATCTTTCTTCCTCCCCTTTGCTTTTCAATGGGCCCGAGAACATCAACTCCACGTGTTGCTTGAACTTGCGCCTTTCTCTATGTAAGTTCAAAGATTCCCAATCCATTCGAGGCAAGGGAGCTCCAACGATGTCCATTTCAAATCCCTGTTCTGACACCATGTCTTGTTTTGCACACTTTGTACAAAAATAATAACTTGCAGGACAATGGAGTATTGCAGTGTAGGGGGGCATCCTTTACCTGGTTTACGGTAATTTACCTGGTCAGGCAGCCTTTTGTCACTGCACTGTGACCAATTCCAATCAGTGGTTTTGAATCGCTAAACCCTCATTCCAGTTCTGACTGGAGGAACTTATAATTAATGATATATTAAAACGGACAAATGGTCTGGATGCAAGGAAGTCAAATTTTATTAAAACTAAAGAAACTACACCACACGATAAAAGTAATCACGGTAAAATTGCTTAACAGGGGAAGGCAGACGGCAACAATGAGGGATAAATGGCTACAATGTTAATCTTACAATCTTAGCAACATTTCCCTTAAATTACCATCCCTTTACTTCTCACTAGATTGTCTTGCTAGTGGGTCAGAAGCCTTGCTGACCTGCAGTCCAAAGAGTAAAAGAGAAGAGAGATGCTTCTGGGGAGCTATCTTTTATACCCCTTTTTGGGGGGCCCGCCCAGATCTGATGTTTCTGGGCTAAAAAAAAGAGATCCAAACTGTCCACTTGATGTACAAACAAATGCTACTAACATTCAATTGCTTTGTAAACAAAGCATTGACCTGTGGTCATCTGGAACCGCAATTGCTTGACAGTCTTGAGTATTTAGCAAACAAAGTCCCTTTGTTCATGCTGGCAGTTTCAAGCACTTGATCTTAGAGTCAATTTCAGTGAATCGATGTGTGTAAACAACCCAGTGTGCTTGCTGTCCGATGATTGGCTGATTCAAACAGGCTACTCCCCAGTGTAAACAAACAGCTTTTAGGTTACCGGACCCACCCAATACCACAGGGTGACTGACAGCTCAGGCTCCATTCAAACCCACTACAGGGCAGCGCTGAGCTTTTTCATATGCTAACAGCCTGTCTGTTTCATATGCTAACAGCCTGTCTGTCCTTTTAAATTATGTTTCCATGAGTTCTGTTCAGCCATTTTTAACAGTCCAAAACTCAAGAGTACATCTTTTAATAAAATGTACAATCTTAAAGTGTGCGATTTTCACAAAGTACTTTGATTCCAGTGTCCGAGTGCTGCCCAGCTTACGAGCTTTTTAACGCAGCCTTTTGCGGTTCTGGGTATGTTTTAAAACATTGTCCAACCCGGAGACAATTTAAATCACACAGGTCTTCCTCCACGATGTGGATTAATATTTCCCGATCTTCGGTGGCTGAGGGGATTTTGAGACCCCTACAACAGTTTAACTCTTTTATTAAGCATTAGGTCTGATCTTACTCATATCAGCACTGTGGGGAAAAGCCTGTCATTAGGACTCCTAGCCTGGGTCTTCAAAACAGTAGTAGTCCTTACAGATGCCTGCAGGCCAATTACAACTCAGCATGTGATCACATGTGAATATAATAGGTATTCCTTACAGATGCCTGCGGGCAAATGATAATTCAATATGCAAATGTTACACCAGGTTAGGTGCCCCTGGACAGGCACTCCGGTACACTGGCCATAACTGTTCACGAAGGCTCGGGGGTTCTCCCCTGCGAGCTGCACCGTCTTCTCCAAACGGGAGAAAGGACTTCCCTCATTCATCCCCATGGCCTCCAGAACTTCATCCCTGAGCTCCTCATACCTGCACTGCCCCTTCTTACACTTGTCAGAGAGGGATTGGAGGAGCCTGCTCTCCAGGGAGAATAGCAGCATTTTGGCCTGCTCAGCGCCATTGCAGTCGTTGACACTGGCTGCCTGCTCTACTTCCCTGAAGTGGGTCGAGGGTTCCCCTTTTTCGGAGAGCTTTGGGATATGGCTCACTGTAGCCCTAAGGTGTTGGGTACTGTAGGGTAATATAAACTGGTTTTGGAGGGGTCCCTCATCATCGCCATTGACGGGTGGGCTGAACCTCCAATGCCAGGCTGGGCACATCGGACCCGGCTCTGGCCTCTCTGGCAGGGGTTGCTCCACCTCCGCTCCCACCTCTGACTCCACGCCCCCTTGCTGCCAGACCTCGCTGAAAACTGGCGCTACGGGTGGTGGTCATGAGACCTCCTGTTCCTCAACCGGGTCGTCCCTGGGCACTACCAGTGATGTTTGAACTGTCCTCCCTTCGTTTCCCATAAAAACCGCCTGGCCTGCCTTCGGGCTTATGAGGCACACCATGCCTTTTGCCTTCCTCAAGGCCAGGCTCAGATTTTCTATCTGCTCCTTACAGTGGCCATGATCTGCACCTTCAAGCCCCTGTTCGCTCGTTAAATTGTAAGCTGCCTTTACATCTTTGACTTTCTCCTCCTGTTCTCTCACTTGCCCTGCTAGGCGGGCGTTCTTTTCCCACAACCTTAACTCATTACCCTTGGCTTCGGTGACTTGGCACTGTAGGTATTCCAACTTGGCCTTATGTTCTCCCATTAAATGCAACCTCTCCTGATTCAGGGCCTGCAATGCTACCAGTAACTGCTCCCCTGCTAGAGCCTTGTCCTGGATTTCCAGGGCTGACTCCTTTAACTCGGCTGCCTGTGCTGCAACGAGCCTGTCCAAAAGCTGGACCTGCTTTTTGAAACACATCAGCCAGACTGCCTTGTCTAAGGACTTCTTGTGATACCTCCACTCTGTCCACTTAGCTGCTGCATGTACCGGACGCCCAGCCTTTAACAGAGTGGTGATCCACTTCTTGGGATATTCACCTTGCTAAACACATAATCCGAAATCCTTTCCTCCATCATGGTTTGCTCATCCGAACCATTGTCTAATGTATCACACCGCTGTTGCCGGAGTCCTGCCGCGGTTGCCATTTCTGTAGGTTTTTTTTTGGTGTGTGTGCCCAGTCAGCTCTGCCCTTGACTGTCTCTGAGCCCTTCGAATCGCTCCACACCCCCTGGGTTCTAGACACCGGACTTAGGTACTGGCGGCGATACAGAAAATCGAGTAGACAAGTGGTTTGATGCAAGAAAACCAAGATTTTATTAAAAGGCTGAATAAAACACAATACTACTGAGAATTACTGGTATAGTTACAGGCATAAAACTGTTACACTTATATGGGAATGGGAAACACATGGCACAGCAAGGGAAAACAACTACATTAACAATCCCCTTTTCCTTATCCCACCCCCTAAACCTAACTAAATTAAGCTATGAGAGGCCAGGAATTCATGCTCACCAATCCAAAACCTGTTGCTTTATTTGGGTTGGTTTTGAGCTCCGCTCTTGCTGTCCTTTGGGGTATCCCGTCACCACATGGTCTCAGGGGTGGTGCTGAAGTTGTTTGTGCAAGGGCACCCTCCTTTTCCTCAGCTAATGTCGTCATCGAATCACGTCTTCGTCTTCTTCTTTTCCCTCGGGCGGTCGCCGGCGGTAATGTTATGGTTGGGGGTCGGTTGGCGGTCTTTACCGTCTAAATGTGTCCATGCATGCAACGCCAACTTATTCACCAAACGCCAGCTTATAACTAGGCATTTGGTTTTTCCCCAATGTGTCTTTCGCTGCCCGTCTCTGCTCGTATTGGTTTACCGTAATTCTTCATCTCATCTCGTCTCGTCTGCCCGTTTGTGGCCTGTGTGTTCTGTGTGGTTTTGAACTCAGGTCTCGTTCTTCTCCCGCGTTTGGCCCGGTGTAATGGGCGTCCTTGGTTGTTGAGCGGCGCGGGGAGTGAGAAGAGAGCCTGCCACGAGGCCAGGGTACTAGAACAAGTGGCAGCAGGCCAAAGCCACATGAGAAGAGGCCAGAGCAAGAGTCAAGCAGAGCGATTGCCACTGATGGGCCTACAATTATACCCGATTCTTCATTCCTTATCTGCGCGCCAAATCAGGGCAGTCCTTTGTCTAACTTTTGGCAGGCTCGTTTAAACTGATTACAGCCATTTGTTTTAACGACTTGTGGAGTGGTTGTCTCCGGGTCTAATGGCCCCGATGTCCTGGTTGTTTGTCATGGATGCAACTTAATTGTCTCCATCCTGACTTGATGGCTACTGTGAGCTGTTACCGATTAAATATGCAGAAACCTAATGGCCTCGATTTTAGGCCCATTCTAGCTTGATTTGTTTCAAGTCAAATGAATGCATATTCTGCGGTTACTTTGGCTGTCTGTCTCCACAGAGTCCTTTCCACAGATTTCTGCATTTTAAGTTTCATCTCCGGGCCTGCCTGTCTGCAGAGCCCTGCTTTAAAAATCCTGTTGGTTTTGGTCACGAGGTTACAGAGCCATTTTGGGTACCCTGTTTATAATAACTTGTCCAAACAGAGTCCCTTGATCCATAATTTCGGGGAATGTGGGAATTTTGAGAACCCTACAAAGGTAATGTTAATAGAACATTTAAGATTTAAAAATAACTTTTTGTGTTTATTGGACTATGTATGTACTTCATTGTGCAGTAAATGTTTGCAGGCCATTGCTTACATATTTACATTGAAAGCTTATAAGAACATTAATGGTATTTTAAGCAAAATGTTTCTTTCTACTAATGCATAAATTCAATGCATTCATGTCATTAATCATGATTCCAGTACATACTATTGAAAATAAATAAAGAACATCAATAGAAACTGAGGTCGTCATTGCGCTGTGTATCAGCACTAAATTAATTATGAATTGACAGTGATCTTTACCACTATAACCACAGCAGATAAGTTAGGAAACACCTCATCAAACAAAGGGTAGCAGAAGTGTGGAACTCTCTCTCACAAAAAGCAATAGATGCTAACTCAATTAATAATTTCAAATCAATAGCTGATCTTCTGCCTGCCCCATAAATGCTTGCTTGACTTCATCTCAGGGACGTGCATTAGCATATTTTTGGACAAGGGCCAGCAGGCGGATAACAGTATCAACAAATAAATCAGTCTTGCCTCCCTGTACTTGACAGGTCACCTAATGGATGGATAGTTATATTCTCCATAGTGTAGGGGGTGGTGTTTGGGGTCAGCTTCGCCTCTGACTTATGAGCGTTTCGAAGCACTCCCACTCCCTTGGTTCTACACCTTGGACTTATTTGGGGGTTGTAATGAAATTGCAGCAGACAACTGAATTTTGGTGAAAGAACTTTGAACTTTATTTGAGAAAGAAAATACAAAACACAATAATCGTAACACTCTAAACTGAGGGAAAATAACAATAGACAGAATACTTCACCCCTCCCAATCCCACTTCACTAGCTAATTTGGGCTCCAGAGGACCAGAGATAATGCACACCAAAACGACTTCTTCTGACAGTTGTAGAGGTTCGTGATTTTGGGGTTCTCTAGATGTGGCAGTTGGGGCCTGCCATACCCCTGACGTGGTAGAGGACTTCACCTGCGTTGCTGGTCAGTCTTCGCGTGTCCGCTGATGCGGTCGGGTGCGTATTGGATCTATCAGGTGAGTACCCAATATCTTTTGGTTAGAAGTAGTGTTTAGAGTCTTTTCAGTAAAATCTTACCCAGGGGTAAGTCAGGATAGTTTGTAGAGTGGAAAAAAACTTGCGGATCTTCAGTTTCTTCCAAGTTGGTTTCTTGTTGGTTGTGGTGGTCCAATATTACCCGGTTGCTGGTAATATTTTTGGTTGTTTGTTTCATGGGGCTCTGGTCTGCCACGATGGTGTGTTACTTCTTCGAGAGGGGGAAATGCTTTGAGATGGATTTCTTGATCCCAATGTTGGTGGATCTCTTCTGGGTCGACGAATCTTCTTACTCGAACTTGAACTCGAGCTAACTTCCTCTCGGACTGCTTTCTTGAACTTTTTTCTGTGAGAAACAGGCCTTCAATTATACTGATTGAGGCCTGCTAATCTGCGTGCCTAATCAGTTCTGGCTTATTATTAGTTTTGGCGGGCTTGTTAATTTTGATTGGTTTGAATTGTTTAATTAGTTTTGGGATGGTCACATCGATCTTAAGTTGTTTTAAGAATGTGTAAAATGATTTTGGGATGGTCCCATCGATTGTTTAACCTCTTGTTTAATTGCAGTAAAGTTGTCTTTTCCTGTGGGGTCCAAGGTTCTTTTGTTGGTTGGTGGCATGTTTTGCATTATGCAAGGTTTTGAATGGTTCTGTAATTTTGGCGGGAACTACTTTTCCGTTGGTCTATTGTCAGTATGTAAAATGACTGCAATAGACTAGATAGTCCCCAGACAGCTTGGTTAATGCCAATGCCCAAAACTGTCCATTTACAGAGGCCAATCCCAATTCTTTTGTTGCAGCTTTTTTCCTTCCACAGGCTCAAGCATGCTTTTAAAAATAAATCCAAAATCCTGGGGTCTTTGATTTTAAATCTCCCGTAGGCCCAATATTCTTATACCATTCTGACATGGTTTCTTAACAGTCCAAAAATCCCTTTTTTAGGGTAATCTTCTTGGTTTTGGGGGATCTGCTGAATTTTGAGAATCTTACATTCCGCCCTGTGATACTCTATTTGCTGGAGTATCATACTGGGTGAGCAAAATTTCTGACCCCCGAAAGCCAACCTTCCCCTGCATATTACCTATCTAAAACCCCAAAACACTTACATTCCCCTTCTAGGTGTAGTGTCCAAAATATATACAAGGTACAAAAATTCGGTTACATTCACATCCAAGCACGGAGGGGGCCCAACACCCCTGCACCACTTGGAAAAATATAGCACACACATAGAAAAAAAATAACAACACTTAGTCACAAAAACTTTATTTTTTAATAATGGTTAACGTTTGTTTTATACTTGGTCATAGACTTTATTTTGATGCTGGTCCCATGCTCTCTCATGTTGAGATCGGAGCATTCTGTTCCTCCCCTTGCACTTTGTGCACAGTAAGTAGAAAAGTATACCGAGCTGGCAGACAACTAAAATGTGGGAAGCCATTCTGATCCAAGAAGGGACCTCTATATTTTCCAAAATATCCCACCAGGGTGGAACTACAATGTCCAAGATCTTGGCCCCTATCTCGATTGTCTTCTGTTCTGACGTGTAGAAATGTTTTTGTTATATAATTTTGCAGGTTACCCAGTGATGTTTTCAGTTACAGTGTGGTGAAGAGTGGAGGGTTCAGGATTGGGGACAATCTGTTCCTGGGCCACTTGAACTTGTGCCTCAGGTTTAAAGCAGAAACTGCTGTCACTTACCGGACACCAGATGTGCTGTCCATGCTGGTAGTGGGGCGCACTTGTGGTGACTCAATATGTCTCACCCTCTATGAATGCTACCTGTGGGGGAACATGGCCTTGTGCCATTACCTCTATGGTACAGTTCACAGCTTGTGCGCCAGCAGCTTTAAACCCGCAGTGTGGTCTAGAATAGGTGTTCAAGTGCTGGGGACACAGTATTATGTGTGCATCCCAGCTCCGGCACCCGGAGAGGTCTGTACCTGTCATAGCGTGCTCCCACTTTATGACATAATGTTTGATGACTGCAAAACGGACGTGTGCACCCCCTTGAATGATTCCAATGTTCTCCACCCTGGATACCAGTTCGGGTCAGGCTGTCCCACCTATGACCGGCATCCTCACTACTATCCCCATGATAGTGTGATTGGAACATCCACAATCTACTGGGACAGGGTAGGCTTCAGAGGCTAGGCGGAGCTGACACGGGCTCAGCGAATTACTAAATCTGTGGAGGCCTGTGAGGTGCTTGTTGCTAATCCAGGAGGGGACTAAACCCTGTTTTAAATCCTCCAGGTTGCTGCGGACCTCGCCCAGCAACCATGCCCCATATAGCATACACACCTCAATCTGTGCAGCCTGATCCGAAGCATTCCTCTCCTCCCGTATGAGTGCATTTACTGTTTTAGTGTGTCTCTCCAGCTCAGCAATTATTTCTTTTAAATGGACCATCATAGCTTGGTCCTTGTGTAGCTTTGAGCCTACCACTGTGTTCTCCTCTTAGGATTTTTCATAACTTGGTTTTTAAACTATTTATCTGTGTTTGCAGCTCTATGTCGTCCAGGCTGTTTATTACAGAGCATCCTGTAGTATAAGTGGTGAAAATATCGTTCTAGCTTCCCCTTCTTTGTCTCCCCACGCCCATAATATGCTCAGCACGTAAGTTGTACAGTTCTGCTTTGTCTATGTTGGCAAAGTCAAATTCATAAAATTTCCTAAACATTTCCGTTAGCAGGGCCTGGTACAACTGTTCTGCCTCCTTAGGACACCATGCAGGTAAGTTTACCTCGGTAAGGTTTAGGATCACTGAAGCTACCACGTAGTGTACCCCATGTTATAGTACCTTATCGGTCGGCACTAATACAAACCCATTCCCTGGTCCCTTGGTTGTGGTAGGACACCTTTCTACATGGTCCGTGATGTAGAGGTCATGTGTAGGGGCTTTCGGGTGCGTGCCATGAGTTTAATGGCATTGACTGGGATCGGGGAGTGTGGGACCGTGGCCGCATGCGGGCTAGAATCCCACCCCATCCCCTCCCCGGCATCTTGCCATTGTCTGGAGAAGATGATGGATATGCCTGTTGGGCAGACTCTCTCTGACCCCCACATACAGACATAGATTCCCTGTTCTGACTCCCACCACTTATCCCAACACACACTCACTCCCCCTCGGGCCCCTGTGATCGTATGGTGGGTGTCGTTCCACAATCGTTCCCAGTCGACTGTACAGTCCCCTATGTCCCTGTTCAGCTTTCTGAGCCACCACCACCTATCCAGGGGAATCCATCCCCTGCATGTAAGACACACACATTTCCCCTTGGTGATGCTGACCCTTGTAGCAACGACCTGTACCCTGGGGCACGGGATGGAGTCCTCCCCGTGTGTGAACCTGGTCTGGATGGAGTATTGTGTGGAGTTAGACCCCAGCCACCCTGGCCACCTTCCCTCATGGAAGTAGATGGCGAGCTCCTCCACACCCAGCTCGCCACCCCCAGCGGTAACGATTGGTGCTCTCTCTCCCGAGCACCCACAGATATGGGAGTCCTCCACCGATGCTCACCCCCACCAGGGCGAGCAGGAGCAGAACCCTCCTCATGCCGATTTCCTCTCTGTAGGGACACACAAAACAGATAGCCTTGTCCCGAGAAGGTTCTCTGGCTTGACACAGTTGCTGAGTTTCAAAAACTTAAACTTATCATAAACTAAATTAAATAATAATAATCCTAAATCTACCAACTGTAAAACACACTTAAAAATTTACCAGAAAGCTATGTACATCCGCCACCCGTCTCCGGACGGTCAGGCTAATTCCTGTTTGGTCTCCGTCTTTGTGGCTTCTGGGCAGCTTGTACGCCTGGGCGTAAGGTGGCCTGTGCCACCGGACCCGGAGAGTCCTCCTTAAAGGAACTGGGAGTTTCTCTGAATCCCAGATGATAGGGGGAGTGTGCCCTCCTGTACTGCAGCAGACTACCCCCTTCGGTGTGGCTGCTGGCTCCCTGCCCTGTCCTGTGGGTTCCGCACAGCCTGATGCCGCAGGCTGGGGACCATTGTCTCTCTCTCTGCCCAATGCTACCTCTCCTGTGAGTCCCTCACCGTTGGAGGTGGCAGGCTGGGGATCGCTATTTTTATGCTGATCCCTGACCTTGGGCATTCCCTTTTGGGTTGTGGCCCTCCCGGGGCTAGACCATTTAAACTGGTACACAGGTGACCACGGTAGTTTCGGCTGTGATATGTGAGGAGACCTCCTTAAGGCTCCGGTTACTGGGGGTGTGTCCCAAATAATTGGTGGGAGGGCCCCTCCAGTAACACAAGCCACTGCCCCCTCCAGTGCAGTCTGTGAGTCTGCCACAGCTGCAGGCTGATGATCTCTATTTTTAAAACGGTTCATCCTTTCTGGCCGTTCCCCTTTCTCGGGTTTAAACAGTATACATTGATTAATGTGGATTCACTTTGTGCGGCGAGGCATCTTTATGGCATAGACCATGGGGCTTGCCTTGTCCACAATGCTGTACGGCCCCATGTACAATGGTTCAAAACTCACTAACTGGGCAAAGTCCCTCACCATGACCTGATCCCCTATCACCCACTCATGGTGCCTTTTGGGCTCTAGCAGCAATTGGTTACTCCGGTGCTGTTTTCCCATGTTGCTAGCAGCCTGCCAGTGAATCTGCTTAAGGTGTTTAAACAGATTCCTGATGAAGCTGTCCCAGTTCACCTCTCTGAGCTGACCTTCTGTGAGCATCGAGGCTAGCACATGGGTGAGGGTCCGCAAAACCCTACCAGTCATGAGTTCGTGTGGGCAATACCACGTGCTTTTTGACTGGCTGGCTTGGATCACCATTAGGACCAACGGTAAGACTTCTACCCACTTCTTGGGTGAATCTCCCATCTCCTTACGCAGACTTTCTTTGATGGTACGGTTTAAACGCTCCACAGGACCCAATAATTGCTGGTTGTAGGCGACATGCCATTTCCCCTCGATGCCGAGTACCAGGAGGGTCTCTTGCATGACCTGTCCGGTAAAGTGACTCCCTTGGTCGGACTCCACGTACTGTGGCAGTCCCCATCATGAGAACACTTCCCTGACCAAGATCTTAGCTGTACCCAATGCGTTAGTTGTTCGGCAGGGAAAAGCTATCACCCACTTTGAAAACACATCCACCAGGACTGGGCACTACTTGTAGCCTCACTGGGCAGTGGGTAGGGGCCCGATGTAATTGATCTGGAATGACTGCCATGGTCCCTCTACCCTCCTGATGTATCCCAAAGATACCTTCCTTTTCTGGGGTCAGGGTTATTGGCAGCACAAACTAGACAGCCGGCACAGAACTCACGGACATGTTCCTGGCCACCATCATGCCTGTTCCACCCGCTGCCAGGTGGTCTCAGGCCCGGGATGCCCCGCTCCTGGACTCTCATGGGCCAATTGGAGGAATTCCCTTTGGTGCTGCTACGGCACTACCCATTGCTCCCCCCTGAACAGCATACCTTCCTTGACGGTGATGGCTGCTGTACCGTATGGGCCCTCTACTTTCTCCCCTTTCATAAGAACATAAGAACATAAGAAGTAGGAGCAGGAGTAGGCCATAGGGCCCCTCGGGCCTGCTCCGCCATTCAATAGGATCATGGCTGATCCGAACCTAGACTCATGTCCACTTCCCTGCCTGCTCCCCGTAACCCCTAATTCCCTTATCAGCTAGGAAACTCTCTATCTCTGTTTTAAATGTATTTAATGTCGCAGCTTCCACAGCTCTCTGAGGTAGCAAATTCCATAGATTTACTACCCTCTGAGTGAAGAAGTTTCTCCTCATCTCAGTTTTGAAACGGCAGCCCCTTATTCTAAGATTATGCCCCCTAGTTCTAGTCTCACCCATCAGTGGAAACATCCTCCCTGCATCCACCCGATTTCAATAAGATCGCCTCTCATTCTTCTGAATTCCAATGAGTAGATGCCCAACCTACTCAACCTTTCCTCATACGTCAACCCCCTCATCTCTGGAATCAACCGAGTGAACCTTCTCTGAACTGCCTCGAGAGCAAGTATATCTTTTCTTAAATATGGAAACCAAAACTGTATGCAATATTCCAGGTGTGGCCTCACCAGTACCCTGTATAACTGAAGCAAGACTTCCCTGCTTTTATACTCCATCCCCTCTGCAATAAAAGCCAAGATTCCATTGGCCTTCCTGATCACCTGCTGTACCTGCATACTAACCTTCTGTGTTTCATGCACCAGGACCCCCAGATCCCTTTGTACTGGAGCACTTTGCAGTTTCTCTCCATTTAGATAATAACTTGCTCTTTGATTTTTTCTGCCGATGTGCATAACCTCACTCTTTCCAACATTATATTCCACTGCCAAATTTCTGCCCACTCACTTAGCCTGTTTATGTCCTTTTGCAGGTTTTTTATGTCCTCCTCACTCACTGCTTTCCCTCCCATCTTTGTATCGTGGGCAAACTTGGATACGTTGCACTTGGTCCCCTCCTCCAAATCGTTAATATAGATTGTAAAGAGTTGGGGTCCCAGCACTGACCCCTGCTGAACACCACTAGTCACTGATTGCCAACCCGAGAATGAACCATTTATCCCAACTCTCTGTTTTCCGTTAGATAGCCAATCTTCCACCCATGCCAGTATATTACCCCCAATCCTGTTATTTTTTATCTTGTGCAGTAATCTTTTGTGTGGCACCTTGTCAAATGCCTTTTGGAAGTCCAAATACACCACATCCACTGGTTCCCTTTTATCCACCCTGTTTGTTACATCCTCAAAGAATTCGAGCAAATTTGTCAAACATGACTTCCCCTTCATAAAACCATGCTGACTCTGTCCGATTAAATTATGCTTATCCAAATGTCCTGTTACTGCTTCCTTAATAATGGACTTTAACATTTTACCAACCACAGATGTTAGGCTAAATTGTCTATAGTTTCCAGCATTTTGTCTACCTCCCTTTTTAAATAAGGGCATTACATTAGCAGTTTTCCAATCTGCTGGGACCATTCCTGAATCCAGGGAGTTTTGGAAAATTATCACCAATGCATCCGCAATCCCTACCGCTACTTCTCTCAAGACCCTAGGATGTAAGCCATCAGGTCCAGGGGATTTATCCACCTTAAGTCCCATTATCTTACCGAGTACCATCTCCTTAGTGATTTTAATCACGTTTAGCTCCTCCCCCCCTATAGCCCCCTGTTTGTCCAGTGTTGGGATATTTTTAGTGTCCTCTACTGTAAAGACTGATACAAAATATTTGTTCAGCGTTTCTGCCAACTCCATGTTCCCCACCACTAATTTCCCGGTCTCGTCCTCTAAGGGACCAACATTCACTTTAGCCACCCTTTTTCTTTTTATATAACTGTAGAAACTTTTGCTGTCTGTTTTTATATTTTTTGCTAGTTTACTTTCATAATCTATCTTCCCTTTCTTAATTAATCTTTTAGTTATTCTTTGCTGGCTTTTAAATGCTTCCCAATCTTCTATCCTCCCACTAGATTTGGCTACTTTATATGCCCTTGTTTTCAGCCGGATACTATCCTTTATTACTTTACTTAGCCACGGATGGCTGTCTTTTCTTTTATGTCCCTTTATTCCTCAGTGGAATATATTTTACTTGAAAGTTGTGAAATATCTCCTTGAATGTACACCACTGCTCATGTACCATCTTACACTTTAATCTATTTTCCCAGTCCACTTTAGTCAACTCTGCTCTCATACCTTCATAGTCTCCTTCATTTAAGCTTAGTATGCTGGTTTGAGATCCAACTCTCTCACCCTCCAACTGAATATGGAATTCAACCATGTTATAGTCACTCATTCCAAGGGGATCCTTTACTAGGACATTTTTTATTAATCCTGTCTCATTACACAGGACCAGATCTAAGATTGCCTACCCCCTGGTTGGTTCAGTAACATACTGCTCAAGGATCCTGTCCCTAATGCACTCTATGAACTCTTCCTCAAGGCTACCTTGCCCAATTTGCTTTGTCCAGTCAATATGAAAGTTAAAATCTCCCATGAGTATAGCTGTTCCCTTATTACAAGCCCCAACTATTTCCTGATTTAAACTCCGACCAATAGAGTTACAACTGTTAGGAGGCCTATAGACTACGCCCACTAGTGAATTTTTCCCCTTATTATTCCTTACCTCCACCCAAACCGTTTCACTATCCTGATCCTTTGACCCAATATCATTTCTGACTATTGCAGTGATTCCATCCTTTATTAACACAGCCATTCCACCTCCCTTACCTTCCTGTCTGTCCTTCCTAATAGTCAAATACCCCTGGATACATAGATACATAGATACATAGAAGATAGGAGCAGGAGTAGGCCATTCGGCCCTTCGTGCCTGCTCCGCCATTTAATGAGATCATGGCTGATCCTTTAATTCAGTATCCCGTCCCCGCCTTCTCTCCGTAACCCTTAACCCCTTTTGCCCGTAGAAATATATCTAATTCCCTCTTAAATATATTTAATGAGCTGGCGTACACTGCCCTCTGTGGCAATGAGTTCCACAGGTTCACCACTCTCTGAGTGAAGAAATTCCCCCTCATCTCTGTCCTAAATGGTTTAGCCCTTATCCTTAAATTATGTCCTCTAGTTCTGTTCTCACCCGCCAAGGGAAACATTCCTTCTGCATCCAGTCTGTCTAGACCTGTCAGAATTTTATACACTTCTATGATGTCCCCTCTCAATCTTCTAAACTCCAGTGTGTACATCCCTAAACTACATAGTCTCTCCTCATAGGTCATTCCCGCCATTCCTGGTATCAGCCTGGTGAATCGCCGCTGCACCCCCTCCATGGCAAGAACATCCTTCCTCAGATGAGGCGACCAAAACTGTACACAGTACTCGAGGTGTGGTCTCACCAGTGCCCTGTACAGCTGCAGCAAGGTATCCCTGTTCCTGTATTCTAACCCTTTTGCTATGAAGGCCAGCATACCGTTTGCCTTCTTGACCGCCTGTTGCACCTGCATGCTCGCCTTCAGTGACTGGTGTACAAGAACACCCAGGTCTCTCTGTACTTCCCCCTCTCCCAATCTATTGCCATTTAAATAATAATTTGCCCTCCCGTTCCTGCACCCAAGGTGGATAACTTCGCACTTGTCCACATTATAGTGCATCTGCCATTTATCCGCCCAATCGCCCAGTCTGTCCAAATCGCTCTGGAGCTTCCTGGTCTCTTCCTCTGAGCCCACCCCACCTCCTAGTTTAGTGTCATCTGCAAATTTGGAAATGCTGCATCCGACTCCCTGATCCAGGTCATTAATGTAAATTGTGAACAGCTGGGGGCCCAGGACAGATCCCTGTGGTACCCCACTTGTTACTGCCTGCCATTCAGAAAATGAGCCGTTTATTCCAACTCTCTGTTTTCTATCTGACAGCCAGTTCCCTATCCACGCCAAAACTTTCCCCTTTATCCCATGAGCCTCAATTTTCCATGCTAATCTTTTATGTGGGACCTTATCGAAGGCCTTTTGGAAGTCCAGGTACACCACATCTACTGGCTCTCCCCCATCTATTCTACCAGTTACTCCCTCAAAAAATTCCAATAGATTAGTCAAGCACGATTTACCCTTTGTAAATCCATGTTGACTCTGTCCTATCCTGTCCCCATTTGCTAAGTGCTCCGCTATTTCATCCTTAATGATGGACTCCAGCATTTTGCCCACAACTGATGTAAGGCTTACAGGTCTGTAATTACCTGCTTTTTCCCTACCCCCCTTTTTGAATAGTGGGGTAACGTTAGCTACCCTCCAATCCATCGGCACTGTTCCCGAGTCTAATGAATTCTGAAAAATCATCCTTAGTGCATCCGCTATCTCTAGGGCCACCTCCTTCAGTACCCTAGGATGCATGTTATCAGGCCCTGGGGATTTGTCCACCTTCAATCCCTTTAGCTTCCTTAACACCATATCCTTAGAGATATTGATTTGCGTCAGTTCCTCCTTTGCCAATGTCCCTATTTTTCCCGATATCCCAGGGAGGTTTTTTGTGTCTTCCTTCGTAAAGACTGACCCAAAGTATGCATTTAGTTGATCTGCCATTTCCTTATTTCCCATTATATATTCCCCCGTATCTGACTGCAATGGACCAACTTTGGTTTTCACCAGTCTTTTCCTTTTGATATATTTATAAAAGCTTTTGGAGTTAGTTTTTATATTTTCCGCCAGCTTGTTTTCGTAAGCTATTTTGCCCCTCTTGATCATGCCCTTTGCCCTCCTTTGCTCTATCTTAAACTGTTCCCAATCTTCCGCTCTGGCGCTTTTTTTGGCTATTTTATACGCCCTATCTTTGGATTTTATGCTGTCTCTAATTTCCCCTGTTATCCACGGTTGAGTCACCTTTTTAGATTTCCTTTTATGTTTAGTTCCCAGTCATGATCATCTGGCAGCCATGTTTCCGTAAAGGCCACCAGATCATAACCATGTGTAGTTATTTGTATCGTCAACTCGTCTATTTTGTTACAAAAGCTACGTGCATTCAGATAAAGAACTTTTAAATATGTTTTGTGACAATTTATTCCTGCTTTTGCCCCCTTTACTACTTTACCTTTATCTTTATATACTCTGTCCCTTCCTGACACACTCTGGTTTTTAATTCCCCCACTGCTACCTTGCTCTATTGCCTTCTCTGCTGACATTTTTATTTTTCGCCCTCTTGAAACCTCCCTCCCACTAATTAGTTTAAAGCCCTCTCTACAGCCCTAGTTATTCAATTCGCCAGGATTCTAGTCCCAGCACTGTCCAAGTGAAGTCCGTCCCAACGGAACAGCTCTCTCCTGCCCCAGTACTGGTGCCAGTGTCCCAAGAAGCCAAACCCATTTCTCCCACACCAGGCTTTGAGCCACGCATTTAACTCTCTGATTTTATTTACCTCAGCCAAATTTGCTCGTGGCTCAGGTAGTAATCCAGAGATTATTACCCTTGTGGTTCTGCTTTTTAATTTGGCCCCTAGCTGCTCATACTCCCTCAGCAGAACCTCTTTCCTTGTCCTATCTATGTCGTTGGTACCAACATGGACCATGACAACTGGATCCTCTCCCTCCCACTCCAAGTTTCTCTCCAGCCCAGAGGAGATGTCCTTAACCCTGGCACCGGGCAGGCAACACAACCTTCGGGAATCTCGCTCTCGGCTGCAAAGAACCCTATCTATCCCCCTAATGATACTATCCCCTACCACTACAACATTTCTTTTTACTCCCCCCACTTGAATGGCCCCTCGTTCCACGGTGGTGTGGCCAGGTTGCTCATCCTCCCTGCAGTCCCCGTTCCCGTCCTCACAGGGAGTAAGAGCCTCGAACCTGTTGGACAAGAGCAAGGGCTGCAGCTCCTCCAACACTACCTCCTGGATCCCCGTACCTGCCTCAGTCATAGTCACACCCTCCTGTCCCTGACCACGGACTACATCTGAATTAGTTAATCTAATTGGTGTGACTACTTCCTGGAACACAGAGTCCAGGTAACTCTCCCCCTCCCTGATGTGTCGCAGTGTCTGAAGCTCGGATTCCAGCTCATCAAAACGGAGCCGGAGTTCCTCGAGCATCCAGCACTTACTGCACATGCGATCACTGTGAACATCAATGGTGTCCACCAGCTCCCACATATTGCAGCAGTAACACATCACCTGCTCTCCCATTCTATGTAATTAATTAAATTTATTAATATTATTCTTAAATACCCTCTGCCCCGATTCTAGATGATGAATATCACACCTCTATTTAATTGAACTTACCAACTAATAAAGGCTTAAAAGGGAAGGAAAAGTACTCACCAAGCAGCCAATCACCTACCAGCTTGGCTGTGATGTCACTTTTGAATTCTGACCTCCCCTTGGAATGCTGCCTGTGGAGCCTATTTAGGCTGCCTCGCCTTGCTGCTGCGGCTCGACTCGACACCCGCTGCTGCTCCCGGCTGCCTCGACTGGGCTTCACCTCACTGCTCCGCCTCCGTGTTGTCTGCTAATCCTGAGGCTGGCAGGTAAAACAAGGCAGAAACAAAACAGAAACAGCACCTAACACCCCACTCACCCTAACTCTCTCACTCACCCAAACTCTCAATGGCACTCTCTGCTACTCGCACTCACTTTCGTGAGCGCATTCAGGATGGTTCTGAGGATGGGATCCCATACCTGGGCCTGCTTTAGGTCCGGAACCAAAGCTATCCCCTGTGTGCCTTCCTTGTCCCAGCTTGTGGCTACCAAACCTGTTCAGTAGGGATCCCACAACTCTCATTCCCTAGCCCCCTGTTTTGCCAATTCATCTGCCTTTTGGCTGCCCTCCCGCATGGGTTCTGTCTTTGACTGGGCATTAACTTTATGGATATAGACCTTCCCTTCCTCCCCCATGGCTGTCATGATTTTCTCCAGCAGAGGCTTGATTGCCGGGGATCTCCTGTCAGTGGAGGTGTATCCGCGATGGGACCAGATGGCCAGGTATTCCGTACACGAATTGCATGTGAAAATGCTGTCCGAGCAAATCGTGTGCGGGGTAAGGAATTTCTCAGAGTGTGTAACCACATACACTACCGTGGACTGTTCTGCCTGCTGGGTGCTCATGGTGCTGGGGAGTTTAAATGCCAGACCCTGTAAGTCGTTCCGCAGCAGATACTGTACTGTGCTCGAACTGTCTACATAGACTTCGCGGCCTGTGGGGTGTATCCCGGCCCAAAAACCTTTGTTCACTTCCCATGCCCCTTCAATGGAACACCGCTGGGCTGTCCCTGGATAAATCATGTTGGCTGCGAGCTTTGGCTAGCAGAGGCTTTTCACCCTTAGGTCCAACTGGGAGAGAAGCATGGTCCAGCGAGCAATGTGGGCACTGCTCACCGTCCCATCTTTAATTCTCTCTTCTAGGAGCATTTGGGTGGGCGCGTGTTGGGTAAGGAGGGTGATGCGTGAGATGCCTGTGAAGATCAATGATCTTTTCACAGCCCAGTGAGTGGCGAGGAGGTGCCTCTCACAGTTGGAGTAGCCCTTCTCCACATCTGTGAGTATCCTGGTGGAGTAAACCACCGGTCTCAGCTGACTGGAGCAGCACTGCACTCAGACTGTCCCCGCTCGCTGCTACCTCCAGGAAAAACTCTTTTCACCCATCAATAGCCCCTAGAGCCGGCGAGGTCTGCAGATCTTGTTTGAGTTTTACAAATGCTGCCTCGCAACCCTCATCCCAAACCTACTCCATTCCCTTATGTAGGAGTCGGAGCAGAGGGGCTGCTGTGGCTGCGTAATCCTCAATAAACTCTCTGCAGTACCCGGTTAGCCGTAGAAAAGATCTCACTCCTGTTACTGTATTGGGGGCTGGTAACTCCTGCACTGCTTCCCTTCTGGCTTTATCGATGGCCCTTTCCCCTGCGCGCACAGCGAGTCCTAGGAAATTTACTTCCTGTTGGCCGATCTGTACTTTCTTAGGGTTTACTTTAAAGCCTTCTTGCCTGAGCAACTCCAGCAGTTCAGCCAGTAGTGGACTGTGTTCCTCTCCTTCATCGGTGTACAGGAGCAGGTCATCCACATACTGAACTAACTGTCGAGGCTGGCTGAAGCCCTTTAAACAATTTGCCATAGAGTGGTGAAAAATGCTAGGGCTGTTGTGGAAACCCTGAGGTAGGCAGTTCCAGGTGTATTGTTGGCCTTTAAAAGTGAAGGCGAACTTGTACTGGTCCTCTCTCCATAGAGGGATCTGCCAAAACCTGTTGGAAATATCCAGCACCCTGAAGGTGGTTGCGGAGGCTGGAATGCTTCCAATGAGGTCGGCGACAGCTGCGACCGTGGGTGCACAGGCGGGGATGTTTAGATTGAGTACCCGATAGTCCACTGTGGTGCTCCGGGAGTTGTCCAGTTTTCTAACTGGCCACAGTGGAGAGTTTACTTGGGTGGCTATCAGTCTCAATGCCCCCTGTTTGACCAGAGAGATCATGGCTGTTTCCATGTCTGCCTCCGCTTCCTTGGGGAAATTGTACTGCTTTTGGGGTCGGGTCATGGGGTCCCCATTTACACTAACTTCGACCCCGTTCACCTTCCTACAATCGTGTTTATGAGTGGCAAATGCACCAAGGTGTGCTCGCACAAATGCCTGGTACTCCAGTGGAGTGTTACTGACCATTAGTTTGAGGTCGTAACCCTCCTTTGGTTTTACGGTGCACAAGGTCCCCTTGCCCTGTTTCTCTGGGATAACTGCCACTTCACTTTCTTTGTCGGTGCATGATCCCCACAGACAGTGGTTCCTAAGATCCACTAGAATCCTGTGGCCTATGATAAAATCAGCCCCCGGGATCCCTTTTCCTTCCTGCTCCCATTTCATTAAAACACAGGTCCACTTCATGTGGAGTGCTCCTAAATGAATGGACAGCGGGATGGAGAATGAGCCAGCCTGCTCGTTACCTGTAAACCCCACTAAGCTGTACGGGACCCCGTTAGACAGAGGTGAGGCAGCGGGGTTATCTGAATAGACGATGGTGTTTGATGCTCCCGTGTCCAACAGATAGGTCCATTTCACCCTTTCCACCTCCATTTTAACAAGCGGTCTTTTCCATGCATCATACTCAAAGGGACACAGGTAGACAGGCTGCGCTGGCTCTAGTCATAGGTTTGTGTTGGGTGGGGCAGATGGAGTTAAAGCACCCGTCGCTGTTGCTACCTTCCCTGGGCCAACTAATAAAACTCGGAGCGCAGCTACTATTGAATCAAGCGTGGGGGGAGAGGTCGGTGTTTCTGGTTTTGGGGCAGGAGTGGAGGAGTTATTCCCTACATTATCCTTCCAGGGATTTCTACAGTCCCTTCTCCCATGCCCACATTTTCCGCACCCGAAGCAGTTACGCCTTGTATTAGAAGGGTTACCCCCTTCCAGGTGCCATTCTTTCTTGCTAGTAAGTTTTATTTTGTGAACCTTTCCTTTTGTTTGGTGTTCTTCTTCCCCTCTACCATTGCAGTAAGCCAGGGTCAGTTGTCTGACCACTGTCTCCTCGGTGACCTGGGGGCCTTTCGGGTCAATCCAAGGCTCAGTCTTGGCCCTGATCCATGGCAAGCTGCTTGTCACTAGACTTTGGAGCCAGTGGGCCAGCCCGTCCTGGTTCATGTGAGTCCGGTTGAGATCCCCATTGTAGGCACTCTTGTACACAGGCCACAGCCTGTCTGCGAAGGCCTGTGGGGTCTCCCCTGCTAACTGTGTAGTCTTCTCCACCTGGGAGGAAGCACTACCATCATTCATACCCATGGCCTCCAGAACTTCCTCCCGGATGGCAGCATACCTGCCCTGCCCTTTCTTGCTCTCTGCAGAGAGGGACTGGTTCAACTTGCCATCCAGAATGAGCAGGAGCATTTTGGCCATCTGAGAGTCATCGCACTCGTTGATGCCTACTGCCTGTTCCACTTCCATGAAGCGGACTGAGGGGTCTCCCTTTTGGGTGAGTTTGTTCAGGTGACTTACCATAGCCCTAAGCTGTTGGGTATCATGTGGAATCACTAATTGGATTTCAAGGGGTCCCTGACCCCCACCACCGCCGGGCGGGCCAAACTTTTGCTGCTGAGCCGGACACATCGGCCCCGGCTCCGACCTTTCCTGCATTGGCTTGCCCCCTTCTCCCTGCTGCCAAACCGAGTTAAAACCCGGCGCCACAGGTGGTGGTGGTGTGCTCTCTTCCCTGCCTTCCTTACAGATTGCCTGTCCTTCCTGCTGCCCAACCGAGTCATTCCCTGGCGCCACAGGTGGCGTCTGAACAGTTTCCCCTTCTACTTCCAGACCCACCTGCACCCCACCTGGGCTCACTAGGCACACCATGCCTTTTGCCCTGGACAGAGCAAGGTTTAAACTATCGATCTGCTTTTGGCAGGGGCCGTGATCTCCCGCTTCAAAACCCCTAGCGCTTGCTACCTTATAAGCTGCCTGTACGTCTCTTAACCTCTCTTCCTGTTCTTTTATTTGCCTGGTAAGGCGGGCGTTCTCCTCTCATAACATTAACTCATTACTTTTTTCCTCGGTGACTTGACACCGAAAATATTCATGTCTGTTCCTGTGCTTTTCAGCTATCTTTAATTTCTCCTGACTTTGGGCCTTAAATTCCTGCAATAAACATTCCCCTGCTAGAGCCCTTGCTTGAGACAGTTGAGCTGATTCCCACAGCTGTTCTGTCAGTGCCTCAATTCTCTTATCTAAAAGCTGGATCTGTCGCTGGGAGCAGACAAAACAGATGGCCTTTTCCACAGACCTTTTATGATCCTTGCTCTCAGTCCATTTGGCTGCAGCGTCCATGGGACACTCAGCGCACAACAGACTGGTCACCCATTTCTTGGTGATATTCACCTTCTCAAACACATAAGAGGAAATCCTCTCTTCCATCTTATTTCTTTCCTCAAATACAGTGTCCACTGCATCACATCCATTTTGCCATGGTCCTGCCGTGGTCTCCATTTCTGTAGGGGTGGTGTTTGGGGTCAGCTTCGCCTCTGGCTTATGAGCGGTTCGAGTCTCCCACTCCCTTGGTTCTAGACCTTGGACTTATTTGGGGGTTGTAATGAAATTGCAGCAGGCAACTGAATTTTGGTGAAAGAACTTTGATCTTTATTTGAGAAAGAAAATACACAACACAATAATCTTAACGCTCTAAATTGGAGGAACACTTCGGAATATACGAGGGAAAATAACAATAGACAGAATACTTCACCCCTCCCAATCCCACTTCACTTGCTAAGTTGGGCTCCAGAGGACCAGGGATAATGCTCACCAAAACGACTTCTTTTGACAGTTGTAGAGGTTCGCGATTTCAGTGTTCTCTAGATCTTGCATTGCTGGTCAGTCTTTGCGTGCCTGCTGATGCGGTCAGGTGCGTATTGGATCTATCAGGTGAGTACCCAATTTATTTTGGTTAGAAGTAGGGTTTAGAGTCTTTTCAGTAAAATCTTACCCAGGGGTAAGTCAGGATAGTTTGTAGAGTGGAAAAAACTTGTGGATCTTCGGTTTCTTCCAAGTTGGTTTCTTGTTGGTCGCGGTGGCCCAATATTACCTGGTTGCTGGTAATATTTTTGGTTGTTTGCTTCGTGGGGTCCTGGTCTGCCACGATGGTGTGTTACTTCTTTGAGAGGGAGAACTGCTTCGAGATGGACTTCTTGATCCCGATGTTGGTGAATCTCCTCTGGGTCGATGAATCTTCTTACTGGAACTTGAACTCGAACTAACTTCCTCTTGGACTGCTATCTTGAACTTTTTTCTGTGAGAAACAGGCCTTTAATTATAGTGATTGAGGCCTGCTAATCTGCGTGCCTAATCAGTTCTGGCTTATTGTTAGTTTTGGCGGGCTTGTTAATTTTGATTGGTTTGTATTGTTTAAGTGGTTTCGGTATGGTCTCATCGATCTTAAGTTGTTTTAAGAACATGTGAAGTGGTTTTGGGATGGTCCCATCGATTGTTTAACCTCTTGTTTAATTGCAGTAAAGTTGTCTTTTCCTGTGGGGGCCAAGGTTCTTTTGTTGGTTTGTGGCATGTTTTGCATTATGCAAGATTTTGGATGGTTCTGTAATTTTGGCGGGAACTGCTTTTCTGTTGGTCTATTGTCAGTATGTAAAATGACTGAGACAGTTTAGATAGTCCCCAAACAGTTTGGTTAATGCCAATACCCAAAACTGTCCATTTACAGAGGCCAATCCCAATTCTTTTGTTGCAGCCTTTTTCCTTCCACAGGCTCAAGCATGCTTTTAAAAATAAAACCAAAATCCTGGGGTCTTTGATTTTAAATCTCCCTTAGGCCCAATATTCTTATACCATTCTGACATGGTTTATTAACAGTCCAAAAATCCCTTCTTTTGGGTAATCTTCTTGGTTTTGGGGGATCTGCTGAATTTTGAGAATCTTACAATAGCAACACAATGTTCTGCTATTTTTATAATTTTGATCACAAATTTTCTAGTTTTGCTCAACATGTTATCCCAGAGGCCTAAAATATGTGTCAAGGATCAACTTTGGACCAGCTCCATGATCTAGCTGCACTCAAACCAGTTCAACTCCCTCCTGCTGACTAATATCCTCCTTCTCTATCACAGTTATATCCTCTTCTACAACTAAAGCTACAGCATCTCCTCTGTGAGTCAACCTATTTTTTCAGAATCCCTTGAACCCTTTTAACTGCACTTCAGATCCATCATTTTTATCCACCAAATATTTCAGAGATGACTGTTGTAACAATTGTTATTGGAAGCATATGCCTGTAATTCTAATATTTTATTTTGAAAACATGTAGATTTAAGATAAAAACATTTCAAGGAATTCTGTGTATGCTTCACATGGTTCATCCCTGTAAACTATCCTAGTACTGTAATTCAAATGTATTATATTAATACTACTACCATCAGCTGCCCCATGGGTCCCCAGCCCTAGTGAAACTACATACACTTTGAGTTGTGGTATCTTCTGTCCTAACCAATTTAGATGTTTCTCACTGGCATTTTCTACAATTTGAGCTAGCCTTGTAGCCCTCAGACTATTCAGATGAACCCCATCCTTCATGAAAAATGATCCTCCCTAGAAAATGTCCTCCAATTACCAACAAGGATAAGGCATTGGCACGGATTTTGCAGTGAAATCATAGAATCAGAGAATGGTTACAGCACAGAAGGAGGCCATTTGGCCTATCGAGCCCGTGCCGGCTCTCTGCAAGAGCACTTCAGCTAATCCCACAACCCCACCCTTTCCCCGTAGCCCTGCAAATTTTTCCCCTCAGATACTTATCCAATTCACTTTTGAAAGCAATGATTGAGTCTGCCTCCACCACCCTTTCAGGAAGTGCATTCCAGATCCTAAATATTTGCTGTGTAAAAAAGTTTTTCCTCATGTCACCTTTGGTTCTTTTGTCAATCACTTTGAATCTGTATCCTCTGGTTCTCGACCCATTTCCAATGGGAAAAGTTTCTCTCTATCTACTCTGACTAGGCCCCTCACGATTTTGAATACCTCTATCAAATCTCCTCACAAACTTCTCCGCTCTAAGGAGAACAAGCCCAACCTCTCCAGTCTATTCACGGAACTGAAGTCCCTCATCCCTGGAATCATTCTCGTAAAACTTTTCTGCACCCTCTCTAAGGCCTTCACATCCTTTCTAAAGTGCGGTGCCCAGAATTGGACATGACTCTCCAGTTGAGGCCGAACCAGTGTTTTATAAAAGTTCATCATAACTTCCTTGTTTTTGCACTCTATGGGCAGGATTTTCATTGGGCCGTGGAGGCAGGATTGGAGGCGTGTGGGGGGTTAAAATTGAAAAAACTGGTGGGCGGGCCCAACCCCACCTCCATCCTGCCTCCAGGCAATTTTCATTAATTTGTGTCTAACGGTCCCGTCTCCGTCCCACCTCCAAGAGGCGGGATAGGCCGTTAAGGCCCTTCACAAGCACTAAATTGCCTCTATAATGCCATTTTGAAAGGCCTTTGTGATTTAAACCTGGCGGGAGCACAATTGGATTGCTGACTATCAGCTGCAGCTCAACCATTATAGAGGAGATTTGATCAGCCATCATTTGCAGGTGGCAGGACTTTGTAGTCTCAGGTCTGGGGGAACTTTTAGAAGGCATAACCACAGCTGTGGAAGTTTGGAGCCTGACTCCCATCTCCAGTGTGACCTCCTGGGAAACCCCATCGCCACCTTCACTGAGCGCTTCCTCAACTGAGGCATATACCAGAAGCATGGGGGCCATTTATTTCCTTCCCTTCTGGACATTAGATGAGGACGAAGACCAGCCGTGGCACCAGCAGAACCAGCAGCAACAGCAGCACCAACAGCAGCAGCACCAACAGCAGCAGCAAAAGCAGGAGCACCAAGCTGCTGCTCGCCCACCTGAAGCTGCACAGGCCAGAAGGGGCCAGTGCATGGAAGCCCGTCAGCACAGGAGAGACCCCCCAAACAGGGTTTACAGACACAGGGTCAGCTACCTCAACATGCCTGAGCAGCAGTGCCAAAGGTACTTTCGGGGTAGGTAGTGGGTGACATTCGCGCAATGCTACAACAAGACCTGCAGCCCAGAGGACCAGGTGGACAACCCTTACCAGTGGCTGCACTTAATTTTGTTGCCTCAGGCTCATTCCAGGGACCAGCAGCAGACATCAGTGGCATCTCCCAGGCGGCCGCACACACTTGCATCACGCAGATAACCGATGCCCTCTTTGCCATCGTGCACAATCACATCCATTTCACCAAGGATCAAGCAAGTGTCACGGCGCATGCAGTTGGATTAGCTAATCTGGCAGCTTTACAATGGTGCAGGGTGTCATTGACTGCACAAATGTGGCCCTTAAGGCACCCCATCGCAATCCAGGTATTTTTGTCAACCGCAAGGGCTTCCAATCCCTTAACGTTGAGCTGGTTTGTGACAACAAGAAGGAAATTTTGCATATTTGTGCCAAGTACCCTGAAAGTTGCCATGACTCCTTCATACTGCACCAGACTAGTGCGCTTCCGCTATTCAGTCCACCAGATCAACTTAACGGATGGCTACTTGGAGACAAGGGCTATCCCCTGAAGACGTGGCTAATGATGCCGTTGAGGAAACCATCCAACGAAGCTGAGGAGAGCTACAACTCCAGCCACATGTCCACCAGAGCCATAATCAAGCAAACCATCGGTTTGCTGAAGATGCTCTTCAGATGCCTGGATAGATCAGGTGGAGCCCTGCAGTACTCAGCAGCCAGGGTCTCCAGAATCGTCGTGGTTTGCTGTGCACTTCACAACATGGCACAGCGTCGTGGCTTGCAGATTCCTGAGGACCAAATGGATCATCACATATCCTCCTCAGATGAGTAGGAGGAGGAGGAGGAGTCCTGAAAACATCACTGCAAGTCTGGGCCTGTGACAGTTGGTGAGTGAAGCAACGTGAGGGAAAAACCTACTTGAACTCATCCGCACCAATCTACCTGTCACAGATGCATCTGTCCATTACAGCATTGGCAGCAGGGATCAACGCACAGTCATTGTGGCGACGAAGTCCCGTCTTCACACTGAGGACAGCCTCCATCGTGTTGTGTGGCACTACCACCGTGCTAAATGGGATAGATTCAGAACAGATCAAGCAGCTCAAAACTGGGCATCCATGAGGCGCTGCGGGCCATCAGCTGCAGCAGAATTGTATTCCACCACAATCTGTAACCTCATGGCCCAGCATATCCCTCATTCTACCATTACCAACAAGCCAGGGGACCAACCCTGGTTCAACAACGAGTGTAGAAGAGCATGCCAGGAGCAGCACCAGGCGTACCTAAAAATGAGGTGCCAACCTGGGGAAGCTGCTACACAGGACTCCATGCATGCTAAATAGTGGAAGCAGCATGCTATAGACAGAGCTTAGCAATCCCATGAACAACAGGTCAGATCAAAGCTCTGCAGTCCTGCCACATTCAGTCGTGAATGGTGGTGGACCATTAAACAACTAACGGGAGGAGGAGGCGCCAAGAATATCCCCATCCTCAATGATGGTGGAGCGAGCATACGAGTGCAAAAGATAAGGCTGAAGCGTTTGCAACCAACTTCAGCCAGAAGTGCCAAGTGGATGATCCATATCGGCCTACTCCCGAGGTCCCCACAATCACAAATGTCAGTCTTCAGCCAATTCGATTCACTCCACATGATATCAAGAAATGGCTGAGCGCACTGGATACAGCAAAGGCTATGGGCCCTGCCAACATCCCGGCTATCGTGCTGAAGTCTTGTGCTCCAGAACTAGCCGCGCCCCTAGCCAAGCTGTTCTAGAACAGCTACAGCACTGGCATCTATCCAACCATGTGGAAAACTGCCCAGGTATGTCCTGTCCACAAAAAGCAGGACATATCTAACCCGGCCAATTACCGCCCCATCAGTCTACACTCAATCATCAGCAAAGTGATGGAAGGCGTCATCGACAGTGCTACCAAGCGACACTTACTCACCAATAACCTGCTCTCTGATGCCCAGTTTGTGTTCCGCAAAGAACACTCGGCTCCTGACCTCATTACAGACTTGGTCCAAACATGGACAAAGGAGCTGAATTCCAGAGGTAGAGGTGAGAGTGACTGCTCTTGACATCAAGGCAGCATTTGACCGAGTCTGGCATCAAGGAGCCCTAGTATAACTGAAGTCAATGGGAATCAGGGGGAAATCGCTCCACTGGCTGGAGTCATACCTAGCACAAAGGAAGATGGTTGTGGTGGTTGAAGGTCAATCATCACAGCCCCAGGATATTGCTGCAGGAGTTTCTCAGGGCAGTGTTCTAGGCCCAACCATCTTCAGCTGCTTCATGAATGAACTTCCCTCCAACATAAGGTCAGAAATGGAGATGTTCGCTGATGACTACACAGTGTTCAGTGCCATTCACAACTCCTCAGATAATGAAGCAGTCCATGCCCGCATGCAACAAGACCCGGACGACGTTCAGGCTTGGGTTGATAAGTGGCAGGTAACATTCACACCACAGAAGTGCCAGGCAATGACTATCTCCAACAAGCAAAAGTCTAACTACCTCCCCTTGACATTCAATGGCATTACCATCGCTGAATCCCCCACTATCAACATCCTGGGGGTCACCATTAGCCAGAAGCTTAACTGTACCAGCCACACAAATACTGTGGCAACAAGAGCAGGTCAGAGGCTAGGTATTCTGCGGCGAGAGTCTCACCTTCTGACTCCCCAAAGCCTTTCTACCATCTACAAGGCACAAGTAAGAACGTGTGATGGAATACTCTCCACTTGCCTGGATGAGAGCAGCTCCAACAACACTCAAGAAGCTCGACACCATCCAGGAAAAAGCAGCCCGCTTGATTGGCAGCCCATCCCCCACCTTAAACATTCACTCCCTCCAACACCGGCATACTGTGGCTGCAGTGTGTACCATCTACAAGATGCACTGCAGCAACTCGCCAAGGCTTCTTCGGCAGCACCTCCCAAACCCGCGACCTCTTCCACCTAGAAGGACAAGGGCAGCAGGCGCATGGGAATGCCACCACCTCCAATTCCCCTCCAGGTCACACACCATCCTGACTTAGAAATATATCACCAATCCTTCATCATCGCTGGGTCAAAATCCTGGAACTCCCTACCTAACAGCATTGTGGGAGTACCATCACCACACGGACTGCAGCGGTTCCAGAAGGTGGCTCACCCACCACCTTCGCAAAGGCAACTAGGGATGGACAATAAATGCTGGCATTGCCAGCGACGCCCAGATCCCATAAACAAATTCAATTTAAAAAAAAGTCAAAGTCATTAATATATATCAAGAAAAGCATTGGTTCCTAGCACTGACCCCTGAGGAACACCACTGTGTACCTTCCTCCAGTCCGAAAAACAACCGTTCACCAGATCACCAACAACGATGAGTCAGCCTACAGGGAGGAGGTCCAATACCTCGTGAAGTGGTGGGCTGACAACAACCTGGCCCTTAACATCAAGAAAACCAAAGAAATCATTGTGGACTTCAGGAAGTCTAAAGGCGGAAGACACACTCCCATCCACATCCAAGGGGCTGAGGTGGAAAGGGTGGGCAGCTTTAAGTTCCTCGGAGTCCACATCACGGAAGACCTCTCCTGGTCCCTCAACACCTCCTCTTTGGTGAAGAAGGCCCAGCAGCGCCTATATTTCCTAAGGTGGCTGAAGGGATGCAACCTGTCATGCCGGATCCTCTCTAACTTTTACCGCTGCACAATAGAGAGCATCCTGACGCACTGTATCACAGTGTGATAGCAGCTGTACCTCCTATGACCGGAAAGCCCTGCAGCGGGTAGTCAAAACTGCCCAACGCATTACCGGCACCCGGCTACCGACCATTGAGAACATCTACCAGAAACGCTGTCTACGGAGGTCACTGACCATCATCAAAGACCCTACCCACCCCAGCCACAGTTTGTTCGCCCCCCTGCCATCTGGGAGACGCTACAGATGCATTCGCACCCGCATGACCAGATTTAGGAACAACTTCTTTCCCAGGGCTGTCATCCTACTGAACTCTGCCAATAAACTCTAATGCCTGCACATCTGTCAATGCACTTTATTATGTTAATGTTTATGTTACAAGCCAAATGTATGTTAAATGTCTTAATCAAAATGTACACTCTCGGGAGCCGCAAGCTTACATTTCATTGTACTGCACTTGTGCACTAACAATGACAATAAAGTTGATTATTATTACTATTATTATACTCTGTTTCCTGTCACTTAACTGCCATTGTCCCTTTTATTCCATGGGCTTCACCTTTGCTGGTAAGCCTATTATGTGGCACTTTATCAAACGCCTTTTGTAGTCCATATATACCACATCAACCACATTGCCCTCATCAAACCTCTCTGTTACCTCACCAAAAAATTCGATCAAGTTAGTTAAACACGATTTGCCTTTAACAAATCCATGCTGGCTTTCCTTAATTAATCCACACTTGTATAAGTAACTGTTAATTTTGTCCCGGATTATCATGTCCAAAAGCTTACCCACTACCAAGGTTAAACTGACTGGCCTGTAGTTGCTGGGTTTATCTTTACAACATTTTTAGATCAAGGGTGTAACATTTGCAATTCTCTAGTCCTCTGGCACCACTTCCATATCTAAGGAGTGTAGGGGGTGGCGGGTGTGGCGCGAGCACCCAGTTAGTTATGCCCCTGACAGTTCGAATTGCTCCCACGCCCTTGGGTCCTAGACACCGGACTTAGGTACAGGCAGCGATACAGAAAACTCGAGTAGACAGGTGATTTGGATGCAAGCAAAAACCAAGATTTTATTGAACAGGGAAAATTAATACAGTCTTAAAAGAAGTTACCACTATAACATTACAGGCAAATACGCTTATACAGGGAATGGGGAAACACACAGCACACCGAGGGAAAACAACTATCTTAACAATCCCCTTATCTTTATCCCACCTCCTATACCTAACTAGATTAAGCTATGAGGGGTCAGAATCTATGCTCACCAATCAAAAACGGGGTTTACTCAATTCAAAACAGCGGTGGAGTTCGGGGTTCACTCTTAGTGCTCTCTGAAGCCTGCCATCGTCACGTGGTCTCCGGGTGCTGCAAGGGCGTTGTCCAGGTTCGAGTACCCCAAAGTTAAAGTCTCTGTTTGGGTACTTTACCTTGCAGGGATGATTCTTCATCGACAGCTGCCAGTTTGAGTTGGTGTGCAGATATTCAAAGGTCGGCCAAGACTGAATGCCCGATGATCGAAGCCTCCCCTCGTTTAGTCTCCTCCAGTCGGTCTGCCCCTCGGTGGTTTTCCCTTCTCCCCTCGTCGCGTCCCTCCTTGCCTGGCCTGAATCTGTCCGTGCCTGCCCGACCCGGTGTCGGGGCAGTTCCAGATGGAGTAGGAAAAGGGCAGGGGCAAAGGCCAGGAAGTAAGTGCGGGACGGGGAAAGAGCAGCAGCCACGAGGGTGAGGAGCTCGAGGAGCAGCACCAGCACACCAACCAATAAACTCTACAAACCTCCTCCGAACGAACGAACTAGCTGACCTCACCCAATGCTACCCGGGGCCTTCAATTATACCTTTGTCAAAAACCCTTATCTTCGCACCAAATCAGGTTAGTTCTATGTCTTAAACTTGGCGGGCTAGTTTAAACAATGGTAGCAATCTATACTGATGGTTTTTAGATGGCCGGTAATTGCATCTACCGGCCCGATAATTGACTTGTATTGTCCTGAAAGTTCCTTGATGGGCTTGTCCAGCCTTGATGGCTGTGTTAATCTGTTTCCGATAATATATGCAGACTGTTTGATGGCCTTAACTATAGGCCTAAACTGCAATTAGATTCATCTCCAATTCAGTCTAATGCATAATTCAGAGTCCTGTCTCGTTCCAAAACACAAAGGCCTAGAAATTCATTATAGCCACTTTTGGGGCGGTAAAGTCAGGCGGCCGCTAAAGTTTGCGCCCGGCGCAAATTCGAGGCCACTTCGCCGATATTCATTAGCTTCGCCTTAAGAGTTTGCTCGAGCGCTAAAACTGGCGATGCACGGCTCTCTTTAGGCGCTAAGCCGGTGGTGCTGAGCGATACCGCCGAGGCCGGGTGCAGCGCAGGTGCGGCCATTTCTTGATTGACAGCAGACACCCTGGCGCCGGCCAGCCCTTAAGGGGGAAGGGTCGACTTGGTCTGCTGCCACGCCCTGCACACTGGAGCCCTCCAGCTAGGCCTGAACACTGCTGCTGGACCCATATAGCGCCTCAAAGTATGGAGAAGGCCCGTGAACGAGCGCAGCGCTTCTCAGAGCTTGATCTGAGGGTGCTGGTTAGCGCTGTGGAGAAGAGACGCCATATTTTGTTCCCAGACAATGGGAGGAAGCTGCCGGCCCGCGTCTACCGGAGAGCCTGGAGGCATGTCGCCACCAGGGTGACATCGAACAGTGAGGTCCCCAGGAGCGCGGTACAATGCCGCAAGAAACTAAATGACCTTGCCAGGATTGTCAGGGTGAGTACCCTTTCCAGTGTCCTCCTCATCCTTGCATGTGCACCTCACATTATGGGCAAAGGGACCTGAAAGCCCTAATGGCCAGCCCTCATGCAGCAGCTATGGGTCAGTCATGAACATCAATTGCACATTGTACACTTAACACACTGGCCAGGCTATTCGACCATGGGAGGCAGTGCACACAAGATCAGGGCAACACACTGGCCAGGCTATTCGACCATGGGAGGCAGTGCACACAAGATCAGGGCTACACACTGGCCAGGCTATTCGACCATGGGAAGCAGTGCACACAAGATCAGGGCTACAGACTGGCCAGGCTATTCAACCATGGGAGGCAGTGCACACAAGATCAGGGCTACACACTGTACTTAGAGGCCGTCCTTTCTCTTGCAGGCCAAGCTGGCCAATAATAAGAGGAGCCGGACTGTGACCGGGGGAGGCGGACCCCAGATCCAGCCGCTCACCGAGCTGCAACAGCGCGTGGAGCGCATCTTGGGTGCCCGGGTGATTGGCGCCGTTGCATCTGGAGATGCCGACCCTGTTCTGGGCACCAATGGTAAGGACATCATTTTTTGGACCTCTCTCGTCCCACTTGTGCATCAGATCTACATCCTTTGCCACTGTCCGACCAATGCGCTGAATGCCACCACTCATGCATCCCTCGCTGACACCCTCTCCTCACTCTAAAGCTACTCTTGTGCCTTCCTGCTTTCAGATGGTGAGGAGGAGGTCCCTGAAGTTGCCAGTGACAGCCTCTCAGAAGAGGAGGAGGAGGAGGAGCAAGAGGAAGGCGGCCCATCAGGGGAACCCTCAGCCGCGGCAAGCCATGTCACTGTAGGGGAGACGTCTTCCCTGGAGGGGAGCGTGGCGGAAGTGTCGGAGGGGAATGTAGCTCCTGGGACCAGCGGCCTGCAGAAACGCGGGAGGGGGGTGGATGCTCAGCGGCCTTCTCCCCAGAGGGGGGAAGGGTCGGAGGGGAGTCCAATTGCTGGGCCTAGCGGTGTCCAGCAACGCAGGAAGGGTCGGCCAGTTCGGCAGCCTTCTCCCCAGAGGGAGAGTCCGGCCTCCAGTCCGGAGACGGTCAACGCCGAGGAGATGCGCCGCCTCGAGGACATGTCCGTGGACTCGGAGCACCGGCACACGGAGCTCATGGGGGTAGTGGGACGGATGCCTGAGGCCATCCAGTCCCTGTCTCGGAGTGTCACCGAATTCGGGGCCTCTCTGGCAGCGACTGGCCAGGTGATCAGTGGTGCCGTGCAGTCACTGGCTGGTCTGATGCAGTCTCAGAACAGGGCAACACGGGCACTCACTGCTGCCACAATAGCTGTGTCAGCCCGGCATCGCCAGGGCACCCGGCGCACTGCAGCAGCACAGCGGTCTGTCCCTCGGCAGATTGCTGCGCATGCTGCAGTGCTGGCCCGGGCGAGTGCCAGTGTCTCAGGCGACCAGCGAGCGCCTGCCATCCGCCAGCTTGCCCCCATTCCTCCAGCCGCCACTGCCACTCCCCCAGTGGAGCTGCCACGAGCTGCTGCAGCGACTGATGCTGGCCAGCGACAGCTGCAGCATTCACCAGCCGGCCCCTCGAGGGCCAGACCTCGTCTAGGCCGACCCCCAAGGGCATCTGCTGTCACGACATGTGCCCCTCAGGAGCCTTCCCCTAGCCTTGCAGCAGCCACTGGCCTCACTTTGAGGAGGAGCAGCAGGGCGTCCAGGGGCCGGCAAAGTTTGCACAGGGCATCGCCCTCGCGGGACACAAAGTAGAGGGTGTGTCCAAATGTTGTGTTTTGTGGAATGGTTGTTTTTTGAAGGCCGAGGATGAGGTCATTTTTGGTTAATCCTCCCCAGGTTGTGGGAGTGACTCGTGTGTGTGAGTGTTTTTTGGGGGTTTTGTGTGTTCTTGGTTTTCATGTGGGAAGGGCACTGAGTTTGTACAATAAACCATTTTATTTATTCACATTGTCCATGTTTGATCTTTGAAGTATTTGTTGCCTTAACCGGCTGAGGGCTTGCGCAGCGGCTGCAATCATGTTCTTTCATTGGCACAAGCCATTCCCTGACAGGGGGCCTAGAAGTGACGTTCAAAAGCCGCCGACGGGCGGCCCTTGGACCTTGTGCCTCCCTCCTGGGCTGGTACTCCTCGTCCTCCTCCTCATGCTCCTCCTGCTCCTCCTCCTGAGGTGGTGGTCCAACGTGAGGTGGCAGTGCCTGAGTCCTGCGGATAGCCAGGTTGTGCAGCATGCAGCAAACGACGACGAATTGGGAGACTCACTCCTGCGAATACTGGCGGGCTCCCCCGGAGCGATCCAGACAGCGGAACCGTTGCTTCAGGACGCCGATTGTTTGTTCGATGAGGTTCCTGGTCGCTTGATGGCTCTCGTTGTATGCTTCTTCAGCAGGGGTCGTGGGCGCATGGAGTGGGGTCATGAGCCAGGTACACAAAGGATAGCCTTTGTCCCCGATAAGCCATCCTCTTGGGTGAGGCTGTGCCTGGAACATGTCAGCCACAGTTGTCTGTCGCAGGATAAAGGCATCATGGCTGCTGCCTGGAAAGCGGGCATTGACAGCTAGGATGTGCTGCCTGTGGTCACACACCAGCTGTACGTTGAGGGAATGGTAGCCCTTCCGGTTGCGGTAATCCTCGGCATGCTCCAGAGGTGCCCGCAAAGCCACATGCGTGCAGTCAATGGCGCCCTGCACCATGGGGAAGCCCACTATTCTTGCAAATCCCACTGCACGCTGCTGCTGCTTCTCCAGGGTCATGGGGAAGGAGATGAATTGACGTCTCCTTCTGAAAAGGGCATTGGTCACCTGGCAGATGCAGCAATGCATGGCGAACTGGGAGATGTTAGCGATGTCCCCAGCAGCGAATTGGAAGGAGCCGGTGGCATAGAAGTTGAGAGCCACCGTCACCTTCACTGCCACCGACAGAGACGTCCTGCGCATCAACTGTGGACGCAGATCTCTGTGAAGCAGCTGGCAGATGTCTGCAACCACCTCCCTTCTGAATCGCAGCCTCCTAACACACTGCACGGCAGACATGTTGAGATAGGAGAACTGCTGGCGGTATACCCTGGGTGGGTAAGGCCTCACTTGGCGATGCCTGTTGCCCCCTCTGCGTCTAGCCAGGGCTGCCACTCTCTCACGGCGTCTGTAAGCCCTTCCGACATAAGGCTGAAACTCAGCGTTGGCACCCAATGCAGCCCCCATAATATGCTGGCAAACACTGAGATCTCAATGAAGGCAAAGAGAATTGCACAGCTCTGGCCTGAAGCCAAAAAGACCTGTCCTAGTGTTGGGCCAAAGCAGTAAGCTCTCTTCCTTGGTCTCTCTCCAAAAATCCGTTGCACAAGAGTGAATGCTGCAAAATGGCTGCCCTTTATAGTGCAGGGTAAGTGCCCTTTAATTTGCGCTCCCCGCGGCCCGCCTCGGCTGTGTACCATTCCACTTCACAGTCGTTAGGGCCGCCCGGCGCACAATGGGGCGGCGCGAGTGAAGTTCCGGTTCCGGGCGCACAAAGGGCGTTGCACGACGAAATGACGTCATGATCTGCGCGCGCAGCTGAGCGTGCGCAAAGACTTTGCGCCGGCGCTAAATGTCTACTGAAGTTGGTGCGAGGCGCAGATTGCGCTGCGCCCGGGCGCTAAGCGCTTAGCGCTCGAGATCTGCTCCTCCTAAGGCGCTAACGCCTGGCGCAGCCAACTGAATTTCTAGGCCACAGTTTCTCTTCACAGAAAACCTGCAGCCTTAGTTTCGATTTCTCCCAAGCTATCTGCGCTGCAGAAACCATTTTGGAATCCCACAGGCTTTCTGCCACGAGGCACAGATGCCATCTTGGGTACCCTTTTTTATTTTAAAATGTCCATGCAGGGTCCCTTTTATTGATAATAACAGCCTTCGGGGAAATGCAGAAATTTTGCAAATCTTACAGTCTTCCCTGTGATACTAAAACTTGCTTGATTTATCACACTTTTAAAAGTGAGCAAAATTTTTCTGACCCTCCATAGTCACCCTTCCCCTGTAATTATCTATCTAATATACCCACGACACATGCACTTCCCATTCCGTGAAAATGTAGAGTACATCAGCATACAGAGAGTAAAATTACAGACTTTACACACACATCAAAGCATGGAGGGGGTCTAACACCTCTGCACCACTTGGTATACATGTCTTTATTAAACCACGTTGCAACACAAACAACAAAAGAAAACCTTTAATTAAAAAAAAAAAAAACACAAGGAAACAACAATTCTTTAATCGAAATACAGGGGAAAAAGACTTAAACCGGCGTACCTTCCTCCACCTTTACATAATGTTCTTTCCAAAAGCTCTGGTTTCGGAATTCTGACCACCAACCTGTTCCCTTACACTGAATGCAAACTAAATACAGCACTATCCCTAACTGGGAAACTATGAGAATGTGGGAAGCCAGTCTGATCCACGAAGGGACCTCTATATTATTGAAAAGGTTCCACCAGGGTGGAGTCACAATATCCAATATCTTAGTCCCTATCTCTATTTTTTTCAGCTCGAGAGTGTAAAAATGTTTCTACAAATCTATAACGGCTATTAGAATTTTGGCCAAATGTTCAGGAAAGGGGGAATTTCGTAGCCAAAGTGCGCTACGTACTTCTGCAAATTCGTAAAATTCTCCTTCAGAGTGACGTGAACAGTGCAGTGTTCAGGAATGGGGACAATTCATTCCTGGGCCACTTGAACTTCTGCCTCGGGTTTAAAACAGAAACTGCTGTCACTAACCGGACACCAGCTATGCTGTCCGTGCTGGTAGTGGGACGTGCCGGTGGTGACACAATAAGACCCACCTCCTATATATGCTACCTGCGGGGGAACATGGCCTTGTGCCATTGCCTCCATGGCGCAATTTATAGGCTTCGTGTGAGCAGCTCTGAACCCACACTGTGGTTTTGAAAAGGCATTAAAGTGCTGGGGACACAGGATTATGTGTGCTCCCCAGCTCCGGCACCCTGAGAGGTCATTACCTGTCATAGCATGCTCCCACTTATTGACGTAAGGTGGGACCGCTGTGAAACGAATGTGTGCACCCCCTTGAATGACTCCAATGTTCTCAACCCTGTATACCGGCGTGGGTCAGGCTGTCCTAACCATGACCGGCATCCTAACTACTACTCCCATGATTGTGTGGTTGGACCGCCCACAATCCATGGGGACTGGATAGGCTTCGGAGGCTAGCCGGAGTTGGCACGGGCTCAATGCGTTCTCAAAAGGGTGGAGGGCTGCGAGGTGCTTGTTGCTAATCCAGGAGGGGACCAAACCTTGTTTTAAATCCTCCAGGTTACTGCGGCCCTCGCCCAGTAACCATGCCCCATATAACACGCACACCTCATTCTGCGCAGCCTGGTCAGAAGCATTTCTGTCCTCCCTTATGAGAGCATTTACCATCTTTGCGTGCTTTTCCAACTCAGCTAGGATCTCCTTTAAATGGACCATCATGGCCTGGTCCTCATGCAACTCCGAGCCCACTACCTTATTCTCATCCAGCAATATCCTTTTTAATTGTGTTTTTAAACCGTTTATCTGGATCTGCAGCTCTATGTTATCCTAGCTGTTGATGACAGAGTACCCAGTATTAAACGCAGTAAAAACATCATTCCATACACCCCTTCTTTGTCTCCCTGGGTTACCCAAAAATTCTCGGTGTGTGGTGTAGAGTTCGGTCTTGTCCACGTGGGCAAAATCGAACTCGTAAAAGTTCTTGAACATGTCCTTTAATAGGGTCTGGTATAACTGCTCTGTTTCTTTGTGGCACCACTCCGGTAAATGTACCTCCGTGAGATTTAAAATCACGGAGGCTACCGCGCAATGTTCCCCTGGTACAGCACCTGATCGGTGGGTACTAACACCAACCCATTCCCTGGTCCCTTGGTGACGGCGGGACAACCTTCCCTGGATAACCTCGCCGCCTGCGCCGTGGGCGGGGGCTTACGGGGGCGGGTTACCAGCTCAGTGGCATTGACCGGGATCTGGGAGTATGGGCCGCACACACCTTTCGGCTGACATCCCACCTTATCCCCTTCCCGGTGTCGTGCCACTGCCGGTGGAACATAATGGATATGCCTGCGGGGCAGACCATCTCTGACTCCCAATACAGATATCTAACCCTTGGTCCGGTTCCCACCATTTGTCCGATGGGTGTTGTTTCCCAACCGTTCCCACTCAACTTCGGGGTTCCTCATGTCCTTGCTCAACTTCCTGAGCCACCACCACCTAACCAGTGGAATGTGTCCTTTGCACGTTAAACATATTCGCTTTCCAACAGCGACGCTGACCCTCATGGTAATGACTTGCGCCCTGGGGCACAGGAGGGAGGCTTCCCCGTACGTGAATCCGGTTTGACTGGAGTACTGAGACGAATTGGACCCCAACCATCCTGGCCACCTTCCCTCATGGAAGTAGACGGTGGCCTCCTCCGCATCCCATTCGCCACTCCCGTCGATCGCCAGGGGCGCCGTGTCTCTCGAACACCCATAGATGTGGGAGTCCTGGACGTCGCCCCTCCTCTCCGCACTCGTCCCGATCAGGGCGAATAGGATCACGATGCATTCCATCCCGAAATGTCTTCCTGCAAAGAGATGTAAAAACATGCAGCCAGGTCCCCAAGCGATTCTCTAGCTTGGTGAGGCATGGTCGGGCTCCGTGACCCCGACCCCAATATACACACTCTCGGCAGATTTCTTACTCAAACTACCCATCACCTTAATTAGCCTAAGCTAAACACCCAGACTTCAGCTAAATAATTACACCTACTTAAAACTAAAACTAGACTAGAACTATATACAACTGCCGCCCGTCTCTGGGCGGCCAGGCAAATTCCTGGTCAGACTGCGGCTCGCCGCCACCCCCGGCGTGACCGCACCGTCCTGCTCTGTTGGTCCCTCGCAGCCCAAGGCTGCTGGCTGAGGATCTCTATCCTTGGACCTCTCCCTGGCTTGAGGGGCAGCCCTTGGGAACTGGAGGGCTGGTGACCATGGCTTTCTCGACTGGGGCGTCCGCGGGGACCTTCTGGGGGCTTTGGCGGGTGGGGCTGTCTTGGCCGCTGGGCCTTTTACCCGAGCCACTGCTCCCCTGGGCTTGACTCCTCCCGAACCTAGGCTGGGGGCAGGTAACTTTTCACAGCCTGCTGCTGCGAGCTGAGAGTCTCCGCCCCCGGGTCCCATGGCTGGGTCCGGGACGGAGTTTTCGACCTCAGGTCCCTCCCTCTCTACACCTGGGTTAGGGGCGGGGTTTTGCCCTCAAGTCCCTCTCCCTCGTCTGGATCCCAGAAGAGTGGGAGGTGAGCCCCAATCGATGGGCTGGATGGCCCCTCCCTCCAAGAAAGCCACAGCGCCTGCTTGTGTAGTCTGTGAACTCGCTCATGTTGCGGGCTGAGGATCTTTATCCTCAGGCCTTTCCCCAACAGGCTGTTTTCCCCTTTCAGGCTGAAACAGCTTGCACTGGTTGATATGAAACTATTTCATACGCCGGGGCATCTTCACGGCGTACACCATGGGGCTGACTTTATCTACAATGCTGTAGGGCCCCATGTACAATGGTTCCAAACTACCTACTCGGGCATAATTTCTGACCATAACCTGATCTCCTACCTCCCACTCATGGTGCTTTCTGGGTTCGAGCAGCAATCGGTTACTCCGATGCTGCTTTCCCATGTTCCCAGCCGTCTGCTCATGGACCTGCTTCAGGTGCTCAACAAGGTTTCGGGCGAAACTGTCCCGGTTTACCTCCCTGAGCTGACCCTCCGTGAGCACCAGGGCTAGTACATGGGTGGGGGCCCGCATAACCCTGCCAGTCATTAGCTCGTACGGGGAATACCCCGTGCTTTTAGACTGGCTGGCCCGGATCCCCATCAAAACCAACGGTAGGACTTCTGCCCATTTACGGGGCGAGTCCACCGTTTCCTTTCTTAAACTTTCTTTCATGGTCCGATTCATGTGTTCTATGATCCCTGCTGACTGGGGGTTTTGGGCTACATGCCATTTCCCCTCGATGCCTAGCAGCATCAGGGTGTTCTGCATCACCTGCCCGGTGAAGTGGCTCCCTTGGTCGGACTTCACAAAATGTGGTAGTCCCCACCTCGAGAACACTTCCCGGACTTGGATCCTGGCAGTACCCAGAGCTGTGGCAGTTCTGCAGGGAAAGGCCTCTACCCACTTTGTAAACACGTCCCCCAGGACTAAGCACTACTTATAGCCTCCCTGGGCGGTGGGCAGGGGCCCGATGTAGTCAACTTCTATCTACCCTCCTGATGTGTCCCATGGCGACCTTCCTTCTGTGGGGGTCAGGGTTGTTTGCAGCGCACACAAGACAGCCTGCACAGAACTTGTGGACATCGTCCCTGAGTCCAGGCCACCATCCCGCCTGTTCCACCCATTGCCATATAGTTTCAGGCCCGGGGTGTCCCGCTCCTGGACCCCCATGGGCCAGTTGAAGGAATTCCCTCCGGTGCTGCTGCGGTACAACCCACTGTTCCCCCCGGAACAGCATACCCTCTTTAACGGAGAGAGTCGCTGTGCCGTACGGACCTTCTATCTCCTTTCCCTCAGTTATGGCGCTGAAGACTGTTTTGAGGGCGGGGTCTTGGGCTTGGACCGTCATAAGGTCCGGGGCTAATGCTACTCCTACACTCCCTTGGGTCCCATCCCTACCTCTGACCGCCACCATTGTTCTGGACCCAAATGGGTCCCAGAAAATGCCTGTGCGGGAACCCTCCTTGGCGAGCAAGCCAGCCTGCTGGTTGCCCTGGGCGCGGGGTTCTGTGGAGGAATGGGCCTTCACCTTGTGGATGAAAACCTTCCTTTTCTCCCCCACGGCTGCCAGGATCTTTTCCAGCAGGGGCTTTACTGTGAGTGGTCTCCCGTCAGCGGAGGTATATCCGCAGCGGGACCAGATGGCCAGGTACACCATACACGAATTGCACGTAAAGATACTGTCCGAGCAAATTATGTAGGGGGTGGGGAAAATCTCAGGGTTTGTAACAACGTACACCACCACGGACAGTTCAGCCTGCTGGGCGCTCATGGTGCTGGGGAGCTTGATCGCCAGGGCAATGTTTGCTGCTGGGTCATAAACTCCACACGCCGTGAGACGCCCGCCAGCAGATACCGTGCTAGAACCATCTACATAGATTTCGCAGCCTGTGGGATGTATCCCGGCCCGTTAACCTATGTTTACTTCCCAAACCCCTTCTATGGAACAGCGATGGGCTGTTCCAGGATATACCATGGGCTCGCAGAGACCCTTCACCTTAAGATCCATCTGTGGGAGGAGCAAGGCCCAGCGGGCAATGCGGGCACTGCTCACTGTCCCATCCTTGATCCTCCCATCCAGAAGCATCTGGGTGGGTGTGTGATGGGTGAGGAGGGTGATGGGAGAGGTGCCTGTGAAGATCAAAGATCTTTTCACAGCCCAATGTGTGGCCAAAAGATGCCATTCACAATTGGAATAGCTTCTCTCCACATCTGTGAGTATCCTGGAGGAGTAGACCACCGGCCGCGACCGGCCGTGCTGCGCTTGGAGCAGCACAGCACTCAGGCTGTCCCCACTGGCTGCTACCTCCAGGAAAAAGTCTTTCCCCCCATCTATGGCCCACAAAGCTGGCGCGGTCTGTAAGTCTTCCTTGAGCCTGACAAATGCTGCCTGGCAACCCTCATCCCAAAGCCACTCCACTCCCTTGTGTAGGAGTTGGAGCAGAGGGGCTGCGGTGGCCGCATAGTCCTCAATGAAGTCTCTACAGTACCCGGTTAGCCCTAGGAATGACCTCACACCCGTTACTGTGTTAGGGACCGGTAGTTCTTGTACCGCCTCCCTCCTAGCCTTATCTATGGCCCTTTCTCCGGCGCGCACGGTCAGACTGAGGAATTTCACCTCCTGCTGGCCGATCTGCGCCTTCTTGGGATTCACTTTGAAAACCCTCTGTCCTAACAGCTCCAGTAGTTCGGCCAATAGTGGCCCATGCTCCTCTTTAGAATCAGTGAACAGGAGCAGGTCATCGACATATCGTACCAACTGTCCGGGCTGACTAAAGTCCTTCAAACTGTCTGCCATGCACTGATGGAAGATGCTGGGGCTGTTATGGAAGCCCTGAGGCAAGCAGTTCCATGTGTACTGTAAATGTAAAGGCAAACTTGTACTGATCCTCCCTCCATACAGGGATGGACCAAAACCCATTGGAAATATCCTGCACCGTGAAAGTGGTCGCGGATGCTGGAATACTCCCTATCAGGTCGGCAAATGCTGCAACTGTAGGTGCACAGGCTGGGATGTTACTATTGAGCACCCGATAGTCCACCGTGGCCCTCCAGGGATTGTCCGGTTTTCTAACCGGCCACAATGGAGAGTTTACATGGGTGGCTATTGGCCTCAGAACTCCCTGCTGTACTAACAAGGACATGGCTGCTTCCATGTCCGGCTCTGCTTCCTGGGGAAGTTATACTGTTTCTGTGGTCGGGCCATGGGGTCCCCGTCTACTCTGACCTCAAAACCTGTGACCCTCCCGCAGTCGTGTTTGTGAGTGGCAAATGTGGCCAGGTGGGCCTGCACAAATGCCTGGCACTCTGGTGGGGTGTTGCTGACCATGAGCCCAAGGTTATAATTCTCTTTGGGCTTCATGGTGCAGAGGGTCCCCTTCCCTTCCTTACCCAGGATAACTACGATCTCACCGTTCTTTAGTTTCCTTCCCCCCAGAGGCAGTGATTCCTCAAATCCACCAGGATCCCATGACCTACGACAAAGTCGGCCCCCAGGACCCCTCTTCCACCTTCCACTTCCCAATTCATCAGGACACCCGTCCACTTGGAGCGGAGTGGTCCTATCCGAATGGCGAGCGGGATAGAGACCGAGCCAGCCTGTTCCTTACCCATGAACCCCGATAGACTGTATGGGACCCCACTGGAGAGAGATGAGGTGGTGAGGTTAGCTGAGTAGATCACGGTGCGCAATGCCCCCGTGTCCAACAGATAGGTCCCCGCTACCTTTTCCACCTCCATCTCCAACATGGGTCTCCTCCACTCATCATATCATAGCGAACACAGATACCCAGGCTGCGCCGGCTCTAGTCACGGCTGTGGGTTGGTTGGGGCTGACGGGGTGAGAGCACCGGTGGCAGTTGTTACTCTCCCCTGGCCTGCCAGTAAGGACCTCATGGCATCCAAAAGCGACTCGACCTCTGCGGAAGGGGTCCCTACCCCCGCCTTTTGGGCTGGGGCTGTGGGATGCTATCCCTTGTTATCCTTCCAAGGGTTCTTACACTCCTTCCGCCAGTGTCCATCCTTCCCACACCCGTAACAATTGGTCTTTGTGCTGGGGGGTTACTCCCTTCCTGGTGCCACTCTTTCCTACCCGGTCCGGGTTTTACCTCATGCTGCTTACCCTTGGGTGGGTGTGCATCGGCTCCCCTACCGTTTATATAGGCCAGAGTGAGCTGCCTAATCACCGTGATCTGTGTGATCTGGGGAATCTTTAGGATCGAACCAGGCTTCTGTCTTGGCCCGGATCTGTGGCAAGTTGCTCGCCACTAGACAACGGAGCCAATGCGTCAAAGAATCCCCATTCAGGAATCCCCGGTCCCGCGTCCCCGGGCAGGCTTTCTGGTACACCGGCCACAACCGATCCGCAAAAGCCTGCGGGGTCTCCCCTGAGAGCTGTACCGTCTTCTCCATGCGGGAGAAAGGAGTTCCCTAATCCATCCCCATGGCCTCCAGAACCGCGTCTCTAAGCTCCTCGTACATGCTCTGTCCACTCTTAAACTCTTCAGAGAGGGATTGGAGGAGATTACTCTCCAGGTAGAATAGCAGCATCTTGGCCTTCTCAGAATCATCGCAGTCATTGATGCTGGCGGTCTGCTCTATTTCCCTGAAGTAGATCGAGGGGTCTCCCTTGGCGGAAAGCTTCGTGATATGGTTGACCATAACCCTAAGCTGTTGGGTGTTAAAGGATAATACGAACTGGTTTTGGAGGGGTCCCTCATCTTCGCCATTGGCGGGTGGGCTGAACCTCCGATGCCATGCTGGGCACATCGGTTCCGGTTCTGACTTTTCGGGTGGGGGTTGCTCTACCTCCACCTCCACCTCTGGCTCCACTCTGGGTTCCAACCCCTTGCTGCCAAACCTCGCTGAAACATGGCGCTATGGGTGGTGGTCGTGAGGTCTCCTCTCTCTCAATCGGGTCGTCCCTAGGCACTACCAGTGACATAGGAACTGTTCTCCACTCATTCCCCATAAAATCTGCCTGACCTGCCTTTGGGCTTATGAGGCATACCATGCCTTTTGCCTTCCGGAGGGCCAGGCTCAGATTTTCTATCCTCTCTTTGCAGGGGCCGTGGTCTGCCTCCTCAAACCCCTGTTCATTCGTTAGCTTGTAAGCGGCTTTTACCTCCTGCACTTTCTCTTCCTGTTCCCTAATCTGCCTTGCCATGCGAGCATTTTTCTCCCGCAACCCTGACTCATTTCCCTTGGCCTCGGTGTCTTGGCACCATAGGTATTCCAAATGGGCCTTGTGTTCTCTCACTAGATGCACTCTTTCTTGGTTCAAAGCCTGCAAAGCTACTAACAACTTTTCACCTGTGAGAGCCTTATCCTGGATCTCCAGGGCTGACTCCCTTAACTCGATTGCCTGTGCAGCAACGAGCCTGTCCAGACGCTGGATCTGCTTTTTAAAGCACATCAGCCAAACTGCCTTCTCTAAGGACTTCTTGTGTTTCTTTCCCTCTGTCCACTTGGCTGCTGCAACTGCCGGACGCCCAGCCTTTAACAGAGTGGTGATCCACTTCTTAGTGATTTTCACCTTGCTAAACATTTAATCAGAAATCCTTTCCTCCATAACGGTTCGCTCACCCGAACCATTGTCTACCATATCTCAACCCTGATGCCGGTGTCCTGCTGCGGTCGCCATTTCTGTAGGGGGTGGCGGGTGTGGCGCGTGCGCCCAGTCAGTTATTCCCCTGACTGTTTGTGAGCGGTTCGAATTGCTCCCACACCCCTGGGTTCTAGACTGTACCAGACTTAGGTACAGGCAGCGATACAGAAAACTCGAGTAGACAGGTGGTTCAGATGCAAGCAAAAACCAAGATTTTAATGAACAGGAAAACTTAATACACTCTTAAAAGAAGTTACCACTATAACATTACAGGCAAATATGCTTATACAGGGAATGGGGAAACACACAGCACATCGAGGGAAAACAATTATCTTAACAAGCCCCTTATCCTTATCCCACCCCCTATACCTAACTAGATTAAGCTATGAGGGGTCAGAATCTATGCTCACCAATCAAAAACAGGGTTTGCTCAATTCAAAACAGCAGTGGGGTTCGGGGTTCACTCTTAGTGCTCTCTGAAGCCTGCCGTCATCACGTGGTCTCCGGGTGCTGCAAGGGCGTTGTCCAGGTTCGAGTACCCAAAAGTTAAAGTCTCTGTTTGGGTACTTTACTTTGCAGGGATGATTCTTCATCGACAGCTGCCAGTTTGAGTTGGTGTGCAGACATTCGAAGGTCGGCCGAGGCTGAAGGCCTGATGATTCGAAGCCTCCCCTCGTTTGGTCTCCTCCAGCTGGTCTGCCCCTCGGTGGTTTTCCCTTCTCCCCTCGTCGCGTCCCGCCTTGCCTGGCCTGAATCTGTCTGTGTCTGCACGACCCGGTGCCGGGGCAGCTCCAGATGGAGTGGAAAAAGGGCATGGGCAAAGGCCAGGGGGTAAGCGCGGGATGGGGAAAGAGCGGCAGCCACAAGGGCGAGGAGCCCGAGGAGCAGCACCAGCACACCAACCAACAAACTCTACGAACCTCCTCCGAACGAACAAACTAGCTGACCTCACCCAAAGCTACCCGGGGCCTTAGTCGAAAACCCTTATCTTCACGCCAAATCAAGTTAGTTCTTTGTCTTAAACTTGGCGGGTTAGTTTAAACAATGGTAGCAATCTATACTGACGGTTTTTAGATGGCCGGTAATCGCATCTACTGGCCCGATAATTGACTTGCATTGTCCTGAAAGTTCTCTGGTGGGCTTGTCCAGCTTCGATGGCTGTGTTAATCTGTTTCCAATAATATATGCAGACTGTTTGATGGCCTTAACTAGGCCTATACTGCAATTAGATTCGTCTCCAATTCAGTCTAATGCATAATTCAGAGCCCTGTCTCGTTCCAAAATGCAAAGTTTCTCGTCACAGAAAACCTGCAGCCTTAGTTTCGATATCTCCCAAGTTTTCTGTGCTGCAGAATCCATTTTGGTATCTCACAGGCTTTCTGCCAAGAGGCACGGACGCCATCTTGGGTACCCTTTTTAATTTTAAAATGTCCATGCAGGGTCCCTTTTATTGATAATAACCTTCGGGGAGATGCAGAAATTTTGCGAATCTTACAGGAGGATTGGAAGATTATGGCGAGTACCTCTGCGATTTCCTCCTTAACCTCCAGATGCATCCAATCCGGTCCTGGCGACTTATCAACTTTAAGTTCAGACAGCCTTTCTAGTACCTCCTCCAGTAACTCCACTACCTCCTCTTTCACTATGACCTTGACAGCAACTACTTCCTTGGTGAAGGCAGATGCAAATTACTCATTTAGCACCTCAGTCATACCCTCTGCCTCGATGCGTAGGTCTCCTTTTCTCTCCCAAATCAGCCCCACCCCTCCGCTTACTATCCATTTATTATTTATATGCCTATTGAAGACTTTTTAATTCCCTTTTATGTTAGCTGCCAATCTATTCACATACCCTCTCTTTGCCCCACTTATTTTCTTTTACACTTCCCCTCTGAACGTTCTATATTCAGCCTGATTCTCACTTGTATTCTCAACCTGACATCTGTCATACAAGCTCATTTTCTGCTTCATAGAATCATAAAATCATAGAAAGTTACAGCACGGAAGGAGGCCATTTTACGCCCATCATGTCGGCGCTGGCCAACAAAGAGCTATCCAGCCTAATCCCACTTCCCAGCTCTTGGTCCGTAGCCCTGCAGGTTACAGCATCCCAAGTGAACATCCAAGTACTTTTTAAATGTGGTTCGGGTTTCTGCCTCCAGCACCCTTTCAGGCACTGAGTTCCAAATCCCCACAACCCTCTGGGAGTAGAAATTTCCCCTCAAATCCCCTCTAAACCTTCCACCAATTACTTTAAATCTGTGCCCCCTGGATTTTGACCCCTCTGCTAAGGGAAATAGGTAATTTCTATTCACTTTATCTAGTCACCTCATAATTTTATACACCACAATAAGGTCTCCCCTCAGCCTCCTCTGTTCCAAGGCAAACAAACCCAGCCTATCCAGTCTTTCCTCATAGCTAAGAATCTCTACTCCCAGCAACATCCTTGTAAATCTCCTCTGTACCCTCTCTAGTGCAATCGCACCTTTCCTGTAATATGGTGACCAGAACTCCAAGCAGTACTCTAGATGAGGCCTAATTAGTGTTTCATACAGTTGAAGAATAATCCCCCTATGCTTGTATTCTATGCTACGGCTAATAAAGGCAAGCATTCCATATGCCATCTTAACCACCTTATCTACCTGACCTGCTACCTTCAGGGATCTGTGGACATGCACTCCAAGGTCCCTTTGTTCCTCTATACTACTCAGTGTCCTACCATTTAATGTGTATTCCCTTTCCTTGTTAGCCCTCCTCAAATGCATTACCTCACACTTCTCTGGATTTAATTCAATTTGCCAATGTTCTGCCCACCTGACCAATTTATTGATATCTTCCTGCAGTTTACAGCTTCCTTCTTCAGTATCAGCCACATAGCCAATTTTAGTGTCATCTGCAAACGTATTAGTCATACCCTCTATATTCAAGTCTAGATCATTGATATATACCACAAAAAGCAAGGGACCTAGTACTGAGCCCTGCGGAACCCCACTGGCAACAGCCTTCCAGCCACAAAAACACCTATTAACCATTACCCTCTGCTTCCTGCTTCCGAGCCAGTTTTGAATCCAACTTGACACTTTGCCCTGGATCCCAAGGGCTTTTAACTTCGTGACCAGTCTGCCATGTGGAACCTTATCAAAAGCCTTGCTAAAGTCCAAATACACTATATCAAATGCACTACCCTCATCTACCCTCCTTGTGACCTCCTCAAAAAATTCAGTCAAGTTTGTCAGACACGACCTTCCCTTAACAAATCTGCACTGACTATCCTTGATTAATCCATGTCTTTCTAAATGAAGATTTATCCTGTCCTTCAGAATTCTTTCCAATCATTTTCCCACCACCGAGATTAGGCTGACTGGCCTGTAATTACTCGGTCTATCCTTTTCCCCCTTTTAAACAAGGGTACCACATTAGCAGTCCCCCAGTCCTCCGGCACCACACCTGAAGCCAGAGAGGATTGACAAATGATGCTCAGGGCCTCTGCGATTTCCTCTTTTGCTTCGCTTAACAGCCTGGGATACATTATATCCGGGCCTGGGGATCTATCCACTTTTAAAGCTGCTAAACCCCTTAATACTTCCTTTCTCACTATTTTTATTACATCTAATGTTTCACACTCCTCCTCCCTGATAGCAATGTCTGCTTCACCCCTCTCCTTTGTGAAAACAAATGTAAAGTATTCATTAAGAACCCTACTGACATCTCCTGCCTCCACACACAGATTACCCTCATGATCTCTAATAGGCCCTACCCTTTCTTTGGTCATCCTCTTACTCTTAATATATTTATAAAACATCATTGTGTTTTCCTGGAGTTCACTTGCCAAGAATTTTTCATGCTCTCTCTTTGCTTTCCTAATATCCTTTTTAATTTCACCCCTGCACTTTCTGTACTCCTCTAAAGATTCTGGAGTATTTAGCCCTCGGTATCTGTCATACGCCTCCCTTTTTTTCTTTATCCTACCCTGTATGTCCCTAGACATCCAGGGGACTCTACTTTTGTTAGTCCTACCTTTTTTCTTTAAGGGCACATGTTTGGTCTAATCCCTCCAGATCTCCTCCTTGAATGCCTCCCACTGCTCTTACACTGATTTACCTTCAAGTAGCTGTTTCCAGTCCACTATGGCTAAATCCCCTCTGAGCTTAGCTAAATTTGCTTTATCCCAATTTAGAGTTTTTATTCCTGGTCTATCCTTGTCCTTTTCCATAACCACCTTAAATCTAACTGAATTATGGTCACGAGAACCAAAATGCTCCCCCACTGATACGCCTTCTACCTGTCCAGCTTCATTCCATAAAACTAAGACCAGAACTGCCCCCTCCCTTGTTGGGCTTGCTACATACTGGCTAAAAAAGTTCTCCTGGATGCATTTTAGGAATTCTGCGCCCTCTATATACTTCACACTAATTTTAGCCCAGTTAATATTGGGGTAGTTGAAATCCCCTACTATTACTGCCCTATAGTTTTTGCACTTTGCAGAAATCTGTCTACATATTTGCTCTTCTATCTCCCTCTCACTGTTTGGGGGCTTGTTGTACACTCCCAGCAGTGTGATTGCCCCTTTTTGTTTTTCAATTCAACCCATATGGCCTCGTTTGGTGATCCCTCCAACATATCATCCCTCCTCACAGGTGTAATAGTTTCTTTAATCAATACCGCAACCCCCCCTCTCTTCTTACCTCCCTCTCTATCCCGCCTGAAAATCCTGTAACCAGGAATATTGAGCTGCCATACCTGCCCCACTTTCAGTCACATCATCTGCCTTGTTTGCTATACATCTTACATTGAAGTATATACCATTTAGTACAGGCCTTGTTGACTACTATCTAACCCTTGATACTTTGTCCTTCCAATTTACTTTCTACATTTTTGTTTTCCAATTCCAATTTTTCTTCCCTCCCTACTGACTCTATTCTTAGGTTCCCATCCCCCTGCAAAGCTAGTTTAAACCCTCCCCAACAGCACTAGCAAACCCTCCCATGAGGATATTGGTCCCATTCCTGTTGAGGATACTCTCTATCTCTTTCATCATCCAGGGAGCTCTGGTTTTAGTTGCCCTATCTTTCCCCCTTGTGGGAATGTACCTCGACTGTACCTAAACCATCTCCTTTTTAAAGGCAGCCCATTATTCAATTACAGTTTTGCCTGCCAATCTTTGATTCCAATTTACCCAGGCCAGATCAGTTCTCAACCCACTGAAATTTGCCCTCCTACAATTGTATTATTACTCTAGCTTGCTCCCTGTCCTTCTCCATAGCTAATTTAAACCTTATGATACTGTGATCACTGTTCCCTAAATGTTCCCCTACTGACAGTTGCTCTAATTGACCCACCTCATTCCCCAGAACCAGATCCAGCAATGCCTCCTTTCGCATTGGGCTGGAAACATACTGATCAAGAAAGTTCTCCTGAACACACTTCAGAAACCCTTCCCCATCTCTGCCCTTTACACTATTACTATCCCAGTCTATATTAGGATAATTGAAGACCCCCATTATTTCTACTCAATAGTTCTTGCACCTCTCTGTAATTTCTCTGCAAATTTGCTCCTCTATATCTTTCCCACTAGTTGCTGGCCAGTAGAATACACCTAGTAGTGTAATGGCACCCCTATTATTTCTTAACTCTAACCAAATAGATTCTGTCCGTGACCCCTCCAGGACATCCTCTCTCTCCAGGACATCCTCTCCAGCACTGTAACATTCTCCATAACCAATACTGCCACCCCACCTCTTTTCTTTCCTTCACTATCTTTCCTGAACACCTTATATCCAGAAATATTTAAAACCCAATCCTGACCTTTTTTGAGCCAGGTCTCCGTTATCACCACAAAATCATATCCCCCATGTGGCTATTTGCAGCTGCAGCTCACCAACCTTATTTACCAAGCTTCATGCGTTTACACACATGCACTATAAACCTCTCTTTGACCTTTTTGTATTCTCTCTTATTCTGACCCCACCAAATACCTTACTATTTCTTACTCTAGTGCTATCTGTCTCTCTTCATCCTTTGTGCACCCTGTTTCTCCTTTCTAATTCTACATCCTGGTGCCAATCAGCCTACCAAATTACTTTAAACCCTCCCCAACAGCCCTAGCAAACCCCCCCACATTGGTTCCCACCCTGTTGAGCATTGGTTCCCACCCTGTTGAGGTGCAGCAGACCCCCAAAGAGTAATGCTGAGGTTGGGGATGGTATTAAATGGGAAATTAGAGACGCGTGCAATAAGGGCACAGCAGTTATCATGGGTGACTTTAATCTACATATAGATTGGACTAACCAAATCAGTAACAATAGTGTGGAGGAGGAATTCCTAGAGTGTATACGGGATGGTTTCCTGGACCAATACGTCGAGGAACCAATCAGGGATCAGGCCATCTTAGACTGGGTATTATGTAATGAGAAAGGATTAATTAGCAATCTTGTTGTGCGAGGCCCCTTGGGGAGGATCGATCATAATATGATAGAATTCTTCATTAAAATGGAGAGTGAAGTAGTTGACTCAGAGATTAGGGTTCTGAATTTAAATAAAGGAAACTACTATGGTATGAGGCACGAGTTGGCTAGCATGAATTGGGGAACGTTACAGGGTTGACGGTGGCTAGGCAATGGCAAACATTTAAAGATCACATGGATGAACTACAGAATTTGTTCATCCCTGTTTGGCATAAAAATAAAACAAAAAAGGTGACTTAACCGTGGCTAACAAGGGAAATTAGGGATAGCATAAGATCCAAGGAAAGGACATATAATTTGGCCAGAAAAAGCAGCAAACCTGAGGATTGGGAGCAGTTTAGGATTCAGCAAAGGAGGACAAAAGGATTAATTAAGAGGGGGAAAATAGATTATGAGAGTAAGCTTGCAGGGAACATAACAACCGACTGTAAAAGCTTCTATAGATATGTGAAGAGAAAAAGATTGGTGAAGTCAAGCGTAGGTCCCTTGCAGTCAGAATCATGGGAATTTATAATGGAGAACAAAGAAATGGCAGACCAATTAAATACATACTTTGGTTCTGTCTTCACAAAGGAGGACACAAATAACCTCCCAGAGATGTCGGGGAACATAAGGTCTAATGAAAGGGAGGAATTGAATGAAATCAGTATTTGTAGGGAAATGGTGTTAGGGAAATTGATGGGATTGAAGGCCAATAAATCCCCAGGGCCTGATAATCTACATCCTAGGGTACTTAAGGAAGTGGCCCTGGAAATAGTAGATGCATTGCTGGTCATCTTCCAAAATTCTGTGGACTCTGGAACAGTTCCCATGGATTGGAGGATAGCTAATGTAACCCCGCTATTTAAAAAAGGTGATAAAGAGAAAACAGGAAATTATAGACTGGTAAGCTTAACATCGGTAGTGGGGAAAATGCTAGAGTGCATTATAAAAGATGTAATAGCAGCGCACTTGGAAAACAGTGACAGGATCGGACAAAGTCAACATGGATTTACAAAAGGTAAATCATGCTTGACTAATCTACTGGAATTTTTTGAGGATGTAACTGGTAGAATAGATAAGGAAGAACCAGTGGATGTGGTGTATTTGGACTTTCAGAAGGCTTTTGATAAGGTCCTGCATAAGAGATTGGCGTGTAAAGTTAAAGCACATGGGATTGGGGGTAAGTTATTGTCATGGATAGAGAACTGGTTGGCAGACAGGAAGCATAAAGTTGGAATAACCGGCTCTTTTTCCGAGTGGCAGGCAGTGACTAGTGGGGTACTGCAGGGATCAGTGCTAGGACCCTAGCTATTCACAATATATATAAATGATCTAGATGAGGGAGCTAGATGTAATATCTCCAAGTTTGCAGATGACACAAAGCTGGGTGGACGTGTGTGCTGTGAGGAGGATGCAGATAAACTCCAGTACGATTTGGGTGATTGGGCAGATGAATGGCAAATGCAGTATAATGTGGATAAATGCGAGGTTACCCACTTTGGTGGCAAAAACAGGAAGACAGATAATTATCTGAATGGCAATAGATTGGGAAAAGGGGACGTGCAATGAGACTTGGGTGTCCATGTGCACCAGTCGCTGAAGGTAAGCATGCAGGTGCAGCAGGCGGTTAAGAAGGCAAATGGTATGTTGGCCTTCATAGCGAGAGGATTTGAGTACAGGAGCAAGGAAGTCTTGCTGCAGTTCTACCGGGCCTTGGTGAGACCACACCTTGAGTATTGTGTGCAGTTTTGGTCCCCTTATCTGAGGAAGGATGTTCTTGCCATGGAGAGAGTGCAGCGAAGAATCAGTAGACTGATACCTGGGATGGCAGGAATGAAGTATGAGAAGAGATTGGGTCGATTAGGCTTATATTCGCTAGCGTGGATCTCATTGAAACTTATAAAATTCTAACAGGACTAGACAGACTAGATGCAGGAAGGATGTTCCCGATGGTGGGGGAGTCCAGAACCAGGTGTCAGTCTAAGGATAAGTGGTAAGCCAATTATGACTGAGATGAGGAGGAAGTTCTTCACCCAGAGAGTGGAATTCTCTGCCACACAGGGCAGTTGCGGCCAATTCATTAAATATATTCAAGAAGGAGTTGGATACATTTCTTGAGGCTAAAGGGATCAAGCGATATGTGGAGAAAGCAGGGACAGGGTACTGAATTTGGATGATCAGCCATGATCAAATTAAATGGCGGAGCGGGCTTGACGGGCCAAATATTTCTATATTTCTATGTCCCACCTCCTCCAGAATCGCTCCCAATGTCCCAGAAATCTGAAGCTCCTGCACCATCTCTCCAGCCACGCATTCATCTGCTCTATCCTCCTATTTCTATACTCATCAGCTCGTGGCACAGGGTGTAATCCAGAAATTACTACCTTTGTGGTCCTACTTTTTAATCTCTTTCCTAGTTTGCTAAAATCTGCCTGCAGGACCTCATCCCTTTTTCTACCTATTTTGTTTGTACCGACATGGACCACGCCCACTGACTGTTCACCCTCCCCCCTCAGAATGTTCTGTAGCCGCTCAGTGACATCTTTGACCCTAGCACCAGAGAGGCAATATACCATCCTATAATCATGTCTGTGGCCGCAGAAACGGCTGTCTGTTCCCCTAACTATCGAATCCTCTACCACTATTGCCTTCCCGATCTTTCTCCTCCCCCCTCTGTACAGCTGAGCCACCCGTGGCGCCGTGAACCTGGCTCTGGCTGTACTCCCCAGAGGAACCATTGCCCTCACCAGTATTCAGTATGATATGTGTAGCTTGAATTTTGTCAACGTAGAGGAATATTTGGGAGATACAGTAGCAGAATGCTTGCCAGGTGTTCACTCTGATTTTTGTGATTGGTTAATATGGCTAATAGAAGTTTAGTGCTGTGATTACTTTTACTGCCACTGACAGTGTGGTTCCTCTTGAAGGAGGTTGCTGGTCCAGGGCAAGCAGCTGGCATAACTCAAACATTGTCTCCACTAACAACGAGCCGACAGATTCAAATAGGACAACTGGGATTTGTACACTTTGTGGTGTGGTTAGTTAAAGGAGCGGGGGTGTGGGGTGAAATCACAGCAGAGAATGAGGGATAATTTGGGTAATGACTATCGCCTCCCCAACCAGGACTACCACTGGCCTCTCTTTCCCCAACTGCCACCATTTTGGGAGGATTTCCTTTTTGTGCCACAGCTTCCTGGGGCTACCCTGTGGAAGGTGACAGTAGGTGGTGGTAATGTTCCTGAATTACCTGTGTGCAGGGAGAGGAACATGTATTGGCTTCTTCTCACTCCATTCAGCACTAAGCATTTACCTGCTGAAGACCCCGGTTTTAAGAGCAGGTCTGATCTTCAGGCACATCTGCCGCTTTAATGGTGCATCCTGTTTTTCTGGTGCTATAATGACAGGCCCACTGCATCACTAGGATTTTATGACAGTCGATGGCAGGCTTTCTTGGTGTCCGGAAACCTGTCAGAAAATAAATAATTTAAAAAATGGTTTACCCTGTAACTGGTAGAAGCAACCCTTTATGAGCTGCAGCAGTCAAATATATGAACCCCCAACACCCACCCACACCTCCCTGCACCCGCCAGTAAACTCCTCGAAGAAGGTCCAACTGGGCAGGATCTTGGAGGGCGAATTTTGGAAGATTTAGCACGGTTTGCTATTTCTCTTTCAAAGCTAACAACAAAATATACTGAACAGCTTCAGTGCCAGTATCAGAAAATTAAAAGCTACTTGTAATTTACAATATAATTTTCCTCAATGATGGCGGAGCCCAGCTTGCGAGTGCAAAAGACAAGGCTGAAGCGTTTGCAACCATCTTCAGCCAGACGTGCCGAGTGGATGATCCATCTCGGCCTCCTCCTGTGATCTCCACCATCACAGAAGCCAGTCTTCAGCCAATTAAATTAATTCCACCTGATATCAGCTGAACGCAGTGGATACAGCAAAGGTTGTGGGCCCCGACAACATCCCGGCTGTCGTGCTGAATAGTTGTGCTCCAGAACTAGCTGCGCCTCCAGCCAAGCTATTCCATTACTGGTACAATACTGGCATCGAATTAACAATGTGGAAAACTGCCCAGGTATGTTCTGTCCACAAAAAGCAGGACAAATCCAATCCGGCCAATTACCGCCCCATCAGTCTACAGTCAACCATCAGCAAAGTGATGGAAGGTCTCGTCGACAGTGCTATCAAGCGGTACTTACTCACCAATAACCTGCTCACTGATGCCCAGTTTGGGTTCCACCAGGACCAGTCAGCTCCAAATCTCGTTATAAGAACATAAGAACATAAGAAATAGCTGCAGGAGTAGGCCATTTGGCCCTTCGAGCCTGCTCTGCCATTCAATAAGATTATGGCTGACATTCTACCTCATCGCCACTTTCCTGCACTATCCTCATATACCTTGATTCCCTTACTATTCAAAAATCTATCGATCTCTGTCTTGAATATACTCAACGACTAAGCCTCCAACAGCCCTCTGGGATAGAGAATTCCAAAGATTCACCACCCTCTGAGTGAAAAAATCTCTCCTCATCTCAGTCCTAAATGGCCAACCCCTTATTCTGAGACTGTGACCCTTGGTTCTAGACCTCCCAGCCAGGAGAAACATCCTCCCTGCATCTATCCCATCAAGTCCTGTAAGAATTTTGTATGTTTCAATGAGATCACCTCTCATTCTTCTAAACTCTAGAGAATATAGGCATAGTCTACTCAATCTGTCCTCATAGGACAATCCCCCCATCCCAGGAACCAGTCTGGCAAACATTTGTTGCACTCCCTCTATGGCAAGTATATACTTCCTTAGGTAAGGAGGCCAAAACTTACACAATACTCCAGGTGTGGTCTCACCAGGGCCCTATATAATTGCAGCAAGACGTCTTTACCCCTATACTCAAATCCTCTTGTAATAAAGGCCAACATACCAATTGCTTTCCTAAATGCTTGCTGTGCCTGCATGTTAACTTTCAGTAATTCATGTACGAGGACACCCAGGTCCCTCTGAACACCAACATTTTCCAATCTATCACCATTTAAAAAATACTCTGCTTTTCTATTTTTCCTACCAAGATGGATAACTTCACATTTCTCCACATTATATTCCATTTGCCATGATCTTGTCCACTCACTTAGCCTGTCTATATCCCCTTGAAGCTTCCTTGCATCCTCCTCACAACTTACATTCCCACCCAGCTTTGTATCATCAGCAAACTTAGATATATTACATTTGATCCGCTCATCCAAATCATTGATGTAGATTGTGAATAGCTGAGGCCCAAGCACTGATCCTTGTGGTACCCCATTAGTTACAGCCTGCCAACCCGAAAGTGATCCGTTTATTCCTAGGCCCCGATTTTCTGCCAGCCGTCGGGCGGCTTTTCAGGTGGCCGGGGGCCGGAAGTCGCCGAAAAAGCTGGTCGCGACCCCACACGCCTGATTCCCCGCCCCGTCCGACTTTTGGACCGTCATTTCTCCGCGACCCGCTTCAGTCCCGCCCGCCGCTTGCGGGACTGGCCATTAGAACACTAATGAGCAATTATTACCTTGTTTAAGTCAATTTTCAGGGGCCGTTGCGATTTTGGGGCTTTCCCCACATCAAACACGCCTGCGGGGAATCCCGTTGATGAAACCTGGCGTGAAGCTTGCCGGCTTGCTTGCTGTCAGCTGCAGGTCATTCGGAAAAGCTGCGATTTAAAGGGCCAGCACTTGTATGTTGAAGGGCCTTGTTGCTGCAGGCTTGGGGCTACTTCTTCAAGGCTTAGGCACAGCTGTGGAAGGTTGGAGCCTCACACACTTCTCCAATGTGATCTCCTGGGAAGCCCCTCTCGCCACCCTCACTCAGCGCTTCCTCAGCGGAGGCATTTACGAGAAGCATGGGGCGCCTTTTTTTCCTTCCCTTCTTGCCATTAGAGGATCTCCAGCAGCAGAGGCGGCAGCAGCAGAACCAGGAACAGCAGGATGAGCACCAGGAGCACCAGGCTGCTGCTCACTCACCTGAATCTGCACAGGCCAGAAGGGGCCAGCGCTTGGAAGTGGCTTGAGAGCACCTTGCTGCGCTTTAGGGGGCCATGGGGACCTGTTTCTGCACTGGCAGTCCTACTCAGAAGGACTTCCATGAAGATCTGGTTTCTCTGTTCAATAGATGGCCAATGCTCCTCAAGAGATGTCATTCTCTTATGAGCACTCACCATGTTTTCCATACCCTGGCGAGCTATCTCCTCCATGGAGGTTGCCAACCTTTCCATGGTGATGCGTTCATGCGCCAATGACTCCACAAAGGCTCTGCTCATGGTTGCTATGGACTCCTCCATTCGCTCCACACTCGCAGCGACCCTGGAGATAAAACCTGCCAGAGACTCCTGCATCTGTGCATGGAGATCCATCACCTCTTCTCTTGCGGATGGACCCAGAGGCAGAGGGTCGACATGCAGCGCAGCTGAGCTGAGCTGACAGAGTCCCGCGCCCTCCGATGAGGACTCTCCACTGCTGTCCCTGTCTCCAGAATCTGCTGAGGCTCACTTGTGAGCTGTGAAACAGCAGGTGACAACACTACTCTATGTCCCGAAGGTCCCCCCGAGGTGTGAGTGTCTGCGCTGGTGCTGGGTGCGCTTACTTCTGCTGACGCTGCGCCCTCAGAGGTTGGAGCTTCCTCTGAGGAGTCTGGCTGCACAGCCTCTTCCTCTTCCAGTGAGGACGGGGGCTATGGATGGTACTGTGGGGGAGTAAAGGAAGGAGTTAGAGATGTAATGCCAAGGTTCTTCTGGTGACTCCCAGCGAGCTGGCATCTGCTGACACCTGCATCCATGCAGCATTGGTCTCAGTGAGAGGCCTCTTCCTCCCTGACCTAGGGAAGAGGAACTCCCTGTGGGCCCTAACCCCATCCAATAATGCCTGCAGTGAAGCCTCGTCAAATTTGGAGGCAGCTTGGGGCCAATGCTTGCTGTGGGCCTTGAAAGCGCCACAAATGATGACATCATACTGTGGGGCTTTCGGACTAGAAATGGACATGCTGGAAATTATTTGGCCACTTGAAGGAAAATTGCATGGAGCTGGCTGACACATTTTTTTGTGTGTCAGAAACCCCCACATTCGGGGGAATCCGACCATTTCCCACACAAGCCACAAAATCGGGCCCTACTCTCTGTTTGCTGTCCGTTAACCAATCCTCAATTCATGCTAGTATATTACCCTCAATCCCATGAGCCCTTTATAGCCTTGGTCCAAACAAGGACAAAAGAACTGAATTCCAGAGATGAGGGGAGAGTGACAGCCCTTACCATCAAGGCAGCATTTAACCGAGTGTGGCATCAAGGAGCCCTAGTAAAATTGAACTCAATGGGAATCAGGGAGAAAACTCTCCACTGGGTAGAGTCATACCTAACACAAATGAAGATGGTTGTGGTTATTGCAGGCTAATCACCTTAGCCTCAAGATATCGCTGAAGGAGTTCCTTAGGGCAGTGTCCTATGCCCAATCATCTTCAGCTGCTTCATCAATGACCTTCTCTCATTCATAAGGTCAGAAGTGGGGATGTTTGCTGATGGTTGCACAGTGTTCAGTTCCATTCGCAACTCCTCAGATAATGAAGCAGATCATGCTCACATGCAGCATGACCTGGGCGACTTCAGACATGGGCTGATAAGTGGCAGGTAACATTCGTGTCATGTGAGTGCCAGGCAATGACCATCTCCAACAAGAGAGAGTCTAACCATCACCCGTTGACTTTCAACGGCATTACCATCGCCATATCCCCCATGATCAACATCCTGGGGTTACCATTGACCAGAAAATTAACTGGACCAGCCACATAAATACTGTGGCTACAAGAGCAGGTCAGAAGCTGGGTATTCTGCGGCAAGTGTCTCACCTCCTGACTCCCCAAAGATTTTCCACCATCTACAAGGCACAAGTCAGAAATGTGATGGAATAGTCTCCACTTGCCTGGATGAGTGCTGCTCCAGCAACACTCAAGAAGCTCGATACCATCCAGGACAAAGCAGCCCGCTTGATTGGCACCCCATCACCACCTTAAACATTCACTCCCTCCACCACCGGTGTACCGTGGCTGCAATGTGTACCATCTACAAGATGCACTGCGGCAACTCGCCAAGGCTTCTTTGATAGCACCTCCCAAACCCACAACCACCACCACCTAGAAGGACAAGGGCAGTAGGTGCATGGGTACACCATCACCTCCAAGCTCCCCTCCAAATCACATACCATCCTGACTTGGAAATATATTGCCGTTCCTTCATCGTCACTGGATCAAAATCCTGGAACTCTCTCCCTAGCAGCATTATGGGAGTACCTTCACCTCACAGACTGCAGTAGTTCAAGAAGTCAGCTCACCACCAGCTTCTCAAAGGAACTTAGGGATGGGCAATAAATGCTGGCTTTACCAGCATCGTCCACATCCCAGGAACAAATAAAAATAACTACTGGGGCTTTTCTGCCATTATCTTTCTGATTGTTTATTGGTTGACTGACCATGATGCATTTTCTGTAGCTATATCATAATAAAACAATGGCCCATAAATTCCGTTCCCTATGGGTGTGTACGCAGTGTGTACTCACCCGTAGGGCCAACAGAAGTGCAGGTTTTACGCATGCACTGCGCATGCGCTGGAAACCGGAACTTCCGTTCTTTGAAGAAAGGGCTTCACTGGTCAAACGCCTGCACCGGATAGTCAGCACGTACGGCTAGAACTTCTGTTTTTTTCAGCAGTTGCTTCAGTCCAGGTAAGTCTGAAACAACTGTGCCTGGAAAAGCAGGCACAAGGCTTGCTTTTAACAAGGTAAGAGGTGAAGAAAGTAAAAGAACATTTTTTTCCACTGATTTATCATTTTAAATAGTTTAAAGAAAGGTAAGTTTATTTTTAGCCCTGTTAAAAACTTTAATTATTTTTTTCAAAAATTTAAATTTTTGTTTAAAATACTTAATTTATGTAATTTATAATCATTTTAAAAATGTGATTTAAAAAAAAAAAATATTTGACGTTTTACTTATGTTTTGGGGCTGATCTCTATTCATAGATTTGACAGGTCTTCCTGTCAAAACTATGAATGGAGATTCCCTGCTCTGATTGGATCCCCATGGCCCACATGATCCCAGGGACGCTGCGAATTACCTGCGCCCCTGGGATACGCGTGCCCTGCACACCGGCAGATTGAAGAGGCACAGCAACGGAATTCTGTGCGACCCAGAGCCCTCCGGTTCAGGCGCAGATTTTTCCGGATCGCAGCCCTCCACCTGCGGGAGGGCTGCGAACAGAATTTCTGGGTCAATGTTTTCTGCAGTAAAACATTTTTCTTCAGGTAACTAATGCTGGGGTCAATTTCTCCCCGAGCTCGGCAGTCCTGATGGGAGGCCAAGTCCATTTTGAAGGCTTGGCCTTGTTATCATGGGGCCAAAGGCTTACCCTGCAAAATAAATTAAAACTTGCCTGTGGACTCCTCCTTGACTGGACCTCAAGGTGAACTGTGGAATATGCACAGTGCACACTCCCCCAAGTACTCTCCTAATATGTATATCATAGTATAATAATAGCATAAATTTGAACAAGAAGCATAAAAAACTAAGACCAAGGAATAAAGAGGACTTCTTAAGAGCTTCGTCAGATCGTAACATTGCAGAAGTTATGATGCAACACTACATTCAAGTGTCCTAATCCTATTTTCACACTACACCAAATCTCAGGGTGTGGTCTAGCAGGATTGAATAGCAGTTAAGCAATTTTCACAATAATTTAGAGATGTTGGATATATATCAATTCTGAAATATGATGCTTCATTCTTATAATGAAAATGTTAATGTTTGTTTCATAAATTTAAGTGACTTAATAGAGTACCGTTAAAGGAAAAACAATTAAAAAATGCTATTCGCAGTTTGCTTTTGTGTCCTCATTAGATTCCATTTGCAACAGGTCTACATCCATAAATATTGTGGCAACAAGAGCAAGTCAGAGGCTAGGTATTCTGTGGCAAGTGTCTCACCTCCTGACTCCGCAAAGCCTTTCCAACATCTACAAGCAACAAGTAAGGAGTGTGATGGAATACTCTGCACTTGCCTGGATGGGTGCAGCTCCAACAACACTCAAGAAGCTCGACACCAACCAGGACAAAACACCCCAAATATCGCCTTAATCATCCCTCCACCACCGGCGTACCGTGGCTGCAGGGTGTACCATCTATAAGATGCACTGCCAAGGCTTCTTCGGCAGCACCTCCAAAACCCTCTTCCACCTAGAAGGACAAGGGCAGCAGACGCATCGGAATACCAACACCTCCAAGTTCCCCTCCAAGTCACACACCATTCTGACTTAGAAGTATATCACCATTCCTTCATCGTTGCTGGGTCAAAATCCTGGAACTCCCTACCTAACAGCACTGTGGGAGTACCTTCACCACACAGACTGCAGCGGTTTAAGAAGGTGGCTCACCACCTCCTTCTCAAGAGCAATTAGGGATGGGCAATAAATGCTGGCCTTGCCAGCGATGCCCAGACCCCATAAGCGAATAAAAATTATAAGTGGACCAGAGCTGCAGTCTCGCCTCTCTCCCACCAGTTCCATCATTCCCATCATTCACTGTCCAAGGTCCTCCAGTCTTGCTTCTGTTCCACCCAGAATGATACTTGGGGTTGAAGGGTTAAATTATGAGGAGAGTTTGCATAAACCTAGCTTGTATTCCCTTGAGTTTACAAGATTTAGGGGTGATCTAATTGAGGTGTTTAAAATGGTTAAAGGATTCGCTAGATTAGATACAGAGAAACTATTTGCTCTGGTGGAGAATCCAGAATGTTCATCTCTGATGAACCCCAAACCTCTATCCTTGATTCCTGCTTCTTCATCAATTAAATGTTACAATTCAGTGATAGCATCTGTAAGTATGGGGTCAGATTTCAGATGTACATGCTGAAAAGGACTGAACTTTATCTAATTTAGTCCACATTTATTTCCAAGGCTGTTGCTATGCTTTCGAACTGCCAGAATGACATTAAGGTCTGCTAGAGTCATATCGCCAGAATTTTCTCAAGGGAGGCAGGTGGGGGGGGTGTGGAGCCTCTGAGGCGGGTGGGAAACCTGGGAGGCCGGGTTTAGAAAGGGGGGAGAGGGGATTGTGGTTCTTTTTTTTTGGTTGCCCCTGGGGTTTATGTCTGGCCAGTCAGACGTATCTGAGCTGCTCCAGGCCCCATGCGGTTTCGAATCGCTTCCCTTTCTGATTCTGACCACCGGACTTATTTCAGTAGCGATATAGACAAAACGAGACTCATGGTTGGGTGCAAAGAAGACCAACGTTTATTGAAAATAAAGAATAAATTGCTATACAGTGAAAATAATTATGAATACAGCACACTTGCACACTTTTACTTAACGGGGAGGAGAGAAAACGGACACATCGAGGGAAAATTGACTAAAAATGACAATTTAACAAAATTCCCCTTTAATTCCCACCCCTTATACCTATCTAGGTTGCCTTGTAATGGGCCAGAAAGTCTATTCTCACCAGTAAACGCCTGCTCTGTGCCCCTGCGGCCTGCCTTGTATTCTTCACCGCCCATAAGTAGAGATACCCCAGTAATTCAAAAGTAACTGCTGGTATTCCACTTCTTTGGGCGGGCTGCTGAGCTATTCCTCTTGTAAGCAGGGCACTGGAGTTGAGGCGGTAGAGAGAGAGAGAATGGCTTCCTGAGGGGCTATTTTTATACCCCATTTGGAACTCTTATCTTCGCGCCCAAATTTGGATGTATCTGGGCTACACAAAAGGGACCGATCTGTCGCCATTGACCGTAATGGGTTTGAATGTGTTTCCCATTCGTTTAACTGGTTTGTGCTCAGTTTTAAATGTCCCACTGATTTCTCAAGTGCTGGACAAACAAATTCTTAAGTGTTCAGTAAACAGTCCTCTGTCCTACGGTTACATTCCAAACGCAATTGATTGACAGCTTCAAGTGCTTAAGCCCTTGAGTCAACACTGTTGAGAGCTTGTAGACAAACAATCCTTTGTTCCATGTTGAAACTTCCTAAACCACAGTTGATTGACAGTTTAAGTACCTCAAGTACTTCAGAAGCTGTGGGGTTTTTTTTCAATCCTATTGTCAGCCAGTGATGGGAGATGTTCAGACAGGCTGTCTTTCTCCTTTGCCACGAGGCCTGACAGACATCTTAGATGCTCTGGGTTTTTAAGGTACATTGCAACCAGGTTTTCTTTAATCAAATAATCTTCGGGGGCTGCCGAAATTTTGCAAACCTTACAGTCCTCCCTTGGATACTAAAACTTGCTTGCAGTATCCTGTTTAAAGGTGAGCAAGAATTTCTGACCCCCCACAAACAACCTTCCCTTATACTTATCTATATCTATCTCTGATCCCTTAACACCTCCATCCCCCTTCCTCAGAGAGCATCGCAGTGCACGGTAGGCATCTATCGATAGAAAAACATGATTAGTTACAATCATTCAAGCACGGAGGGGTCCAATGTCCCTGCACCACCGATTATTTACAATAATTCAAGCATGGAGGGGTCCAATGCCCCTGCACCACTTGTGATATAGTTTTAACACGATACAACATCTTTAATGAGATTAACACAAAGCCAAAACATATCTGTTAAAAATACAAATGGAAGAAAACGATCTTCCCTTTTCTTTTATAATGCAATTGCCTGACACTTTAATAAATGGCACCTTTCTTCAGCCATAAATATATTTCAAACTTCCACAATCTGCAAACACAACAATTCACAGGCATATGCAACTTGTTCAATTGACTCTAAACAAGTAGTACAATCTCACAGTTAGGAACTAACTTCACACATTATTTCCTTTGGAGTTGGGACCAGTACATAATACAAAATATAAAATAATTAACAAGCCTTTTGTAAACTCTTAATCTCAATCTGGATTTCCAATAACAGTTTAATTGCTGTGAACAATAATGTGCCAAGTATTGTTGCACATTCTACACGTCAATAAATGTGTTCAAGTGTGTGAAACTGAATAGAAAATTTAAATTACTTCTCACGGATAGCGTCTGCCATCACCCATGATTAGTTACAGTTCGGTCTTATTGACCGCCGAAAAGTCAAATTTACAGAATTTCAGAAACATCTTTTCTTGGGGTGACGGTTCATATCCTCGGGCACTGGAGGGAGGCCTCCCCATACATGAAGCCGGTCTCACTAGAATACTGGGTTGCCTTGGATCCCAGTCATCCTGGCCAGCTCCCCTCATGGGCATCTGCTTCCTGCAGACCCCTCCTTTCGTGGGCTAGGAGTGCTCCCATCCCCGAGCATCCAAAAACACGATGGTCCTCTGCACCTTCCGAAACTCTGAAAAGGACTTTAAAAAAAAACATCTAGCCAGGTTCCCTGGCTCGGGGGAATGGGATCGGGTCCCGCGACCTCAGCTCACATAGCCAACACTCTGGAACGGTTCCATACTTAAAACTTATACTTTAATACTTAACACAACCGAATTGCAATATAAAATTAAAATTAACATATTCTAACTTAATCCCCTATACACATTACTTGAACAAAGCTATATACAAGCGCTGCCCGTCTCCAGGCGGCAAGCCTTATCCCTGTTTGGACTGTTGCAGGCTACTGCCTGCAGCGAAGCTGGACTGGTCCTAACTTCCGGTCCCTTGCAGCTTATGGCTGCTGGTTGGGGGCTTCTGTCTTTTGTCTTCTCCCTGACTCGGGAGTCCGCCCTATTCCACTGGAAAGTGGGTGACCATACTTTCTTGGGCTGGGGGTACCCGAAGAGACCTCCTAGGGAGTGTCGCTGGTGGGGCTACCCTGGCGAGCGGACCCTTAGCTTGGGTCACAGTCCTTGCAGGCTGGGGACATTCTCCCTCGGGTCCCTCCCCAAACCTGGGCTGGGGACGGGCAATCCCTCACCACCGGCTGCTGGTGGCTGAGAGTCTTCCCCTTCAGGTCTAAAACCTGGTTCAGGCTCCTCCCTGGAGTCCCATAAGAGAGGGGGAATCACTCGGGCCAAGTGCTGGGGAACTTCTGCCTTCACGCACGCGACTGCGCCTGTGTGTGCAGTCTGTGTGAGTGTACGCGCTGCAGGCTGAGGATTTCTAATCTCAGGTTCAATCCCAGCTGCCTGTTTCCCTGCCTCCGGCTTAAACAATTTGCATTGATTAAAATAACTAGCAGCCTGCCAGTAACCCTGTTCTAAATTCTTTCTCCTCACCAGGGTGGCCTTAAAGGCCGAATCTTGGGATGGACCTGCTTTTGGTCCGGGGCCAAAACTATCCCCTGTGTGCCTCCCTTGTCCTGGATTGCTGCTACCGGACCCGCTCTACAGGGGTCCCAGAACTCTCCTTCCCTGTCCCCCTGCTTGGCAACCTCATTGGTCTTATGGTTACCCTCCCACATGATATGGAGGGATCCTAAACCTATGGCCAAAGGTTTTGACCTTTCCCCAGCCTGCTCATTCCCTATGGATCCCAATAATCTAAATGGGACCTTGATAGACCGGCGTGAGTTGGTCAGGTCTTCCGAATGGACCACCATGCTGGGAGCTCCAGTGTCCACCGCATATCTCCCCTGCACCGTCTCCACCCCCATCTTAACATAGGGCCTGCTCCCCTCAGCATTTTTGCGGGGACACAGGTCGACAGGCTGTGCTGGCTCTAGTCATTGCTGGGAGTAGAATGAGGCAGACGGGGTCAAAGCACTGGTGGTGGCTGCTTCTCTCCCCTGGCCAGTCAGAAGAGGCTGTAGGGACTGTAAAAATGACTCGATCACAGCAGGAGGGATATCAGACCCTGCCTTTTGGGCTGGGGCTGTGGGATCCTTTCCCATGTTATCTTTCCAGGGATTCTTACAGTCTTTTCTCCAGTGACCGTCTTTCCTGCACCCATAACAATTTAACTTGGCTTGGGAGGGACCGTTCCCCTCCTGGTGCCACACTTGCTTATTCGGGCCCCCAGGTTTAACCTCATGGATTTTCCCTTGGGTTGGGGCGTCTCGATATACCTCATGTTTCTAAATGCTATGGTGAGCCGGTGGATCACCGCTTCTTCAGTGGTCTGGGGGTTTTGGGGGTCAAACCAAGCCGCGACCTGGGCTTGGATCTGGGGTAGGCTGTTTGTCATAAGACAATGGAACCAGTGAATCAATTGGACTGGGTTCAGTGCTGCCCTCCCTGGCATTCCCGGGCATGCGCTCCGGTAGACTGGCCACAGCCTGTCTGCGAACACATGCGGGGACTCCCCTGGGAGCTGCACCATTCTTTCTACCTGGGCAAACGGACTACCATCATTGAGTCCCATGGCCTCCAATATCTCATTCCTCACATCCTCATAATCCTTCTGCCCCCTTTTGCACTCGCCAGATAGGGCCTGGAGGAGATAACCTCCCAGGGAAAACAGCAGCATTTTTGCTTGCTCTACGTCATCACAGTCATTAACACAAGCTGCTTGTTCTATCTCCCTGAAGTGCAGTGAGGGGTCTCCATTTTTAGTGAGCTTGGGGATGTGGCTAACCATGTCCCTGAGCTGGTGGGTGCCATACGGCACCACAACCTGATTCTGGATGGCCCCTGGGTCATGTTCATCAACAGGCGGACCGTACCTCCGTTGTCGGAGGGGGTACACTGGTCCTGGTCGCGGCCTATCTAGCGGGGCCTGCTGTGCTTCCTCTACCACCTCATCCTCCAGCCCCCCTCACTGCCAGAGCTCGTGAAAGCTCAGAGCTGTGGGTGGCGGTCGTGGGACCTCTGATTCCCTAACCAACTTTGTTCTGGGTGTTGCCTGTGGGACGGTTCCAATTGGGTTGCTGGTAAAGTCCAAGAGATGTCTATCTCCTTTGGGTGTGGACTCCGGCAGGGCTCTGACCAAGGGCTCTGCAGTGGCACGGAAGTGTGAGCGCTTGGAGAGGAGCCCCCACTTCCTTGATGTCTGACACCAACCTCCCTCTCATGGGTCAGGTCCCCCTCAGTGCCTGCAAGTGGCTTGAGAGCATCTTGCTGCACATCAGGGGTGCCATGGGGACCCATATCTGCAATGGCAGTCCTACTCAGAAGGACTTCCATGAAGGTCTGCTGTTTCTGTTCAACAGATGCCCATCGCTCCTCAAGAGATGTCATTCTATTCTGAACACTCACCATGTTTTCCATACCCTGGTGACTAACCTCCTCCATGGCCGTAGCCCTCCTCTCCTCTACCGTAGCCAGCCTTACCATGGAGGCAGCAATCATTTTCACGTAGGTAGCCATTCTTTCCGTGTTGATGCGTTCATGTGCCAATGACTGCACAAAGTCTCTGCTCATGTACGCTATGGACTCCTCCATTCGCTCCACACTCGCAGTAACCCTAGAGACATAACCTGCCAGAGACTCCTGCATCTGTGCACGGAGTTCCATCACCTGTGATCTTACGAATGGACCCAGAGGCAGAGGGTCGACATGCAGCTGCGCCGAGCTGGCAGAGTCCTGCGCCCTCTGATGAGGACTCTCCACTGCTGTCCCTGTCTCCACAATCTGCTGATGCTCACTTGTGAGCTGTGATACACCAGGGGACAACTCTACTCTATGTCCCGAAGGTCACACCGAGGTGTGAGTGTCTGCGCTAGTGCTGGGTGCACTTATTTCTGCTGACGCTGCACACTCAGATGGTGCAGATTCCTCTGCGGAATCTGGCATCTCAGGCTCTTCCTCCTGCACCCTGGGGATGGGGGCTCTTGATGGTCCTGTGGGGGAGTCAAGGAAAAAGTTAGAGATGTGATGGCAAGGTTACATGCACATTGCATTTTGCAGATGATTAAACGTCCATATGATGTAGCTTCAGAATCATTATCAGCGACTCATGCAATGCCAATGAGAGAGATGGAAAACTGTTCTATCACCAGCTTGCGGGGATGTACCTGTCTCTCCTTCCCCAACTTCCGCATCTATGTCAGCCCCGGCATTCTCCAGGACGCCTTCCTCCCAGAGGGTGAGCTGGGCTAATGAGGGCGGACCTCCTACTGTCCTGGCTCGCTCTCTCCTGTTGTGAGCTCTCTTTTCCTGCAATGAGGGAGACAAGTGGAGGTTGAGTGAGAATGAAGGTGTGAGTGCAGAGATTGCATAGCATAGATACTTTGAAGGAGACAAATATGGAGTGAGGTTGCATGACCAAGGGTTGTCAATTGTGTTCAAAGCATCAGAGGGAGAGGGAGAGTGAAGGCTGCATGGTGGAATAGTTATGTGAATGTGAGCATAGAGAGAGAGGGAATGGGTAAGGGTGCATGGATGTGAGTGTCTAGTGGGATGTGGAGGAAGAGATTGCTAAAGCTGAGTGCTGGTGAGGAAAGGCAATGGGGATCAGATTGAGGGTGATGGAAACTTCATACAGTACTTACTTTTCCAGTGCGATGAAGGTCATGGAATCTTTTCCTGCACGGCATCCAGGTGCGCCATGTGAGCCCCAAGGAGTTGACTTCACCAGCCACCTGTAGCCACACAGCCTTGGTCTGACTGGGAGGCCTCTTCCTCCATGAACAAGGGAACAGGACCTCCCTTTGGGCCCTAGCACCACCCAGCAATGCCTGAAGTGAAGCCTCATCAAATTTGGGGCAGCTCTTGCCCTCCCACTGGCCATTGGCCCTCCGGCTGACCGTTGCTCCTGCAGGCTCCTGTGAAACCTCAATGGTGAAGTTTGGAAGCCTGCAGAAGAAGCAAGGCTTGCTGAGGACCTTAAAAGCAGCAGCAATGATGACGTCATATTCTGCGACTTTCTGACTGGAAATATTCAATTGACAAGGCTTCCCACACATTGGAAATCAATTGGCCAAATGAGTTAAAATTGCATCAATCTCACAGACCCATTTAGATTTGTGTGGGAAACACCAAATTCGGGGAACCCGACAATTCCCCGCACCTGAGTTAAAATCGACCCCTGACAACCTTACTTCTAACCTGAGTCCTTCTCCAGAGACTCAGTTAGAAATCTCTCCTGCACAGTAAGCTGAAGGCTGTCACTTTTGAGGGAGCTGTACCGTTGGGACGGGCTTCACTTGGCCAGTGCTGGGACTAGAGTCCTGGCGGAACATATAACTAGGGCTGTAGAGAGGGCTTTAAACTAACTAGTGGGGGGGAGGTTCCTAGAGAGCAAATAATAAAAATGACAACAGAGAAGGTCATAGACTTAGGTAGCAGTGGGGAAATTAAAAACCAGAGCATGTCAGGAAGGGGCAGAAGGTATGGAGTAAAAGGTAAAGTAATAAAAAGGGCAAAAGCAGGAACAAAGTGTCACAAAACATCTTTGAAAGTTCTCTATCTGAATGCACATAGCATTCGTAACAAAATAGACGAGTTGATGGCACAAATAATGACATATGGGTATGATCTTGTGGCCATTACAGAAACATGGCTGCAGGGTGACAATGCCTGGGAATTAAACATACCAGGTTATTTAACGATCAGGAAGGACAGGCAGGAAGGAAGGGGAGGTGGGGTGGCTATGTTAATAAAGGAAGGAATCACTGTAATACAGAGAAATGATATTGGGTTTAAAGATCAGGATAATGAAACAGTTTGGGTGGAGGTAAGGAATAATAAGGGGAAAAAAACACTAGTGGGCATAGTCTATAGGCCTCCGAACAGTGGCAACTCTGTTGAACGGAGTATCAATCAGGAAATAGTTGAGGCTTGTAATAAGGGAACATCTATAATTATGGGGGATTTTAACTATCATATTAATTGGACAAATCAAATTGGGCAGGGCAGCCTTGAGGATGAGTTCATTGAGTGTATTAGGGATGGGTTTCTTGAGCAGTATGTAACTGAACCGACCAGGGGGCAAGCAACCTTAGATCTGGTCCTGTGTAACGAGACGGGATTAATTAAAATGTCCTAGTAAAGGATCCCCTTGGAATGAGTGACCATAACATGGTTGAATTCCATATTCAATTAGAGGGTGAGAAGGTTGGATCTCAAACAAGTGTGCTAAGATTGAATAAAGGAGACTATGAAGGTATGAGAGCGGAATTGAGTAGAGTGGATTGAGAAAATAGATTAAAGGGTAAGACGATACATGATCAGTGGTGTACATTTAAGGAGTTATTTTACAACTTCCAAAAAATATATATTCCACTGAGAAGAAAAGGGTGTAAAAGAAAAGACAGCCATCCGTGGCTAAGTAAAGAAATTAAGGATAGTATTTGACTAAAAACAAGGGCATATAAGGTAGCCAAATCTAGTGGGAGGATAGAGGATTGGGAAAACTTTAAAAGACAGCAAAAAATAACAAAAAGATTGATTAAGAAAGGGAAGATAGATTATGAAAGTAAATTAGCAAAAGATATAAAAGCAGATAGTAAGAGTTTTTATAGTTATATAAAAAGAAAAAGGGTGGCTAAGGTAAATGTTGGTCCCTTAGAGGATGAGACCGGGAAATTAATGGTGGGAAATATGGAGATGCCAAAAACACTGAATGAATATTTTACATCAGTCTTTACAGTAGAAGACACTAAGAATATCCCAACACTAGACAAACAGGGGGCTAAAGTGGGGGAGGAACTAAACACGATCAGAATCACTAAGGAAATGGTACTCGGTAAAATAATGGGACTCAAGGCGGATAAATCACCTGGGCCTGATCGCTTACATCCTAGGGTCTTGAGGGAAGTGGCGGTAGGGATTGTGGAGGCATTGGTAATAATTTTCCAAAACTCCCTGGACTCGGCAAAGGTCCCGGCAGACTGGAAAACTGCTAATGTAACACCCTTATTTAAAAAGGGCAGTAGACAGAAGGCTGGAAACTATAGACCGGTTAGCCTAACATCTGTGGTAGGTAAAATATTGGAGTCCATTATTAAGGAGACAGTAACAGGACATTTGGATAATCATAATTTAATAGGACAAAGTCAGCATGGTTTTATGAAGGGGAAGTCATGTTTGACAAATTTGCTGGAGTTCTTTGAGGAAGTAACGTATAGGGTGGATAAAGAGGAACCAGTGGACATAGTGTATTTAGACTTCCAAAAGGCATTTGACAAGGTGCCACACAAAAGATTATTGCTTAAGATAAAAAATCACAGGATTGGGGGTAATATTCTGGCATGGATAGAGGATTGGCTATCTAACAGAAGGCAGAGAGTTGGGATAAATGGTTCATTCTCAGACTGGCAATCAGTAACTAGTGGTGTTCCGCAGGGGTCAGTGCTGGGTCCCCAACTCTTTACAATCTATATTAACGATTTGGAGGAGGGGACCGAGTGTAACATATCAAAGTTTGCAGATGATACTAAGATAGGAGGGAATGTACTGAGTGAGGAGGACATAAAAAACCTGCAAGGGGACATCGACAGGCTAATTAAGTGGGCAGAGATTTGGCAGATGGAATACAATACTGGAAAGTGTGAGGTTATTCACTTTGGCAGGAAAAATCGTAGAGCAAGTTATTATCTTAATGGCAAGAAACTTGAAAGTACTGAAGTACAAAGGGATCTGGGGGTCCTGGTGCACGAAACTCAAAAGGTTAGTATGCAGGTGCAGCAAGTGATTAAGAAGGCCAATGGAATCTTGGCTTTCATTGCTAGGGGGATAGAATATAAAAATAGGGAGGTATTGCTTCAGTTGTACAAGGTATTGGTGAGACCGCACCTGGAATACTGCGTACAGTTTTGGTGTCCATACTTAAGAAAGGACATACTTGCTCTCGAGTCAGTACAAAGAAGGTTCACTCGGTTAATCCCGGGGATGAGGGGGTGGACATATGAGGAGAGGTTGAGTAGATTGGGACTCTACTCATTGGAGTTCAGAAGAATGAGAGGCGATCTTATTGAAACATATAAGATTGTGAAGGGGTTGGATCGGGTGGATGCGGGGAAGATGTTCCCGATGATGGGTGAAACTAGAACTAGGGGGCATAGACTTAGAATAAGGAGCTGCTCTTTCAAAACTGAGATGAGGAGGAACTACTTCACTCAGAGGGTGGTAGGTCCATGGAATATGCTGCCCCAAAAAGCTGTAGAAGCTACATCGTTACATAAATTTAAAACAGAAATAGACAGTTTCCTAGAAGTAAAGGGAATTAAGGGTTACGGGGAGCGGGCAGGAATTTGGACATGAGTCTAGGTTTGGATCGGTCATGGCCCTGTGGGTTGCGGAGCGGGCCCAGGGGCCATGTAGCCTGATCCTGCTCCTATTTCATGTGTCTAATTCTGTTAGATTCACGAGATGGTTCTGTGATAGTGGATTGGTGGTTAGGATCAGATCAGCCATGATCTTATTGAATGGCGGAGCAGGCTCGAGGGGCCGATTGGCCTACTCCTGCTCCTATTTCTTATGTTCTTATGTTCTTATGTTCTTATGTGCCGGTGAGATGAGGGACTCCCAGGACCTAAAGGAAGGAAGGCTGAAAAGGTAAGAAAAGGTCATTTAAACTTTTTTAATCACTTTAGACACACCAAACACGCATACCGTTGCACTCATGCACACATTGTAGGGTTGCAAAATTTCCCCTATTTCCCTGAAGATTGAAAATATTGGTCCACATTGTGGATGACGAATTGGGTGGTGTGACTGGTCTGCAGTGTTTTAAAAATGTGCCAAGAACCACAAAAGACTGCTCTGAGATGGACAGAATGTGGACAACACCGGAGTCATAGAGCTCTGTGGAAAATATTCACACATCTTAAGACAGTACTTTATTAATAAAGTCATTCCCTTGAGTTTGGGCAAACACAAAAGGTTTTAAAATGGCCACAGAAAGCTTGGCCAAAAGGACAAAGAAGCAGCTCGAGTTGTCTGTGTGAAAAAAAGTGGGAGGATGCAATGGCTGAGTCAGACCTGCCAATCAAAGGGAGGTTCCCTTCAGAAGCACTTGAAGTTGTTTATTTACTTAAGAGATTAGCCCACTTGAGAAAACTGCAGGACAATCGATTTGAAACTGCTTCTGTTTACATCGCCATTCAAAGCATTCACAGTCAATGAGACATTGAAACCCTGAAATGGAATTTTGATCTGCAAATGTTTAAGAACTGAATGGGTTTAAATCACCTATTATTCTGGACAATAGGGCTATTGCATTCTTTTTTGTTTCAGCCCAGGTAAACTCCGGATGTGGGTGGGAACATTTCGGCCCCACAGTGCAGACACACTCACCCAGTCCAACCACTTTGAGTTAGCCAATCACAGCTTTTCTCTTGTGAATTGGAACTTTTTGGGCGTTAATTTTCCAGACAGGCAAACAGCAGGGGGGATGGGGGTGCTCACAAGGTATATATGATAGCTCCTGAGAAGCTATCGCCCTCTCTTTACTTCCTGGGACCACAGGTGAGCCTCTCTCTCTCTCTCTCTCTCTCTCACCACATGTGAGCAGAGTTTCTGACTCCTCAGCAAAGCAACCTAGTAAGGAGTTTGGGGGATGGTAATTAAGGGGATATTGCTAAGATTGTTTAATTAACATTGTAGTCACTTACCCCTCGTTTTTACCGTCTGCATTCCCCCATTTAAGCAATTTTACTGTATATACCGTGTTCGTGTGGTATAGTTTGATATTTGATGATAGTTTCTTTTAGTTAATAAAACTTGATTTTATTCTCTCATCCAAACCACGTGTCCATTTTAATATCATTAATTATAAGTCCTGCAGTCAGAACTGGAAGGTGGGGTAGCGATTCGAAACCACTGTTTTAAAATTGGTTTATTTGGAGTTGGTCAGATTGCAGGCAAAGGCTGCAGACCAGGTGAATTACCTTAAACCAGTTAAAAGGACCCCCCACCTACAAAATGGCGACCACGGCAGGACTGCAGGCCGTTTTTGATATAAGTGGTCTGGATCTGGAGAAAGTACCAGCTTTTGTTTCTCTCGTTTTCAGTATGTGGGTAGCCCTGCGAATTTTAGCAGCAGCGTGTAGGCTGACCTATCATGGTATAGGTGGCTGGATTAAGAAGGGTGAGATGAGGGAGCAGGAGGAGGTTCAAGAGGTTAATAATCGGGAGTCCCAGTTTGAAAAATGCCAGACATTTATAGAGCGCCTGGTGCAGGAAGTCACTGAGACCAGGGAAAGTGAGATGAGACTGCGGGAAGAGAATGTCCCCCTCATCTCAGAAGAAAAGAGCAGGAGGAAAGGTTTAGGGAAGTAAAGGCAGCCTATAAGCTGGCCTGCGGCCAAAGGTTTAGTGAAGCAGATCATGGCCCCTGTAGGGCAGAGATAGAAAGCCTTAACATGGCTTTAAAAGGAGCAAGGGGAATGATGTGCATGATCAGCCCGAAGGCAGGTCAGCTGGATTTTACTGGCAGCCCAAATCAAACTGCCCCAGAGGCAACACCCAGGGAAAGGCTGGCTAGGGAATTGGAGACCCCAAGAATGCAGCCCATAGCTCCGAGTCTTGAGGAGCTCTGGCAGCAAGGAGGGGTGGTCAATGGGGTGGTAGGAGAATGCCAGCAGGTCCCGCTAGGCAGGCGGGGACCAGGACCAGTGTACCCCCTCCGACAACGGAGGTACGGTCCACCCGTGAGGAGTGAGCCTGAGAATAGGAATCCTCAGCCCACAGTAGGTTCAAGTTCACAGGCAAGTGCTGTGGCTTGTGTGGGGGGAGGAGCAATTCATGAACAGAGTAAGCTGCTTAAGCCAGGGAACAGGGATGGAGAGTACTGGGACCCCTGTAGAGCAGGTCCAGTAGCAGAAATCTGGGACAAGGGAGGCACAAAGGGGATAGTTTTGGCCCCAGACCAAAGGCAGGTCCAAGTCCAAAATTCCCCATTTAAAGCCACCCAGGTAAGGGAACATGAGTTTGCCCACCAGACAAGTTCAAGTTCACAGCCTGTAAAAACAGGCACTTTGGCTTGTTCCCTGGGAAAAGTTGTCCAGCCTACAAATTGGGACACCTCCCTACCCCAGTGGGACCTAAATGTTGGCCAAAGTGTAAGTTTTGCCCAAAGTTTGAATTTGAGCAAGTTAGGTGGCTCAGAAATGGAGAAACAGCAGCCTGGGATTAGAAATCAGCAGGCTGCTGCCCATGCATTCACTGAAACTGCTCGCGCAGGCGTGGTTCCCCAGCCCATACCCCGAGAGGCCCTTACTCAGTTTTCCGGCACAGGCGCGGTCGCGCGCCTGAGGGGAGAGCTTTGCCAAAAGGAGGGCCGCGCAGGCGCAGCCACGCGGCTGAGGGAAGAGGTTTCTCAACACCGGGTTTGCGCAGGCGCAGTTGCGAACCCGGAACACCCAGTGACTCCTTTCCTCTGCGAGGGCAAGCGCGCAAGCGCAGTCGGCCATTTAAAGATCCCCGCTTCTCAGTTTTTATGAGCAGGCGCACAGGCCTGCTTGCAAGACTCAGCGGTTCTTCCAACCCTTTTCAAACAAATTGTTCACGCAGGCGCGGCTGCCTGCGGGACCCTAGCGGCCCCTCTTCTGTTTTCCCACACAGGCGCAGACGCCTGTTTGAAGCCAGAGGCTTCACAGCCTCTGCCGCGGGACTCTAAGGAGGAGGTTTGCGCAGGCGCAGCCGCCTGTGTGAATACAGAGGCTTCACAGCCTCTGCCACGGGACTCAGGGGAGATGGTTTGCGCAGGCGCACTCGCCTGTTTAAAGGACCAGCTTCCCAGCCAGCCTCTAGAATGGTTCCCCCCATGTTGTGGGACCCTGGGGGGGCAGGGATAGCAATTCCTCTTGCAGGGGAGATGGTAACGGGTTTTGGACATGGGGGAGAAGGCTCCCAGCCAGCTAGGGCTGCGGCCCTGGCTCAGGGTCCGCCAGCCAAAGTTTCTCACACAGAGACGTCCCTCAGAAGGTCTCAGCAGGTCCGCAAGCCCGAGACAAGATGGTCACCCACTTTACAGTGGAGTAAGGTGGGCTCCCGAGCCAGGGAGAAGCCAAAGAACAGGGGTCCCCACTCAACAGCCATAAGCTGCGGGGGACCAGAGACAGAAGGCAGTCCAGCTTCGCTGCAGCCAGCAGCAATCTGCGACAGTGCCAGAGATTAGCCTGGCCGTCCGGAGACGGGCGACATTTGTATTATAGCTTGGTGTGAATATAGCATGCTTTTAAGTTGTATTTTAATTTTGTTGACATAACTAGTTTTTAAGTTTAAGTTTAAAGAGTTTAAGTTTACACGAGTGCCAAATGTTTGTATTTTGGTCCGAGGTCAAGGGACCCGACCATGTCTCCACCTAAGGCAGCAGCTCAGTGAGACCTGGCTGCATGTCCTTTTAAGTTTTGCAGGAGATTGGACCATGAAGCAGCCATGTTCGCCCAGCCCGAGCTGGGCATCGAATGTAGATATGGATACGGAATGTTGGGGATCACCTCGCCACCGGACGAATCCAGAGGGAAACCCCGCAGCGACCTTCGGGAAAAACCGGACAGGGTCCGGAGGAACTTGCCTACTCCTCCTACGCGGAAGAGATGGCCCCAGCTGGGTGGGGCACGGCTCCCAACCCAGCACTATCCTGACCAAAGTTCACTTGTGGGAGACCTCGCTGTTGAGGAGTCATGATGGGGAAGCGTGGGCGCCTTGTCAGATAGGGACGCGTACCCCGGGGGTGGGTGGTGATGGCCCAGGAAAGATTGTATAGAGGAGGGGGAGACCCAAGAGTCACGTGGGTGCAGTCGGGGGAGGGAGGCACTCACCCAGGGGCCCACGGGCAAAGAGGGTAAGTGTGGCTGGGAAGGATGAGTGGGTGGCCAGATCTGGGATCCAAGTTTGTGTGGGGCCAGGGAGAGCTGCTACACAGGCACCCATCATTTTGTGCAGGCAGTCGAGGGAAGACGGGAGGGGGAGGGACTGGGAGTCGTGATCCCATACTCCCCGGTCTCAGTCTGTGCGAGGGAATTTTAAACATGAGGGGTACCCCGCCTCAACAAAGGGACAAGGGAACGGATTGGGGCTGGCGGATCAGGCTGGTCTGTAAATCCATTCTGTCTGTTTTAAAGTTTAAGATGATCAAAGGGGGGTGGAAGGTACATTTACTGCCCGGGTGGGAGGAGCAATACCCACTCGAATTTTGTGACCCATCATTGGCACATGATGGTCAGGGTTTATTTAAGCATGTTGTTTCAAATGTTTAATTTTTTTTTGTATTTTGTGTTGCAGCCCCAAGTTGAGCAGAGGCGTAGGATCCTCTCCATGCTTGGGTCATTTTCTGACAACTCCAAGTTGAACAGAGGCGTAGGCCCCTTACGTGCTTGGGATCATTTTGATTACATTGTGTAACTAAGATTGCAACAATTTGTAATAAGTTATAATGTAAAAAGTGATTGTAAATTTTGATTGCAGTATAATTTTACAAGCGTGTAGGGGTATGAAACCCCTTATTGTAAGTTTTGATTGCAGTATAATTTTACAAGCGTGTAGGGGTATGAGACCCCTTATTGTAAACTGATGTATCTGTAAGATGCCTACCATACCACAGTTTTTCTTGAATTTTAGGGGAAAGGACAGTTCGGGGGATCAGTGGCAGATAGTTGTTAGGTAAATACAGGGGATGGTTTTTTGTGAGGGTGACTGAAAATGTTGCTCACTCCTTTGAGTTGATACTACAAGAAAGTTGTGAGTATCAAAAGGAGGGAATGTAGGGGTTGCAAAATTTCCCCTATTTCCCTGAAGATTCAAAATATTGGTCCACATCGTGGACGAAGAATTGGGTGATGTGACTGGTCTGCAGTGTTTTAAAAATATGCTGAGAATTGCAAAAGGCTGCTCTGAGATGGACAGAACGTGGACAACACCGGAGTCGTAGAGCTCTGTGGAAAATATTCACACACCTTAAGACAGTACTTTATTCATAAAGTCGCTCCCTGGAGTTTAGGCAATCAGAAAAGGTTTTAAAATGGCCACAGAAAGCTTGGCTAAAAGGACAAAGAAGCAGCTCGAGTTGCATGTGTGAAAAAAAGTGGGAGGTTGCAATGGCTGAGTCAGACCTGCCAATCAAAGGGAGGTTCCCTTCAGAAGCACTTGAAGTTGTTTATTTACTTAAGAGTTTAGCCCACTTGAGAAAACCGCAGGACAATCGATTTGAAACTGCTGCTGTTTACATAGCCATTCAAAGCATTCACAGTCAATAAGACATTGAAACCCTGAAATGGACTTTTGATCTGCAACCGTTTAAGAACTGAATGGGTTTAAATCACCTATTATTCTGGACAATAGGGCTGTTGCATTCTCTTTTGTTTCAGCCCAGGTAAACTCTGGATGTTGGCGGGAACATTTCGGCCCCACAGTGCAGACAGACTAACCCAGTCCAACCACTTTGAGTTAGCCAATCACAGCTTTTATCTTGTGAATTGGAACATTTTGGGTGTGAATTTTCCAGACAGGCAAACAGCAGGGGGGAGGGGGGCGCTCCCAAGGTATATATGATAGCTCCTGAGAAGCTATCGCTCTCTCTTTACTTCCTGGGACCACAGGTGATCCTCTCTCTCTCTCTCTCTTTCTCACTTCGCTGGACCACATATGAGCAGAGTTTCTGATTCCTCAGCAAAGCAACCTAGTAAGGATTTTGGCAGATGGTAATTAAGGGGATATTGCTAAGATTGTTTAATTAACATTGTAGTCACCTACCCCTTGTTTTTACCGTCTGCATTCCCCCATTTAAGCAATTTTACTGTAATTACTGTGTTCGTGTGGCATAGTTTGATATTTCATTATAGTTTCTTTTAGTTGATAAAACTTGATTTTTTTCTCTCATCCAAACCACCTGTCCGTTGTAATATCATTAATTATAAATCCTGCAGTCAGAGCTGGAAGGTGGGGTAGCGATTCGAAACCGCTGTTTTAAAATTGGTTTATTGGAATTGTTCAGAATGCAGGCAAAGGCTGCATGACCAGGAGAATTACTTTAAACCAGTTAAAAGAAGCCCCCCCTACACATATCACTCACCTGAATACTGACATCTTGACCCCTCCAAGTCCTTCAACCCGATGGCCCGCTCCTCTAACTTGCCGTGGTTTGGAGGCATCAGGAATCCCACACTTCAACCTTAAAAATAAAGATTAGGCTAAAAACTGCCTGTTAGTTACCTGTTAACAGGCAGTTAACTGGCACTAATCCCTTCCCGCCTCAGGTAGGCGGGTCCCAGTGCGGGGCGGGTACCCGCCTCCTTTGAAACTGGCATGGAGGAGGGTTTGGGTGCAGGATGGGGTTGGGACCCCTGATTTCGAGATTTTAACCCCCCACACGCCTCCAATCCTGACTCCAAGCCCCAATGAAAATCCTACCACTAGGGTCAGTGCAGCTGTAGCAGACAGAGTAATCATATATTTATATCTTTATCATATCAAGTGTTGCAGGTGAGAAAGGGCCAATTGCTCACATTTCTTTTCTTACTAGTACTTTCCAATTGTTAGCGTGTTGATTCCAGAGATGTTTATGTCTCAGTATCTAGTGGTCTTACTGTGGAACAAAGTCAGAAACTGCTGGAAACACACAGCAGGTCCAGCTGCAACTGTAGAGAGAACAGAGGAGTTGATACATCCAGGGTGGACATTTTGTCAGAACTCAGTCCCTGGTGGTTTATTGCTGGGGATGTATTCTGGTGGTATATTGGTGGTTATGGGGGGATTTTTAACCTAAAAAGCATGGGTGGGTTTGGAGGGTGGTGGCAGTTAAAATGTAAAAATTGGGATTCTCGCCCTGATCCAACCTCCAAACCGCCCACTTCTGGTTTTAACGGAGGCGACCAACCCGCTCCCAGGGGGCGGGATTTTAATTTAAATATTCTGATGAGGCTGGAAGCTTCTTTTTTAACATACATTTTGGCCCTGAGTTTCCCGAAGGTGCGGGGAATTGTCGGGTTCCCCGAATGTCGGGTTCCGACCCGAATCTAAATGGGTCAGCCAGCTGTACGCAATTTTCCCTCAATTGGCCAATTAATTTCCAGCGTGTGGGCCCCCTTGCTAATTGTCCATTTCCAGTCAGAAAGCCCCACATTATGATGTCATCATTCGTGGTGCTTTTAAAGTGTCCAGCAAGCTTTTCACCTCTGCAGGCTTCCCAAGCAGTCTTGCAGAATGACAGAGGATCCTGCACCAGCTGCTGCCAGCGGCAGAGGCCGAGCTGCCGCCAAATTTGACGAGACGTCACTCCAGACATTGGTGGATGGGATAAGGGCCCACAGGGAGGTCCTCTTCCCTAGCTCATGGAGGAAGAGGCCTCCCAAAGAGACCAGGGCTGCCTGGATTGAGGTGGCTGCAGAGGTCAACTCTCAGGGAGTCACCCGACGGACCTGGATACAGTGCAGGAAGTGCTTCCATGACCTTCACCGTACAGGAAAAGTAAGTATGAAGTTTCCATCACCCTCAACCTGATCCCCATTGCCTTTCCACAACAGCACTCAGCTTCAGCAATCTCTTTCTCCACATCCCACTTCACAGTTACATCCATGCACCCTTACCCATTCCCTATCTCTCTATGCACACATTCACATAACTATTCAACCATGCAGCCCTCACACTGCGTCTCACTCTGAAGCTTGGAACACAACTGACAACACACAGGGAGGGCCCTTGGTCTTGCAGCCTCACACCATCTTTGTCTCCTTCTAAGTATCTATGCGATGCAATCTCTACACTCACTCCTGCACTCTCACTCAAACTCCACTTGTCTCCCTTCTTGCAGGAAAAGAGAGCTCACAATAGCAGAGAGCGTGCGAGGACTGGAGGAGGACCACCCTCAATCGCCCACCTGAGCCCCTGGGAGGAAGCTGTGATGGAGATTGCTGGGGCTGACGTGCCTGTGGAAGCTGGGGCAGGAGAGACAGGAGCAAGCCCGCAAGCTGGTGACAGAATAGTTTCCCATCTCTCTCATTGACATAGCATGAGTTGCTGATATGATTCTGAAGCCAAATAATTTGGACTTATGAGCATCTGCCAAATCCAATGTGCAAGTAGCCTTGGCATCGCATCTCTAACTCTTTTCTTTACTCCCCCCACAGGATCATCCGGAGCCCTCGTCGACACTGCTGAGGAGGAAGAGGCTTTGCAGCCAGAATCCTCAGAGGAAGCTCCAGCCTCTGAGGGTGCAGCATCAGCAGAAGTAAGCGCACCCAGCACCAGCGCAGACACTCACACCTCATGGGGGCCTTCAGGACGTAGAGTAATGTTGTCATCTGGTGTTTCACAGCTCACAAGTGAGCATCAGCAGATTGTGGAGACAGGGACTGCAGTGGAGAGCCCTCGTCAGAGGGCGCAGGCCTCTGCCAGCTCAGCTCAGCTGCATGTCGACCCTATGCCTCTGGGTCCATCTGCAAGAGAGGAGGTGATGGATCTCCATGCACAGATGCAAGAGTCTCTGGCAGGTTTTGTCTCCAGGGTCGCTGCGAGTGTGGAGTGAATGGAGGAGTCCATGGTGAGCATGAGCACAGCCTTATTGGAGTCATTGGCGCATGAAAGCATCACCACAGAAAGGATGGCTACCTCCGTGGTAAGGCTGGCTACCGCCGAGGAGAGGAGGGCTGCAGCTGAGGAGAGGTGGGCTGTGGCTGAGGAGAGGAGGGCTGCAGCCGAGGAGAGGAGGGCTGTGGCTGAGGAGAGGGGGGCTGCAGCTGAGGAGAGGAGGGCTGCGGCCCTGGAGGAGCTTAGTCGCCAGGGTATCGAAAACATGGTGATTGCTCTGAATAGAATGACATCTCTTGAGCAGCGATGGGCATCTATTGAGCACCGAAACCAGACCTTCATGGAAGTCCCTCTGAGCAGGACTTCCAGTGCAGAGACGGGTCCCCATGGCCCCCCTGAAGTGCAGCAAGGTGCTCTCCAGCCACTTGCAGGTGCTGAGGGGGAGCTGACCCATGAGACGGAGGTTGTTGGCACACCTCAAGGAAGTGGGGGATCCTCTCCATGCGCTCACACTTCCATACCACTTCAGAGCCCTCGGACAGAGCCCCGCCGGAGTCCACACCCCAGTGAGATAGGAGTCTCAAGCCCTGCACAGCCGTGGGAGCAGCAGACTGCTGGCGAGCCCTCACAGGCTCGCCACCCCAGAGGACGCCCGCCAAAGGTGTCAAGACAGGCGCAGCAGGAAAGTGAGCAAGGGGCCTCCACATCTGCTGAAACTACAGGGGCACCACTACGTAGGAGCATGCGTAAGAGAATAAATAAAGCAGCACTAATCACAAGGGTAGTCACTTGGGTGAAAAGTCTTGTAAATAGTTTTAATGCCATCAGTTTCCTGTACATTAAAAATCTGGTGGCAACTGCTGCGTTTATGGCGTCTGTCATTTGGCAAATGGGGATATCACATAGAGGCCTTAGGATAACTTGAAGATGTCAGCAAGCTGGTCAAATAGGTAGAAATGCGCAGGCATGGGGCACTGTCCATGGCCAGTTAAGAAGCAGTGAGGCTGCAGTGTTTGATATACCAAGCTACGCAAATCTGCCCAGGATGAGTACGTTCCTTGCATTCTGTCCAGCAATGTTCTCGCGCACTGGTCCCGCTGGCTGGCGGGCCACTGCAGGATGCTCATTTCCGTCCTCCTCCTCCTCCTCCTCCTCCTCCTCAGCAGCATTCTCAGCATCATCCTCATCTGAGGCGGCTGTGTGAGGAGCCTCTTGGACCTGCGGAATCGGCATGCCACGACGCTGTGCCATGTTGTGAAGCACACAGCATACCACAACGATTTTGGAGACCCTGGCTGATGAGTACTGTAGTGCTCCACCTGATCTATCAAGGCATCTGAAGCGCATCTTCAGCAATCCAATGGCTTGCTCAATAATGCATCTGGTGGAAATGTGGCTGGAGTTCTAGCGCTCCTCAGCTTCGTTGGCTGGTCTCCTCAATGGCGTCATTAGCCAAGAACACAGGGGATATCCCTTGTCTCCAAGTAGCCATCCTTGAAGTTCGTTTGACGGACTGAATAGCGGAGGCACAGTAGACTGGCGCAGTATGAAGGAGTCACGGCAGCTGCCAGGGTACTTGGCACAAACATGCAAAATCACCTTCTTGTGGCCACACACCAGCTGAACGTTAAGGGAGTGGAAGCCCTTGCAGTTGTCAAAATTCCTGGATTGCAGTGGGGTGCCCTAAGGGCCACATGTGTGCAGTCAATGATGCCCTGCACCCTTGGAAAGTCTGCCAGCTGAGCTAATACAAGCGCTCACGCCCTCACACTTCAATTCAATTCAATTCAATTCAATTTTATTTGTCATATATGCAGCAGGCGTGTGTACTGCTCAATGAAATGTTGATTTTTATGAGTCCTCCCAACATTGGAATAAATATGGCATAATAATGATAAAAATACTAATAGAAATACAGTAATAATAAATAAAACAACAGTAATAAATAATAATAAATTATTCGTTCATGAGTCTTATGGCCTGGGGGTAGAAGCTGTTTCGGAACCTGCTGGTACAAGACCATATGCTTCGGTATCTCTTACCGGACAGGAGCAGGGCGGCGAGGTTGTGGCTGGGGTGGCTCGCATAGTTAATGATTCTCAGGGCCTTCCTCTGGCACCTCTTGGGGTAGATATCCTGCACAGCAGGTAGTTTAATTCCTATACTATGTTGTGCAGCTTTCACCACCATCTGTAGAGCCTTGCGGCCTGTGTCGGTGCAGTTGCCATACCAGGTAGTGATGCAGCCGGACAGGATACTCTCGATGGTGCACTTGCGTGATCCCTGGTGAAATGGATGTGATTGTGCGCGAGGGCAAAGAGGGCATCGGTGACCTGTTTGATGCAAGTGTGTGCGGCCGCCTGGGAGATGCCGCTGATGTCTGCTGCTGATCCCTGGAAGGAGCCTGAGGCATAAAAGTTGAGTGTGGTAGTGACTTTGATGGCCACTGGTAAGGAGTGTCGGCCTAGTGGTCTGGGCTCCAGGTCTTGCTGGAGCATTGCGCAGATGTCAGTCACTACCTCTCGCGAAAGTCAGAGCCGCCTCTGGCACTGCTGCTCAGTCATGTTGAGGTAGCTCACCCTGTGTCTGTAGACCCTGTTTGGGGGGTATCTCCTGCACCGACGGCCTTCCATGCGTTGGCCCCTTATGGCCCTGTGCTGCCTCAGATGGCTGAGCCGCAGCATGTCGCTCCTGCTGGTGCTGCTGTTGCTGGTGCTGCTGTTGCTGGCGCTGCTGTTGCTGGTGCTGCTGTTGCTGGTGCTGCTGCTGTTGCTGGTGCTGCTGTTGCTGGAGTTGCTGCAGTCTGTAAGGTACGCAAAAAATTTCAGAAAATTTTGACAGCCCCCGAAGGTTATTTGATTAAATAAAACCTGGTTGGAATATACCTTAAAAACCCAGGGCATCAAAGATGGCTGTCAGGCCTCGTGGCAAGGGAGAAAAACAGCCTGTCTGAACATCTCCCATCACTGGCTGAAGTACTTGAAGTACTTAAACTGTCAATCAACTGCGGTTCAGGAAGTTTCAACATGGAACAAAGGATTGTTTGTTTACACGAGCTCTCTACAAAGTTGACCCAAGGGCTTAAGCACTTGAAGCTGTCAACCAGTTGTGGTTGGGCGGTGACCACAGGACAATGGATTGTTTACAAAACACTTGAGTACTGTTGACTGAACACTTAAGGATTTGTTTGTCCAGCACTTGAGAAATCAGTGGGACATTTCAAACTGAACAGCTCTATTCACAAACCAGTCAAATGAATGGGAAACACATTCAAACCCAGTACAGTCAATGGGGACAGATTGTTCCCTTTTGTGTAACTCAAATACATCCAGATTTGGGCGCGAAGATAACGGCTCCCAATGTGGTATAAAGATAGCCCCTCAGGAAGCCATTCTCTCTCTCTACTGCCTTGCCTCCGATGCCCTGCCTACAAGAGGAACAGCTCAGCAGCCCCCCCAAAGAAGTGGAATACCAGCAGTTACTTTTGAATTACTGGGGTATCTCTACTTCGGGGCGGTGAAGAATAAAAAGACAGACCGCAGGGGCACGGAGCAGGCGTTTACTGGTGAGCATAGATTTTCTGGCCCAAACAAGGCAACCTAGATAGGTATAAGGGGTGGGAATTAAAGGGGAATTTTGTTAAATTGTAATTTTAGTTAATTTTCCCTCGATGTGTCCGTTTCTCCTCCCCGTTAAGTAAAAGTGTGCTGTATTCATAATTATTTTCACTGTATAGCAATTTATTCTTTATTTTCAATAAACTTTGGTCTTCTTTGCACCCAACCACGAGTCTAGTTTTGTCTATATCGCTACTGAAATAAGTCCGGCGATCAGAACCAGAAAGGGAAGCGATTCGAAACCGCACGGGGCCTGGAGCAGCTGAGAAACACCTGACTGGCCAGACATAAACCCCAGTAAACTAAAACCCCCTTTTCTACAAGCCTCCTCTGCTGTTGGAGATCCTCTAATGCCAGGAAGGGAAGGAACAAAAGGCCTCCCATGCTTCTGGTAGATGCTTCCGTTGAGGAGGAGCTGAGTTAGGATGCTGAGAGGGGCTTCCCAGGAGCTCACACTGGAGAATTGTGTGAGGCTCCAACTATCCACAGCTGTGCCTAAGCCTTCAACAAGTTGCCCCAAGCCTTCAGCAACAAGGTCCTGCAGCCTACAAATGCTGGCTGATTAAATCTCTTCAGTCCTGATGGACCTGCAGATGAAAGCAAGCAAGCCAACTTTGTTCACGCCAGGTTTCATCAGCGGTGTACCCACCAGGCGTGTTTTACGTGGGGAAAGGCTGAAATTCCAAGGGACCCTGAAAATAGGATTATTGATCATTAGGCTCCCACCGGCCATTCCCGCCTGCTGCGGGCGGGACTGATTCGGGTCGCGCTGAAACACAGTGGCGAAAGTCGGGCGGGGCGGGGAATCGGGTGGGGGGTTATGACCCCCTATTTCTGTGATGTTCAGCCCCCGCCCGCCTGAAACCCCACCCGACGACTCCGGGAAAATCGGGGCCTTTTTTTTTCACTGCATGTGGACGGGTATTGCACAATTCGTGAAACCCAGCAGTTACAGCAAGGTGGGGACTGCTGGATCCAGGAGGGAAGTGCCTTTATACCTACCTCCTGGATCCAGGGTCCCTGCCTAACCCACAATCCACGAATGGAGAACTGCCCCAGGCCCCAAATCACTCCACGAGGCCTCCAATTACCACCCCTCCGCACAGGCCTCCGATGCCTCCAAGATTGAAGCCTCCCCCACTGCTCCTCCTGCCTTCTCCGAGCTACTCCCAGCCCACGATCATCTGTCTGTGGATCCCCACCCCCAGCTCCTCCCAGCTTGCATTCATCTGAAGATCCCTTGTCCCATGCACCTCCGGGCCTGCATTTATCTGAAGATCGCCCCCCCCACTCCCTCCAGCTCCTACCAGCCCATGATCCTCTGAAGAACCCCAGCCCCCACCGCCCCCTCCCAACCCATGCACCTGCCAGCCCGTGAACTTCTGAAGATCAAATTCAAATTCAAATCGCTTTATTGGCATGACAAGTTACATCTTATGTTGCCAAAGCGTCGGAAAACATTCATGTTTGTTCACAAAAATACAGATCTATCCATACAGTGTATAAACAGATATATCCCTGAGTGTATAAATATACTTTCATATAATTTATATATACTCTTATCTTATCTTTAGTGGTTGTCCCTCTGTTTATGGCAAGCTGTAACATAGTTTGCCACTAGTGTTATGCAACTTCTCTCTTCCCCTAGTAGGTATGGGAGTTTTTGGTCGTCATTCAATTTTCTGAATTCCGGGCATATTTTTGTAAATTTTGGGTAGAAATTCTCCCTTATGCCCTGATATTTTCTACAAGCTGTGAGGAAGTGCATCTCTGTCTCCACCATTCCCTGACCACCCCCCCGCTCCTCCAGGCCTGCGATCATCCTTGGACCTCCACCACCAGCCCCTGTTGCTGCAGCCGCGTCCCGGCCCACAATCATCTTCGCACCCCCTCTTGCTGTCCTGGCTGATCCAGACCCCCGATTGTCCTCACACCCACCCTCCCCCGCCCCCCCCACCACCTCGATCCTTTGCGGGTCACCACCCGATTTTTGTAGCAACACCCACAAACCCCCCCAATGCTGATCCTGGCCCACCCCTGCTCCTCCAGTCCCCCGCACCCCCCCTCCCGCAAACCCTTCCTCCCTCCTCTGTACAGCCTAATGCCACAGGCCTATCCGATCAATCTGGCTGGCTGCAGACAGGAAACCGAGGCCTTGCATGCAAATCACGCCCTGCCGCTAAAGTCAGCAGTACCTGCGGGAAACCCAGCTTCCTCCATAAAATCCAGCCCTATTAATCTAAGTCCCTTATTTGGGTTTGTATCCGAGTCTCTATCCATCTCCTTGGCCACTGTCTGAGGTTAAACTAGACTGATCGCAAACTTGGCGTCCTACTTGATGCTGAGCTGAGCTGTGGACCTTAAATCCTCTCCATTACCATGACCGCCTACTTCCAGTTTCGTAGTATTGTTTGTCTCTGCCCCTGCCTCAGCTCATCTGCTGCTGAAACCCTCATTCATGCCTTTGTTACATCTAGACTCGACTATTCCAATATTCTCCTGGCCAGCCTCTCACCTTGCACCTTCCATAAACTTGAGCTCATCCAAAACTCTGCTGCCTGCATCCTAACTCACATCAAGTCCTGTTCACCCATCATCCCTATGATCGTTGACCTACATTGGCTCCTGGTCTGGCAAGGTCTCGATTTTAAAATTCACGTCCTTGTATTCAAATCCCTCCATGGCTTCATCCCTCCCTATCTCTGTAATCTCCTCCACCACTTCAACCCTCCAAGGTCTCTGCGCTCTTCCAATTCTGGCCTCTTGTACATTCTCGAATATCAGTGCTCCATACTTGGCTGCCGTGCCCTCAGCTGCCTCAGCCCTAATCTCTGGAATTTCTTCCCTAATCCTCTCTGCCTTTCTACCTCTCCATTCTCCTTTAAGATGCTCCTTAAAACCTACATCTTTGACCAAGCTTTTGATCACGTGTTGTAGGGTTCTCAAAATTCCCAAATTCCCCAAAGTTATTAATAATGGGACCCTGAAGGACAAGTTATTAATAAGGGTACCTTAAAGGAAATGGCTTCTGGGCCTTGTGGCAGAAACCTGCAAGATTGGAAAGCAAGACCCTGCAAAAATGGCAGGTCAAATTCAAAAGGGCTTTGAAAAACCTGACATGCCTGGGCCTGTGGGAGACTTGTTATTTCTGAAGCCAAACAACTAGATAATACAGAATATGCATTCTTCATTTTGAAACAAATCAACTCAGGAAAGACTTAATCTTGAACTCATCAAACCTTTGCATAAATAATCGGTTACAGTTCAAAGTAGCTACCAAGCCAGGAAGACACCGATTAAACATTATGAATAACAAACACTCAAGATATTAAAGCCATTTAGCAACGAGACAACTGCCCCAAAAGCAGTTAAGGTGAACGACTATAATCACCTTAGACGAGCCCGCCAAAATTAGACAAAGAACTAGCCCTGATTTGGCGCGCAGATAACGAAATCCAAAAGAGTATAATTGTAGGCCCACCGGTAACCAGAAAAATCAAGCGGGCTGGAGCAGCCGAAGGCGGGCCGATGAGCAAGCAGAGAAGGGCAGTGTGGTGAAGCGTTGGGGATGAGCAGGCACACGCATGGGTGCAGAGTTACTCGAAACACAAAGAAGCGTTGGGGATGAGCAGGCACATGCTCAGGTCCAGGGTTACTCAAAACTCAAAGAAGCAGAGAGGCACGGTGGGGCAGGCTCGACTGAAGACGAATAGGCCGCAACCGCAGCCTTACATGAGGAACGACCACAAGCACCGCGGTAACAAAAGGCCGGGTAAACCATATCTTCAGATCATTACCACTGCACAGGTAGTGATCTAGGCCACCGTGACCGAGCTAACACCGAAGACCGCCAACCAAACCACAACCACAACAAAACTTCGACGACCAGATCACCACCAGAAGAACAAAACCCAAAGTTTTCCACTCTACAAGATAAAGTACCCAACAAAGACTTTACTCCCCATCTCTAACAGAGAAAAGAGGGTACTTTACTGAGACAAATCCACCACCGCGCCCTGGGACCACGTGACGACGGCAGGCCCCAAAGGACACAAAGAGCGAACCCCAAAACCGCAACTGGCTTAATTGACAGCATTCGAACTGTCAAGAAACCCTTATTGGTCAGCATAATCCCTGGCCCCTTACAGCACAATTTAGTTAGATATTGGGGGTGGGACGAGGGTAGGGGGATTATTAATGTGATTTTTCCCTCATTGTGCCGTGTGTTCCCCATTCTTAATTAAGTGTACGTTTATATGCCTGTAAATATTCCAGTAATTTTCAGTGTTGTAATTTTATTGTGCCTTTAATAAAAATACAGTTATCTTGCACCAAACCAGTTGTCTACTCAAATTCTGTATCGCTGCCTGTACCTAAGTCCGCTGTCTAGAACTCAGGGGTGTGGGAGCGATTCGAACCGCTCAAAACCAGTCAGGGGCAAAGCTGACTGCACACATGCCACCCCCTACAGTGTCCTAATATTTCCTTATGTGGCTCGGTGTCAAATTTTGTTTGATAATGCTCCTATGAAACACCTTGGGACGCGTTACTGTGTTAAAGGTGCGATAATAATGCAAGTTTTGTTGTTGTCCCTGGTGATTTATTGGTGGGTATTTAACGGAGTCCCTGGCAGTCTATTGTTGGGTATGTACCTCTTGATGTCAGAAAGGGTGAACTCTGGCAATCCTCATCCAATTTACTTGAAAATATGTGCTTGTACTATATCAAGTGTAAGAGTACAGGGCTGGAAAATGCCATCACTGTGTGGGTTTGTAGAACATTCCAGGTAAAATATCTATCCATACACAACTATTCCCTAAATTAGCCTATTGTTTCTCTAATGCTTTGTGATATAAAATATCACTTACTTTCTCACATTTTTAGACTTTTCTGCTTCCATGATTTCCGAGTAAACAAAAAACGATTTACTGAAATTATGTTGAGCAACTATGCAATCACCACGTAAGAAAATACTCTTCCAATGTCTCAGCAATAATTGCTCTGGTGCATGAATTTCTTGTCTGAGTCATTGGGTTGATTAATACTTCAGCTCTATATAAAGATAGGCATCGGACACTGTCTTTTATCTAAGGCTGTTTACCAAACAGCAAACTCCAAAATGAAGACAATGCACTTTTATTTTACCGTTGCACTCGAACTAGGCTTTCTAGCCTTTTCTTCAGTCGCAACTCTATCACAATCAGAGGAGACAGTTACAAGACACGCTGAGGTATGTGAAGAACTCAAACTAAGTAATTTAATATTAAAGAAGGAATCTCTACTAATGTCCTTTCTTTTAGATTTGTAAGAGTAACAAAGGATTATGATTAAGCTGAACACATGTATGTTTTGTTCTATTTGTTTCCTTTTTATGTTTTTGATTAAACATTGCTGATAATAAAATAAAAGAATTTGAAGTACTGAGACTGATAAAGCTAGAGTTAAGTCAGTCAATAAGCCAAGCTGCTGCTGTGCTACACTATAGGACTATAGGATTGCTTCATAATGGGAACCAACCCTCCCTGTGCCTCCTCAGAAAGTCTAGTTTGGCAGCTTTGCCTCTCAGTCTTGGCTCTTGCCCATTGCACATGCTGTGCCCATGTTATAACCTACGGGACACTTATACCATTAAGTGCTTGTGAGCTGCTTGAAAAGTGTTATGTTCTTATTACTGCAGATGCTATATGATTGGCTGATGACTGTTCCCATTAATTGAAACTTTTTGCTGGAATCACACAGCTAAATATTGTAGTTTCCCATCTTCCATGAGAGTGGTCACCATTAAAGAAGAAAAGCAAATCTTTCACTTTATTTTTGTGAAAAGAGAAAGTTTGGCTCCTTTGTCTTAATATTGTAAAGCTAGAAATTACTGCTGGTGATAACAGTGTCTGCTATTTCAATGGAGGCATTAGCCAGTTTATTTTAAGTGGGTAAGCTCTTCCATTTAAATTGTGGAGAGGGGAATATCACCTGAAAGCAATAATTCTTTGTTCAAAAGCAAAATACTGCGGATGCTGGAAATCTGAAATAAAAACAGAAAATGCTGGAAATACTCAGCAGGTCAGGCAGCATCTGTGGAGAGAGAAACAGAGTTAATGTTTCAGGTCAATGACCCTTCGTCAGAATTCTTTGTTCATATTGTCACCAAAAGTAATTTCTAGTCTTTGATATTACTGGCAGTGCATTTGAAATTCCTCATTCATTAAAAATGTTCAATCGTTTAAATGCAGATACAAAACATAATTTAAATACATTTAGAAACTATACATTGTATGAGATTAATATTAATTTAGCTTTTGATCTACAAAGTACAGATGCATGGTAAATTGAATAGACTCAGGGGACGAATTGCTCTGATTGCTGCGTGTAGTGAATTATAAATACATTCCAAAAGAACATACTTGTAAGTCCAGATTTTTACCCTGCCCTTCCCGTGGGATTGGAGTGGATGGATAATAAAAATGGCAGTCAGACACTCCCCACTGCATTGCCAATGCATTTGTGCCATCCGCCATTTTAACTGCTGGGTTTTCAGCAGCGTTGGAGCAGCCCACTGCAGGCAGGCAAGGGCCCCATTAATGTTTAAATATCAGGGTCCGATGACGTCATTCGGACCCCAACATAATCTTAACCGCCGATCGCGGCAGTGATGCCCAGTGAAAGCTTGCATCAAGCTGGAGTGGAGCCAGAAGAGGCCAACAAAAGTAATTATTAATTTTTTTTAACGTATCTTTCTGGGCCGGGTTTGCTTCCTCTCCCCCAACCGCGATTGCCTCAGGACTGCCCCTTGACTACTTACCTTACACGAGCGACCGTTCCCTCAGGCCCCCAGAGACCAACTAAAATTCTGCCACTGTCAGGTAGGGATTCCTGCCGGGTTTGGGCAGGATTCTGAGTTCCATCATTTAAATCAGGCCTGAAAGTTACAATCTCCCAGCCCTCAGGCTGCGGGGCTGGACGGTTTGTCACCAGCGTCGGCCTCTGCAAGCCGTAATTATGCCCCGAGTTAAAATTGGGTCTATAGTTTTCCTAAACATAGCAACCAGAAGAGTTCTTACCAATGGGATCAATTTTGGTCTTCCATTTCAAAAGTGGTGGGCTGGGCAAGAGCCCGGAGGAATTGGCGAGGGATATGTATTCATTTCCAGGGCACTCCTAATCTGTATGGGTGAGTGGAGCAGGCCTGCGCCAGGGGAATGTCTGGTCCAGGCTACTGTCTTGAACCCAGAAATATAGGCGGATTCAGGTCATATCAGGAGTGACCCTAAAACAGTGCCCAGGCAAAGGGGGAGAAGCAGCATTGGCCTTAAGATTTTTGTTGCCTCATTTAAGGGCTTGGAGTAGATGAAGAAGTAATGATTTAGCCACTGCGCTGTGAAAGGTCCAGAGGTTGTGAGCTCTAAGGGTGTGCAATCTAAAGGAAGCTGATGAATGTGGAATGAAATTATCTAAAGAACAGTGCATAGAGGATGAGTAGAAGACAACAATGATATGATGAGAAAACAGAATGGAAGAGCTCTGGCAAGCCTTGGAATTCATTGAAAAAGGGTCAGAGAATAAATCATCAATTGCAGCAAAAGAGCCACTTGCAGTGATATAAAGCAATAGACAGTTACACTGTAAGTCTTTCATTGAGTTATTTAGTGTCCCTGTATAAAAGGGCTTGCAATTGAATTGCTACTAAGAAGATTCTTAAATGTTTAACTTTTCAAAAACCACCTCAAACTAGCGAAAATATTGATTTAGATAACCGAAAGATTGGGAAGAAGTTCCTCCTTTAATGAAAAGTGGGACAATGCCTGTTTTCCCATGAATAACAATCCATGAACAAAATTGCAATCTCAAAAATCCCACTTTTCAAAGTTGTGTGTTTTTGTGATTTTGTGGGTTGCTAATTACAGATAAAACAGGCATCATTTGCTTTTCATTAAAATGGAATTTCAACCCCTAATGACAAAAAAAACAAAAGAATGAAATAGTTTCACATGAAAATAAATGACGTGTTTATTCACAATACCAACGTTCTGATTGGTCCCCTTGGATGACAAGAGCTGATTGCTGATTGGTCCCTTTGGAGGGCAAGACACACCCAGCAGTTTCTCTGGAATGTGTAATTAGATCCTCCCGCCTACACAATCAATTACCTTGCAAAGTGTAATTCGAGCCATTCTGAGTGAAATAATCAAAACAGAGCTCACATAGGACAGGGCTCAGCCTCGTGGGTTAAGACCTTCTCCCACCCCCCCCCAAGCTTCTGACATTCTCCCGCTGTCCAAGTGCCTGAGCTTCCTGCCCAACCCCACCGAGTCCCTGACCTCCCCCTGGCCCAATTTCTGACTCCCTCCCCACTCCCTCCACCCAAGTACCTGACCTTCTCCCCCTACCCAAGTTCCTCCACGGCACCACCCCACAGATTCCTGACCTCCCCCAGCCCAAGTTCCTCACCCCCCTGGGTTCCCGACCTTTTCACCCCACAACTTCCTGACATTCCCCCACCATCCCCCCATAGATGGGGCATTGTGTGCGGGCCACGGATTGTTAACTTGCGTATGAAGTGAATAGTGACAGTTTCCGAGAAATCAACCAGTTCTAGGGGGAGGAGAGGGAGGATGTGGTGGGGGTGTAAAGGGGATGAGGTTGGAAGAACGTGCTATGTCTTACCATTTGGATCACGTTCTTGCTCTCATTCTGCCCCCCTTTAGCCCTGGATCACATTCATCCACCATCCCTATTGTGCCCTCCGTGCTCTTTACCCATCGCTCATCCCTCCACCCCGAGTTCCTGACCTCTCCCATCCCCCCTTCTCTCTCCCACTTCTGTCCATCACCTCTCCCCCTCAGATCACCTCTCTACCCTCCCTCGTGCTCTCATTCCCTCTCTCTCTCTCCCTCCTCCTATCCCCTCTCTCCCTCTACCGATCTCCTCTCTCCCTGCTCTGATCCCCTCCCTCTCTCTAACTCCTACCATTTCCTCTCCCCCCTCTGATACTCTCTTCCCCCCTCTTTCTCTCCCCCCTCGCCCTCCCCCTCAACAGCCCTCTCTCTGCTTCTCCACCACTCTCGGCCCCCACCCTGCTCTCTCTCACCCCCAGTCTAGCTCTTACTCCCCCAGGGCCTCTCCCTCCCTCTCCACCCACCAGCCCCCACCCCGGGCCCTCTCTCTCTCTCTCTCACTCCCAATCTCTCTCTCTCACCCCCATTTTCTCTCCCTCATCCCCTAGTCTCTCCCTCTCTCTCATTTCCAGTCTTTCCCTCTCTCTCTTCCCCACTCTCTCCCTCTCTCTACCCCAGTCTATCTCTCCCTCTCTCCCCCAGATTCTCTCTCACCCCCAGTCTCCCTTTCCCTGTCTCTCTCTCGCCCTCTCCCCAGTCTTTCTCTCTCCCCCAGTCTCCCTCTCTCTCTTCCCAGTCTCTCTCTTCCCCTCAGTCTCTCTCTCTTTCCCCCTCAGTCTCTCTCTCTCCCCCTCAGTCTCTCTCTCTCCATCCCTCTCAATCTCTCTCACTCTCTCTCTCTCCCCCTCAGGCTCTCTCACCCCCATTCTCTGTCTCTCTCCCCACACTCTCACCCCAATCTCTTCCCCAGTCTCTCTCTCTCTCTCTCCCCCAGTCTCTCTCTCTCTCTCCCCAGTCTCTCTCCCCCAGTCTCTCTCTCTCTCCCCCCAGTTACTCTCTCCCCTCTCTCTCTCTTCACCAGTCTCTCTCTCTCTTCCCCAGTCTTTCCATCTCTCTCTTCCCCAGTTTTTCCCTCTCTCTCTTCCCCAGTTTCTCTCCCTCTCTCCCCCAGTCTCTCTCCCCAGTCTCTCTCCCCGTTCGGCTCTCTCTCCCCCACCCCACTCTCTCTCTCACCCCCACACACTCTCTCAGCCACACTCTCTCACTCACCCCCACTCTCTCTCTCACCCCCACTCTCTCTCTCTCGCACCCCCACTCTCTCTCTCTCACCCACTCTCTCTCACACCCACTCCCTCACTCACCACTCTCTCTCTCTCACCCCCACCCCAAAGTCTCTCTCTCTCACTTCCCCAGTCTCTCTCACTCGCTCTTTCCTGTCTCTTTCTCTCTTCCCCAGTCTCTCCCTCTCTCTCCTCCCGAGTCTCTCCCTCTCTCTCTTCCCAATCTCTCCCTCTCTCTCTTCCCAGTCTCTCTCTGTCTTCCCAGTCTCTCTCCCTCTCTCCCCTAAGTCTCTCTCTCCCTCCCCTAGTCTTTATCTCTTTTTTCCCACTCTCTCCTCCACTCTCTCTCTCCCCCTCTCTCTCGATCTCCCTCCCCCACTGTTTCTCTCTCTCCTACTTTCTCTCCCCTCTCTCTCTCCCCCGATTTCTCTCTCTCTCTCTCACCCAGTTTCTCCCACTCCCCAATCTCTCTCTCCACACTCTCACTCACCCCCACTCTCTCTGTCCCGCACTCTCTCTCTCTCTATCCCCCACTCTCTCTCTCCCTCCCCACGCTTTCTCTCTTTCTCTCCCTGCTTTCTCTCTCTCTCTCCCACCCAGTTTCTCTCTCTTCCCACTCTCTCTCTCCCCCCATTCTCTCTCTCCCCCACTCCCTCTCTCTCTCTCTCTCCCCACTCCCTCTCTCTCTCCCCACTCCCTCTCTCTCCCCACTCTCTCTCTTTCTCCCACTCTCTCTCTCCACACTCTCTCTCTCTCTCTCCACTCTCACTCTCTCACCCCCATGCTCTCACCCCCCAGTCTCTCCTTCGCTCTCTCCCCAGTCTCTCTCTCCCCCAGTCTCCCTCTCCCCAGTCTCTCTCTCTCTCCCCCTCAGTCTCTCTCTCCCCCCCTCAGTCTCTCTCTCTCTCCCTCCCCCTCAGTCTCTCTCACTCTCTCTCTCCCCCTCAGGTACTCTCACCCCCATTCTCTCTCTCTCTTTCTCTCTCCCCACTCTCTCTCCGCACTCTCTTCCCCAGTCTCTCACTCTCTTCCCCAGTCTTTCCCTCTCTCTCTACCCCAGTCTCTCTCCCTCTATCCCCCAGTTACTCTCTCCAGTCTCTCTCCCTGTTCGGCTCTCTCTCTCCTCCCCCACTCTCTCTCTCTCCCCCCACTCTCTCTCTCATAGAAATATAGAAACATAGAAGATAGGACCAGGAGTAGGCCATTCTGCCCCTCGAGCCTGCTCCACCATTTAATGAGATCATGGCTGATCATCCAAATTCAATACCCTGTCCCTGCTTTCTCCCCATATCCCTTGATCCCATTAGCTTTAAGAAATATATCTAACTCCTTACCCCCCACTCTCTCTCAACCCCACTCTCTCTCTCACCCCCACGTCTCTCTCTCTTCCCCAGTCTCTCTCTCTCTCTCTTCCCCGTCTCTCTCTCTCTTCTCCAGTCTCTCTCTCCCTCTCCCAACACTCTCTCTCATCCATTCTCTCTCTCTCCCCAACTCTCTCTCCCCGAGTCTCTCACTCTCTCTACCCCAGTCTCTCTCTCCCCCAGTCTCTCTCTCCTCCAGTCCCTCCCTCTCTCTCCCCCCCAGTTACTCTCTCCTGTCTCTCTCTCTCTCCCCCAGTATCTCTTTCTCTCTCCCCAGTCTCTCTCTCCCCACTCCCTCTCTCTCCCCCAGTCTCTCTCTCCCTCCCCACTCTCTCTCTCTCCCCACTCTCTCCCCACTCTCTCTCTCCTCCTCAGTCTCTGACTCTCTCTCTCCCCCTCAGTATCTCTCACCCCATTCCCTCTCTCTCTTTCTCTCTCCCCACTCTCTCTCCCCGTTTCTCTCTCTCTCTCTCCCCGTCTCTCTCTCTCCCACTCAGTCTCTCTCACCCCCATTTCCTCATGCTCTTTCTCCCTCCACACTCTCTCTCCCCAATCTCCCACTCCCCAGTCTCTCTCTCTCCTCAGTCTCTCTCTCTCCCCACTCTCTCTCTCACCCCCATGTCTCTCTCTCTCTACCCCAGGCCCTCTCTCTCTTTTTCCCATTCTCTCTCCCTCTCTCTCCCAGTCTCTCTCTCTCTCCCCCCTCAGTCTCTCTCGCTCTCCCCCTCAGTCTCTCTATCTCTCCCTATCAGTCTGTCTCTCTCTCCCTCCCTCTCAGTCTTTCTCTCACCCCCTCAGTCTCTCTCTCCCTCCTCAGTCTTTCTCTGTTTCTTCCGCCTCTCTCCCCCACTCTCTCTGTCTCTCACCACTCTCTCTCTCCTCCACTCCCCCTCTCTCTCTCCCCACTCTCTCCCTCTCTCCCCACTTTCTCTCTTTCTCTCTCCTGCTTTTTCTCTTTCTCTGTCCCTGAGTCTCACTCGCTCCCCCAGTCTCTCTCCCCCCCACTCTCTCTCTCACTCCCCACTCTCTCTCTCTCACCCCCACTCTCTCTCTCACTCCCCACTCTCTCTCTCCCCCACTCTCTCTCTCCCCCACTCTCTCTCTTCCCACTCTCTCTCTCTCACCCCACTCTCTCTCTCACCCCCCGTCTCTTCCTCTCTCACTTCCCCAGTCTCTCCCTCTCTCTCTTCCCCAGTCTGTCCCTGTCTCTCTTCCCCAGTCTCTCCCTCTCTCACTTACCAAGTCTATGTCTCCTTCTCTCCCCTTGACGCTCTCTCTCCCCCAGTCTCCCTCTCCCCAGACTCTCTCTCTCTCTCCCCAGCCTCCCCCCAGACTCTCTCTCTCACTCCCCAGTCTCTCTCTCCCCCCCTCAGACTCTCTCTCTCTCTCTCCTCCTCAGTCTCTCTTTCAACCCTCAGACTATCTCACTCCCTCCTGTAGTGTATGTACCTTTAAGAGAGAACTTCTTTTACAGCTCCTGTATACTGTAGTACCGGCAGTGACCACACCTATATATAAGCCTTGAGCATGCCTCTGTACCCCAGTCTTGAGACTACCCTACTCCAGCAAATACCTGTTGATTGTTAAGTTACAGCATCCGTGTGGTTATTGAAAAACATCATACTCTCAGAATCATGGATCTAACAGTGGCGATGAGTGGCGATTCGAATCTACCTGCAACTCTGCATTTCCCTTCGAGGATTCGCTCCGGGAGGGCGGTGGAAGAAAGTCGAGGCCAGAAGCTCGGGCGTCGACCACGAGCAACCGCCCAGTCGTCCAGCAGAGAGTGAACATCGCAGGGGAGGCTGTGGAGAGCCGGGCTTGCTTCCCCAGCCACGACGATCAGCAATAGACTGACAACAGGTACAGCACAGACCCTTCCAAGACAGCGGCGGTTGGAGCCGACTGACGGCGGAGAGAAAGCCGAGCAGAGTCGACGGGGTAAGACAGAGGGTGAAGGACACAGGGCGTAGCAGGGGGTTGAAAACTGAGCGGCATCGAGGAAAAACAAAATGGAGAGAGAGAGGGTAAAGCAGCAGCCAGGTTCAGGACTGAGCAGCGGAAACAGGAAAGGCGCACAAAAAAAATATAAAGAACGCGCAGAGCACAGCCAGGGCTCAAGGGCTGAGCAGTGTCCGCGGGGAGAAGAGGGGAGAGCGCGGGAGACGCCATTGAGCCGCGGAGAAGAAGGAAGAGCGTGGGAGACACCATTTTTAGAAGCCACAGCGGAGAAGAAGGGCGAGCGCGGGAAGGAAGGAAAGCACAGGAGATGCCATTTTGTGCCAGCGGAGAAGAAGGGGAATCGTGGGAGACGCCGTTTTTGACAGTTAAATCACACCCAGGGATGCCGAAGAGTGGCAGTATCTCTACGTTCGACAATGAAGTCGAAGATTGGGTGACATATGTGGAACATATTGAGGTGCACTGCAGGGCGAATGAAGTGCCAGATGCTAGAAAAGCACTGGTTCTGTTAAATTCCATGGGTGCAAAAACTTATGGGTTACTGCGAAACCCAGAGAAGCCTGAATTTCGAAAGCATAGTAGAAATCCTACAGGACCACTTAAACCCCACACCGCTGCTGATAGCAGAACGATTTAAGTTCCATAAAAGGAACCAACACAAAGACGAAAGCAATGCTGAGTACCTAACGGAACAGCGCAAGCTATCGAAACACTGCCAGTTTGGAGCGGGACTAGCAGATACGTTAGGGGACAAGTTTGTGTGTGGGCTGCAAAGTGAAGGAACCCAGAAATGGCTTCTATCAGAAAAGGATCTTACGCTGGACAAGGCTTTCAGTATGGCAATATCACATGGAGCAGCCGCAAGGGGCGCTGCAGAGATACAACGGAGACCGCAAGAATATGGCACCAATGAAATGTCCTCTGGGACAGGGAAGTGCTATCGCTGCGGCAGAACAACACACGACCAGAAGGATTGTTGGTTCAAGGACCAAGTGTGCAGACAGTGTGGAAAAGCAGGACACATAGCAAGAGTCTGCAGGTCTGGGAAGAAAACCAACAGTAAGAAATCTCCACAGGAGAAGTACAAAAAGGTACACAAGGTGATGGACAGTAGTTCAGACGAACAGAAAAGTGACACAGGCTCCGGAAGCAAGGAGCTGGGTTGTCTGAAACTACATAAGGTAACCAAAATGGAGGATCACCAGACTATCTGGGTTACACTCAAGATAGACGGAGTCCAAGTGAAAATGGAATTGGACACAGGATCAGCCCTAACAGTCTTAAACCAAAGGGACTACAAGCAGCTATTTTCACATATACCCTTGAAAGCTACAGAGATTGTCTTGAAGACATACACGGGGCAAAAAGTTGACCCCAAAGGAAAAATAAGGGTGAAGGTGATATATAAAGGCCAGGAAATACCTAAAATGGACATATATGTATTGCCAGATGGAGGACCACCACTACTAGGACGTGAACGGATCCAGAAGATACAATTTGATTGGCATTCCATACAGGCCCTGAAGGTTGAGGCCAAAACGGATGACGACGTCACACCTGGACGACTGTCAAAAATGCTAACTGATGCAAAAGAAGTGTTCCAGGAGGGATTCGGAACACTAAAAGGCATAACAGCAATGATTAAAATAGAGGAAAATGCAAGCCCAAAGTTTCTTAAGGCCAGACCAGTGCCTTATGCGATCAGACCAGCTGTCGAAGCAGAGCTGGAAGGATTGGAACATTCAGGAGTACTGTCCAAAGTAGACTGGAGCGAGTGGGCTACACCCATCGTTCCTGTAATGAAGAGGACATTGAGTAATTCGCCTGGGGAACCAAAGAAGGTCCGCATCTGTGGGGATTTTAAGGTGACAGTGAACCCAGTCCTTCACACGGTACAATATCCGCTTCCACGAATTGAGAATATTTTCGCCTTGCTATCTGGAGGTAAATGCTTCACCAAAATTGATCTAGCCCAGGCATACTTGCAAATGAAGGTAGAAGAAGCCTCGAAACAATACCTTACGATTAACACTCATAAAGGTCTCTATCAATACAACCGGCTGGTGTTTGGGGTAGCATCGGCTCCGGCTATTTGGCAAAGGGCGATGAATCAAGTCCTGCAAGGGATTCCAGGGACCCAGTGTTATTTGGACGACATCCTGGTCACGGGCGAAAATGACAGTGATCAACTCGCCAACTTGGAGAAGGTGCTCACCAGATTAAAGGAATATGGGCTACGAGCTAATCGCCACAAGTGCGAGTTTTTCCAGAAGCAGATCTCGTATTGTGGCCACGTCATCGATGAAGAGGGGTTACATAAGTCCCCTGAAAAGATTGAGGCAGTAGTCAAGGCTCCAGCACCGGAAAATGTGTCACAACTGAGGTCGTTCCTCAGGCTGGTAAATGACTACCATAAGTTGTTACAAAATTTGTCCACGGTAATACACCCACTGAACACCCTACTGCAAACAGGGGTACCATGGAAGTGGAATGACGAACGTAGACGAGCTTTCCAGAAGTGTAAAGAATTGATCACATCAAAAGAGGTGTTGGCCCATTTCAACCCAGCACTACCAATTTGTTTGGCATGTGATGCATCACCTTATGGTATTGGAGCGGTGCTGTCGCACAAATTCCCAGACGGGTTGGAGAGGCCAGTAGCCTTTGCGTCTCGGTCACTAACCTCAGCCGAGCGCAACTACACCCAGATTGACAGGGAGGCCCTCAGCCTAGTATGGGGAGTAAAAAAATTCAACCACTATCTGCATGGGCAGAAGTTCACCTTGCTGACTGACCACCAACCACTTGTCTCCATCTTTAATCCTAAGAAGGGCGTTCCAGTGATGACTGCACAACGGTAACAAAGATGGTCCCTGTTTCTAGGGGTGAATCAATATGAAATAGAATATAAAGGCACGAAACAGCATGGAAATGCTGATGGGCTATCGCGCCTGCCACTGCCTACTATGGAGGAAGCACCAGCAGTGGATCCTATCGAGATATTTTATTCGTCAATAATTGAACGATTGCCAGTAACGAACGCGGGTATAGAGAAGGAGACCCGCCATGATCCGACGCTGTCTCGGGTGTATGATTTGATGGTGAGGGGATGGCCAACAGATGGCGACTCACTGTTGCCAGCATTCTCATCCAGAAGAGAACAGCTGTCAGTATGCTCGGGGACAGTGATGTGTGGATCCAGAGTGGTGATTCCACATAAGTTAAGGGAGAGAATGCTAAATGAGCTTCATGAAGGTCATCTGTGGGGAGTGAAAATGAAAAGCCTTGCTAGGGCTTATGTGTGGTGGCTGGGAATCGATCAACAAATCGAAGACCTAACCAAGAGCTGCTCAGGATGCCAGAAGGTCCAAAATGCACCACCACATGCCCCTCTACACCCATGGGAGTGGCCCTCCTCTCCATGGCAATGGGTGCATATTGATTTCGCTGGTCCATTCATGGACTCAATGTTCTTAATAGCAGTGGATGCTCATTCGAAATGGCCTGAGGTGATAAAAATGTCCTCAACCACTACAGAGAAGATGATTGCAGTCCTACGGACCACATTTGCCAGGAACGGCTTGCCAGAGCAGATTTGCTCTGATAATGGACCACAGTTTGGGCTAAAAATTCAGTTTGGGGCGCCAAGCTCGCCTGGGCGCAGGAATTACCGCTGCGCGCGGAGCCACTTGCGCCATCGGGATATTCAGTTTCAGCGCCCCAAGTGGAAGCCGGCTGCTTAACAAGGCTTTCGGCGCCCCGCTTGGGGCGCTGAAACTGAATATCGGCGCGCAAAGTGCCGCAGCGCCACCCGCTGCGGCACGGCAGGCTGCGGTACTGCAGGCCTTCCTCCCACTGTTAAGGGGGAGGTGCCTGCAACAGCGCGATCCCCGCTCGCGAGTGCCGGCAAATGAGCCCGGCACCAAGGAGAAGTGCCGGGCTCTCGGGAAACCGCTGGCAATGCCGCGGGGGGGGTGGTGTAGGAGGCCGGGGACGGAGGTGCGGGCAGGCGGCCGCCGAAAAAGCGGCCGGCCGCACCTCCACCTTAACTCGCGCCACTACCGCCACAGGTAGGCCCCTGTGTACCGGTCGCTATTTGCGGCCGGTGCGGAAGAGGCGGCGGCGACCTAATATGGCGTTCGGGGCGGTAGCGGGGCGTTGCGCACACCGATGATGTCATCGGTGGCGGCGCAGCACTACAGGCTAATGCCGCCATTAGCGCCCCGCTAAATATCGCGGTGGTTGTGGCCTGAGGCGCTAAAGCCTCTGAGTGGCCTCTTTGGGCGCAAACTGGTGGCGCAAGCAACTGAATTTCTAGGCCTTTGTGTCCAAAGAGTTTTGAAAATTTATGAGAAGGAATGGGGTAAGGCATTACACATCTGCCCCGTATCATCCAGCCACCAATGGATTGGCTGAGAGGTTCGTACAAACCTTTAAGAAGCCGATAAAGGCCATGTGCGATGATGAAATTCCACTACAGCATAAGGTGGACAATTTCTTATTAGCCTACCGAAACGCGACACATGCAGTTACCAACCAGACCCCGGCCATGATGTTCTTTAACCGAAGGTTGAGGTCTCGTCTGGACTTGCTCAGACCAAATGTGCGAAGAAATGTTGAAGATAAACAATTCCAGCACATCAATGAGAAGCCGACAAGGAGCTTCAACGTAGGACAACCAGTCTTGGCCCGTGACTACCGAACAGAGAAATGGCAACCCGGAACGATATGCACAAGGCAGGGGCCATTAATGTACACAGTGGATGCCGGGGAGAACATTGTGAGATGCCACGTCGATCAGATCTTAGCGTCACAGGAACGAGTCAACCCCATGTCTCGCGTCCCTGGGGATGAACCCGACATACCGGTAGTATCTACCTCAGAAACAGTAGCAGTGGAAACGGATGAAATAACCGACGAAAAGGGGCCAGAATCGCCTCCGCACCAAGAACAAGAACCTCAGGAAAGGCGCTATCCCGAAAGGATCAGGAAGCCGCCCTAAAGACTGAATCTATAAATGGTCTATTGTTGTTTAATGTACATGTTAAAGTGTTAATTGTTATTTGAATATTATGGTACTACTAATCTAAAAGGGGAGGAATTGTACTGTATGTACCTTTAAGAGAGAACTACTTTTACAGCTCCTGTATACTGTAGTACCGGCAGTGACCACACCTGTATATAAGCCTTGAGCATGCCTCTGTACCCCAGTCTTGAGACTACCCTACTCCAGTAAATACCTGTTGATTGTTAAGTTACAGCATCCGTGTGGTTATTGAAAAACATCATACTCTCAGAATCACGGACCTAACACCTCCCCTCAGTCTCTCTCATTCTCTCACTCTCTCCAGTCTCTCTCTATTCCCCAGTCTCTCTCTCTCACTCTTCTCCAGTCTTTCTCTCTCTCTCTCTTCGCCAGTCTCTCTCTCTTCCCTAGTCTCTCTCTCTCTCTTTCTTCCCCAGACTCTCTCTCTCTTCCCCAGTCTCTCTCCCTCTCTTCCCCAGTCTCTCTCCCAAGTCTCTCTCGCTCTCCCTCTCTCCCCATTAGGGTCTCTCCCCCCCACTCTCTCTCACCCCACTCTCTCTCTCACCCTCTCTCTCTCTCTCTCTCTCCCCCACTTTCTCTCCCCCACTCTCTCTCTCTACCCACTCACTCTCTCTCTCTCTCCCATAGATCCTCTTGCTCTCTCCCAGGTCTCTACCTCTCCCTCTCCCCAGTCCCTCTCTCTATCTCTCTCCCTCTCCCCCAATCTCTCTCTATGCCCCCCATTCACTCTCTACCACAGTTACTCTCTCTGGTCCCCTTCTTCCCCAGTCTCTCTCTCTCTTCCCTCGTCTCTCTCTCTCTCCCCAGTGTCTCTTTCTTTTCCCATTTCACTCTCTCTCTCCCCCAGCCTCTCTCTCTCCCCCTGTCTCTCTCCTCTCCCCCACAGTCTCTCTCTCTCCCCCCACTCAATTTATCTCCCTCTCTTCCCCAATCTCTCCCTCCCTCTCTCCCCCAGCCACTCTCTCTCTTCCCCGTCTCTCTCTCTCTCTCTTCCCCAGTCTCTCTCTCACTCTCTCTCTCTTCCTCAGTCTCTCCCTCTCTCTCTTCCCCAGTCTCTCTCTCTCTCTGCCCCAGTCTCTCCCTCTCTCTCTTCCCCAGTCTCTCTCTCTCCCCTTCTCTCTCTCTCTCTCTCTCCCCCCCAGTTTCTCTCTCTCTCTCTTCCCCAGTCTCTCCCTCTCTCTCTCTTCCCTGCCTCTCCCTCTCTCCCCAGTCTCTCTCACTTTCTCCCTGTCTCCCTCCCCCACTCTCTCTCGCTCCTCCCACACTCTCTCTTACCCCCACTCTCTCTCACTCTATCCCGTCTCTTTCTCTCTCCCCTCAGTCTCCCTTTCTCTCTCCCCCACTCTTTCTTTCTCTCTCCCCCACTCTCTCTCTCTCTCCCCAGTCTCACTCTCTCCCACTCCCTCTCACCCCCTCTCTCCCACATTCTCTCCCCCCAGTCTACCTCTCTCTTTCCTCCACTCTCTCTCACGCTTCCTCTCCCCCATTCTTTCACTCTGCCTCTCCCCACTCTCTCTCTCGCTCGCTCTCCCCATTCTCTCTCTACCCCACTCTCTCTCTCTCCCCCACTCTCTCTCTCTCTCAAACCCACCCTCCCCCCAATCGCTCTCTCTCTCTCTCTCCGTAGTCTCTCTCTCCGCACCCCCCCCAGTCCATCTCGCTTTCGGTCCCCGAGTCTATCCCTCCCACCAGTCTCTCTCGCTCTCTCCCACTGATTATCTCTCTCTCTCCCCCCTTCTCTCTCTCTCTCGCCCAGTCTCTCGCTCTCTCAATTTCTCTCTCCCCAGTCCCTCTCTCTCTCTCTCCCCCAGTTACTCTCTCCTGTCTCTTTCTGTTTCCCAGTCTCTCCCTCTCTCTCTCCCCATCTCTCTCTCTCTCCCCAGCCTCTCTCTCTCCCCAGCCTCTCTCTCCCCCCTCAGATTCCCTCTCTCTCCCCCTCAGACTCTCTCTTCCCTCAGTCTCTCTCTCTTCTGTCTTTCTCACTTCCACAGTCTCTCTCTCTTCCCCAGTCTCTCCCTCTCTCTCTCCCCAGTCTCTCTCTCTCAGCCCCCACTCTTGCTCTCTCTCTCTCACCTAGTCTCTCTCTCTCTTCCCCAGTTACTCGCTCCCATCTCTCTCTCTTCCCCATCTCTCTCGCTCTCTTTCTTACCCAGTCGCTCCCTCTCTCTCTCCCCCCAGTCAAATTCAAATTCAAATTCAAATCGCTTTATTGGCATGATAAGGTACATCTTATGTTGCCAAAGCATCATAATACATTTATGGTTGAACACATAAATGCAGTTCTATTCATACAGTGTATAAACAGGTATATCCCTGAGTGTATAAATATACAATCGCATTATTTATATATACTCTTTTCTTAGTTTACTGGTTGTCCCTCTGTTCATGGCAAGCTGTAACATAGTGTGCCGCCAGTGTTACACAGCTTCTCTCCTCCCCCAGTAGGTATGGGAGTTTTTGGTTGTCATTCAGATTTCTGAATTCAGGGCATATTTGTGAGAATTTTTGGTAGAAATTCTCCCTGATGCCCTGATATTTCCCACAGGTTGTGAGGAAGTGCATCTCTGTCTCCACTACTCCCTGACTGCAGTGAGAGCATATCCTGTCTTCTCTTGGCAGCCTGGTCTGCCTGTGTCTGCCTTTTTCGATCGCTAGGCTATGTTCGCTAAGTCTGTACCTTGCCAAGGTTCTTCTCAGTTTGTTATCCTTTACCATGGTCAGGTAATCAGCTATGTTGTATTGTCTGTTTAGGGCCAAGTAGCAATTGAGTTTGCTTTGGGTTTTTGTTGTTTCTGCCCAATATGTCAGATATTTTTCCTTTTGCTTAGCGACGATTGTGTTGGGTCGAATTCTTTGTGTTACCCTGTCACTGTCCTGGGGCTGGTTATTGTTAGTATTGTTAGTAGTTACTTCACTGAGTCCCAGGACTAGTTGACTGAGGGTATTCTTCTTTATGGTCAGCTCTTGGCATTTCAGGGCGTCGTAGTGATAGCATTGGGGGTTGCTCATTTGTAGGTGATTATCTATCTCCCCCAGTCTCTCTCTCTCTCTCCCCCTCTGTCTCTCTCTCTTTCCCCCACACTCGCTCTCCCCCACTCTCTCTCTCTCCCCCCACTCTCTCTTTATCCCCCCACTCTCTCTTTCACACACTCTCTCTTTCTCTTCCCCAGTCCCTCTCCCTCTCACACCCACTCTGCATCCCCACTCTCTCTCTGTCTCAGTCTCTCTCTCTTGGCCCCCCCATTCTCAATCACTCTCACACCCCCACTCTTTCTCTATCCCCACTCTATCTTTCTCTCCCCCACTCTCTCTCCCTCCCCCACTCTCTCTCTCCCCCACTCTCTCTGCATACCCCCACTCTCTCTCAACACCCCACTCTCTCTCTCCCCCCACTCTCTCTCTCCCCCCAATCTCTCTCTCTCCCTCCACTCTCTCTCCCCCAATCTCTCCAATCCCACACTCTCTCCCCCCACTCTCTCTCTCTCTCCAGCTCTCTCTCTCTCCCCCACTCTCTCTCTCCCCCACTCTCTCGCTCTCTCCCCCCACTCTCTCTCTCTCTCTCCAGCTCTCTCTCTCTCCCCCACTCTCTCTCTCCCCCACTCTCTCTCAACACCCCACTCTCTCTCTCCCCTCACTCTCTCTCTCCCCCCAACCTCTCTCTCTGTCTCCCCACTCTCTCCCCCCCACTCTCTCCAGTCCCACACTCTCTGCCCACACTCTCTCTCTCTCTCCAGCTCTCTCTCTCTCCCCACTCTCTCTCCCCCACTCTCTCTCTCTCCCACATTCTCTCTCTCTCCCCACTCACTCTCTCTCTCTCCCCACTCTATCTCTCTCCCCCACTCTCACTCTCTCTTTCTCTCTCTCACCCCCAGCCTCTCTCTCTCTTCCCCAGTCTCACTTTCTTTTTGTTCCCCAGTCTCTCACTCTCTCTCTCCCACACTCTCTCTCCCCCCACTCTCTCTCTCTTCCCCAGTCTCTCTCTCCCCCTCTCTTTCTATCCCCCACTCCCTCTCTCTCTCTCACTCTATCTCTCTCCCCCACTCTATCACTCTCCCCCACTCTCTCTCTTCCTCAGTCACTCTTTCTCTCTCTCCCCCTCTGTCTCTCTCTCTCCCCTAGTCTCTCTCTCCCCCAGTCTCTCTCTCCCCCAGTCTCGCCCTCTCTCCCCCACTCTCTCTTTCCCTCTCTCCCTCTCTCTCTATCTTCCCCTCACTACTCTCTCTCTCTCCCCCACTCACCCTCGCCCCAGTCTCACTTTCTCTCTCTCTTCCCCAGTCTCTCTCTCTTTTTCCCCAGTCTCTCTCTCTCTTCCCCAGCCTCTCTCTCTCTTCCCCAGTCTCTCTCTCTTCCCCAGTCTCTCCCTCTCTCTTCTGCAGTCTCTCCCTCTCTCTCTCCCCCTCTCTCTCCTTCCCCCACTCTCTCATTTTTCCCCAGTCTCTCTCTCTCTTCCCCAGCCTTTCTCTCTCTTCCCCAGTCTCTCTCTCTTTTCCCCAGTCTCTCTCTCTCTTCCCCAGCCTTTCTCTCTCTTCCCCAGTCTCTCTCTCTTTTCCCCAGTCTCTCTCTCTCTTCCCCAGCCTCTCTCTCTCTTCCCCAGTCTCTCTCTCTTCCCCAGTCTCTCTCTCTTCCCTTCCCCAGTCTCACTTTCTCTATATTCCCCAGTCTCTCCCTCTCTCTCTCCCTCACTCTCTCTCTTCCCCCCACTCTCTCTCTTTCTTACCCAGTCTCTCTCTCTCTCCCCACTCTCTCTCTCTCCCCCAATCTCTCTCTCTCCACCCCACTCTCCTCTCTCCCCTCTCTCTCTCTATCATCGACTCTCCCCCTCTCTCTCCCCATCTCTCTCTCCCCCACTCTCTCTCTCCCCGTCTCTCTCTCTCCCCAATCTCTCTCTTCCCCCCACTCGCTCACTCCCCATTCTCTCTCCCCACTCTCTCTCCCCATTCTCTCTCTCCCCACTCTCTCCCACTCTCTCTCCCCCTCTCTCCCCTCTCTCTAACTCTCACCCATCTCTCGCTCTCTCCCCCACTCTCTCTCTCTGTCCTCCAGTCTTCTCTCTCTCTCTCTCTCTCCCTGTCTCTCTCTCCCCAAGGTCTCGCTCCCTCCACAGTCTCTCTCTCTCTCCCCAGTCTCTCTCTCTCTCCCCAGTCACTCCAATTCCAATTCCAATTTACAAAAAAATGCTTTATTGGCATGAAAGTTTACTCTCTCTCACCAGTCTCTCTCTCTCCCCCAGTCGCTCTCTCGCTCACCCCCAGTCTCACTCTCTCTCTCCCCACACTCTCTCCCCACTCCATCTCTCCCCACTCGCTCTCTTCCCCACTTTCTCTCCCTTCCCCACTCTCCTTCTACCTCCTCCCCACTCTCTCTCTCTCACTTCCCAGTTTCTCTCCCTCTTCCCCAGTCACTCCCTCTCTCTTCCGCAGTTACTCTCTCTTTCTCTCCCCACTGTCTCACTCACTCTTCCCACTCTCTCTCCCCCACTCTTTCTCTCCCCCACACTCTCCCTCGCCCCCACTCTCCCTCTCTCTCCCCCACTCTATCTTACAACCCACTCTCTCTCTCCCACACCCTCTCTCCCCCCACTCTCACTCTCTCTCCCCCACTGTCTCTCTCTCTCCCCACTCTCTCACTCCCCCACTCTATCTCACCCACACACTCTCTCTCCCATGCTCTCCCTCTCTCTTCCCCCAGTCCCTCTGCCTCTCTCACCCCCTCTGCACCCTTCCTCTCTCCACCACCTGTCTCCTCCACTGCCTCTCTGTCTCACTCTCTTTCATGTCCACCACATTCTCAATCTCTCTCACGACACCCTCTCTCTCTCTCTCCCCACTCGCTCTTTCTCTCCCCCACTCTCTCTCTCTCCCCCACCTCTCTCTCTCTCCCCCACTCTCTCTCTCGCCCCCCCACTCTCTCTCTCCCCCACTCTCTCTCTCTCCCCCACTCTCTCTCTCTCCCCCACTCTCTCTCTCCCCCCCACTCTCTCTCTCCCCCACTCTCTCTCTCTCCCCCACCCTCTCTCTCCCCCACTCTTTCTCACCCCACTCTCTCTCTCCCACTCTTTCTCCCCCACAATCTCTCTCTCTCTCCCCACACTCTCTCACTCCCACACTCTCTCTCTCTCTCTCCCGCACCTCTCTCTCTCTTACTCAGTCTTCCCCAATCACTCTCTCTCTCCCCCACTCTCTCACTCCCCCCACTCTCTCTCTCCCCCCACTCCTTCTCCCCTCAATCTCTCTCTCTCTCCACCTCTCTCTCTCTCTCCCCCACTTTCACTCTCCCCAACACTCTCTCTCCTTAAAACCCTCTCTCATCCCCGACACACTCAATCTCTCTCATACCCCACTCTCTTCCTCTCCCCACTCTCCCTCTCCTCTCTCACCCACTCTCTCTCTCCCCCACTCTCTCTCTCCCCCCACTCTCTCTCACCCCCAATCTCTCTCCCCAAATGTCTCTCTCCCCACTCTCTCTCCCCTACTCCCACACCCACACTCTCTCCCCCACTCTCTCTCGCATCCCTTCACTCTCAATCTCTCTCACTCCCCCACTCACTCTCTCCCCTACTCTCTCCCACACTCCTGCCCACTCCCCCACTCTCTCTATCTCCCCACTCTCTATCTCCTGTCTCACCCACTCTCTCTCTCCCCGCACTCTCTCTCTATCCCACTCTCTCTCCCCACTCTCCCTCTCTCCCCTAGTCTGTCTCTCTCTCCCCAGTCTCTTTCTCTTCCCCAGTCTCTCTCTCTCCCCTAGATTCTCTCTCTCCCCAGTCTCTCTCTCTCTCTCTGAGTTTCTCTCTCTCTCCCCGACTACTCTCTCTCTCCCACCAGTCTCTCTCTCTCTCTCCCCCGTCACTCTCTCTTCCACAGTCTCTCTCTCTCTCCCCCCAGTCTTTCTCTCTCCCCCAGTCTCTCTCTCCCCCAGTCTCGCCCTCTCTCCTCCACTCTCTCTCATTCCCCTCTCTCCCACTCTCTCTATCTTCCCCTCACTCTCTCTCTCTCTCCCCACTCACTCTCTCCCCAGTCTCACTCTCTCTCTCTCTTCCCCAGTCTCTCTCTATTTTCCCCAGTCTCTCTCTCTCTTCCCCAGCCTCTCTCTCTCTTCCCAGTCTCTCTCTATTTTCCCCAGTCTCTCTCTCTCTTCCCCAGCCTCTCTCTCTCTTCCCCAGTCCTCTCTCTCTTTCCAGTCTCTCCCTCTCTCTTCCGCAGTCTCTCCCTCTCTCTCTCCCCCACTCTCTCTCTACCCCCACTCTCTCTCTTTCTCTCTCTCTCCCCAGTCTCTCTCTCTCCCTTCCCAGTCTCACTTTCTCTATATTTCCCAGTCTCTCACTCTCTCTCCCCACTCTCTCTCTTCCCCCACTCAATTCAATTCAATTCAATTCAAATCACTTTATTGGCATGCCAAGGTACATCTTATGTTGCCAAAGCATCGAAAAACATTTATGGTTGAACACATAAACGCAGATCGATCCATACAGTGTATAAACAGATATTTCCCTGAGTGTATAAATATACATTCATATAATTTGTATATACTCTTTTCTTAGATTTAATGGTTGTCCTTCTGTTTATGGCAAGCTGTAACATAGTGTTCCGCTAAGGTTACACAATTTCTCTGTTCCCCTAGTAGGTATGGGAGTTTTTGGTCGTCACTCAAATTTCTGAATTCAGGGCATACTTTTGTGAATTTTGGGTAGAAATTCTCCCTGATGCCCTGATATTTTCCACAAGCTGTGAGGAAGTGCATCTCTGTCTCCAACACCCTCTAACTGCAGTGAGAGCATATCCTGTTCTCTCTTGTCAGCCAGGTCTGTCTGTGTCCTGCCTTTTTCGATAGCCCGGCTATGCACACTAAGTCTGTACACAGTCAAGGTTTTTTCTCAATTTGCTATCTTTTACCGTGGTCAGGTATTCAGCCATGTTGTATTGTCTGTTTAGGGCCAAGTAGCAATTGAGTTTGTTTTGGGTTTTTGTTGTTTCTGCCAATATGACAGATATTTTTCCTTTTGCTTAGTGACAATTGTGTTGTGTCGAATTTTCTGTGCTACGATGTCACTGTCCTGGGGCTGGTTACTATTAGTAGTGTTAGTATTTACTTCACTGAGCCCCAGGACTAGTTGACTGAGTGTATTCTTCTTTATGATCCTCTCTTGGCATTTCAGGGCTTCGTAATGACAGCAGTGGGGGTTGCTCATTTCCCCAGTCTCTCTCTCTCTCCCACTCTCTCTCTCTCTCCCCCAATCTCTCTCTCTCCACCCCACTCTCCTCTCTCCCCTCTCTCCATCTGTCATCCACTCTCTCGCTCTCTCTCCCCGTCTCTCTCTCCCCCACTCTCTCTCTCCCCCTCTCTCTCTCCCCAATCTCTCTCTCTCCCCACTCACTCTCTCCCCATTCTCTCTCCCCACTCTCTCCCCATTCTCTCTCTCCCCACTCTCTCCCCACTCTCTCTCCCCCTCTCTCCCCTCTCTCTCACTCTCGCCCATCTCTCGCTCTCTCCCCCACTCTCTCTCTCTGTCCTCCAGTCTTCTCTCTCTCTCTCTCTCCCCGTCTCTCTCTCCCAAAGCTCTCGCTCTCTCCCCAGTCTCTCACTCTCTCTCCCCAGTCTCTCTCTCTCTCCCCAGTCACTCTCTCTCCCCAGTATCTCTCTCTCCCCAGTCGCTCTCTCGCTCTCCCCCAGTCTCACTCTCTCTCTCCCACACTCTCTCTCCCCACTCCATCTCTCCCCACTCACTCAATTCCCCACTCTCTCACTCTTCCCCACACTCCCTCTACCTCCTCCCCCTCTCTCTCTCTCTTCCCAGTCTCTCTCCCTCTTCCCCACTCACTCCCTCTCTCTTCTACAGTCACTCTCTCTTTCTCTCCCCACTCTCTCACTCTCTCTTCCCCACTCTGTCACCCCCAATCTTTCTCTCCCCACACTCTCTCTCCCCCCACTCTCTCTCTCCACCCACACCCTCTCTCTCTCCCCCACTCTCTCTCTCCCCACTCTCTCTCTCTTCCCCCCACTCTCTCTCCCCCTCACTCTCTCTCTCTCACCCACTCTCTGTCTCTCTGCCCCACTTTCACTCTCTCCCCCACTCTCTCTCTCCCCCACTCTATCTCTCTCCCCACTCTCTCTCTCCCACACTCTCTCACTCTCTCCCCCACTCTCTCTGTCTACCCCACACTCTCTCTCTCCCCTCTCTCTCTCTCTATCCCCCACTCTATCTCTCTCCCCACTCTCTCTCTCCCACACTCTCTCTCTCCCCCACTCTCACTCTCTCTCCCCCACTGTCTCTCTCTCTCCCCACTATCTCGCTCCCCGACTCTCTCTCCCCCACTCTCTCTCCCCCACTCTCTCTCTCACCACTCTCCCCCACACACTCTCTCTCCCATGCTCTCTCTCTCTCTTCCCCAGTCGCTCTCCCTCTCTCACTCCCTCTGCACCCTTTCTCTCTCCCCCACCTTTCTCCTCCACTCCCTCTCTGTCCAACTCTCTTTCTTGTCCACCACATTCTCAATCTCTCTCTCACACCCACCCACTCCTTCTCTCTCCACACTCGCTCTTTCTCTCCCCCACTCTCTCTCTCTCCCCCACTCTCTCTCTCTCTCTCCTGCACCCTCTCTCTCTCACTCTCTCTTCCCCAGTCACTCTCTCTCTCCCCAATCTCTCACTCCCCCCACTCTCTCTCTCCCCCACTCTTTCTCATCCCACTCTCTCTCCCCCACTCTTTCTCCCACAATCTCTCTCTCTCCCCACACTGTCTCACTCCCACACTCTCTCTCTCTCTCTCCCGCAACCTCTCTCTCTCTCACTCACTCTTCCCAGTCACTCGCTCTCTTCCCAACTCTTTCTCACCCCTACTCTCTCTCTCCCCCACACTTTCTCCCCTCAATCTATCTCTCTCCCACTCTCTCTCTCTCTCCCACTCTCTCTCTCCCCCACTCTCACTCACCCCCTCACTCTCTCTCTCCCCCACTCTCTCTCTCCCCCACACTCCCTCTCCCCCACACTCTCTTGCATCCCCTTCACTCTCAATCTCTCTCACTCCCCCACTCACTCTCTCCCCCACTCTCTCCCACACTCCTGCCCACTCCCCCACTCTCTCTCTCGCCCCACTCTCTCTCTCCTGTCTCACCCACTCTCTCTCTCCCCCCACTCCCACTCTCTCTCCCCACTCTCTCTCTCTCCCCCAGTCTGTCTCTCTCTCCCCCAGTCTCTCTCTCTCCCCCAGTCTCTCTCTCCACAGTCTCCCTCTCTCTCTCCGAGTTTCTCTCTCTCTCTCCCCCACTACTCTCTCTCTCCCCCAGTATCTTTCTCTCTCTCCCCCGTCACTCTCTCTCCCACAGTCTCACTCTCTCTCCCCAGTCTCTCTCTCCCCAGTCTCACTCTCTCTCCCCCACTCTCTCTCCCCTACTCCCTCACCCACACTCTCTCCCCCACTCTCTCACCCCACTCTCTCTCACATCCTCTTCAATCTCAATCTCTCTCACTCCCCCACTCACTCTCTCCCCCACTCACTATCACACACCTGCCCACTCCCCCACTCTCTCTCCCTCCCCACTCTCTCTCTCCAGTGTCACCACTCTCTCTCTCCCCCCACTCTCTCTCTATCCCACTCTCTCTCCCCACTCTCTCTCTCTCCCCCAGTCTGCCTCTCTCTCCCCCAGTCTCCCTCTCTTCCCCAGTCTCTCTCTCTCCCCCAGTTTCTCTCTCTCCCCAGTCTCTCTCTCTCTCTGAGTTTCTCTATCTCTCTCCCCCACTACTCTCTCTCTCCCCCCAGTCTCTCTCTCTCTTCCCGTCACTCTCTCTCCCACAGTCTCTCTTTCTCCCCCCACACTCTCTCTCCCCCACTCTCTCCAATCCCACACTCTCTCCCCCCACTCTCTCTCTCTCTCCAGCTCTCTCTCTCTCCCCACTCTCTCTCTCCCACACTCTCTCTCCCACAATCTCTCTCTCTCCCCACTCAATCTCTCTCTCACCCCCACTCTCACTCTCTCTTTCTCTCTCTCTCCCCCAGCCTCTCTCTCTCTCTTCTCCAGTCTCACTTTCTCTATCTTTCCCAGTCTCTCACTCTCTCTCTCCCACACTCTCTCTCCCCCCACTCTCTCCCTCTCGTCCCCAGTCTCTCTCTCCCCCCCTCTCTCTATCCCCCACTCTCTCAATTCAATTCAAATCGCTTTATTGGCATGACAAGGTACATCTTATGTTGCCAAAGCATCGAAAAACATTCATGGTTGAACACAAAAAATAGAGATCTATCCATACAGTGTATAAACAGATATATCCCTGAGTGTATAAATATGCATTCATATAATTTGTATATACTCTTTTCTTATATTTAGTGGTTGTCCCTCTGTTTATGGCAAGCTGTAACATAGTGTGCCGCTAAGGTTACACAATTTCTCTCTTCCCCTAGTAGGTATGGGAGTTTTTGGTCGTCATTCAAATTTCTGAATTCCGGGCATATTTTTGTGAATTTTGGGTAGAAATTCTCCCTTATGCCCTGATATTTTCTACAAGCTGTGAGGAAGTGCATCTGTGTCTCCACCACTTAATTCAATTCAATTCAATTCAATTTAAATCGCTTTATTGGCATGATAAGGTACGTCTTATGTTGCCAAAGCATCAAAATACATTTATGGTTGAACACATAAACGCAGATCTATTCATACAGTGTGTAAACAGATATATCCCTGAGTGTATAAATATACATTCGTATAATTTGTAAATACTCTTTTCTTAGGTTTACTGGTTGTCCCTCTGTTTATGGCAAGCTGTAACATAGTGTGCCGCTAGTGCTACAGTTTCTCTCTTCCCCTAGTAGGTATGGGAGTTTTTGGTCATCATTCAAAGTTCTGAATTCAGGGCATATTTGTGAGAATTTTTGGTAGAAATTCTCCCTGATGCCCTGATATTTTCCACAATCTGTGAGGAAGTGCATCTCTGTCTCCAGCACTCCCTGACTGCAGTGAGAGCATATCCTGTCCTCTCTTGGCAGCCTGCTCTGCCTGTGTCTGCCTTTTTCAATCGCCAGGCAATGTTCACTAAGTCTGTACCTTGTCAAGGTTTTTCTCAGTTTGCTATCCTTTACCATGGTCAGGTAATCAGCCATATTGTATTGTCTGTTTAGGGCCAAGTAGCAATTGAGTTTGCTTTGGGTTTTTGTTGTTTCTGCCCAATATGACAGGTGTTTTTCCTTTTGCTTAGTGACAATTGTGTTGGGTCGAATTCTCTGTGCTACGATGTCACTGTCCTGGGGCTGGTTATTGTTAGTAGTGTTAGTGGTTGCTTCACTGAGTCCCAGGACTAGTTGACTGAGGGTGTTCTTCTTTATGGTCCTCTCTTGGCATTTCAAGGCTTCGTAATGATAGCAGTGGGGGTTGCTCATTTTTAGGTGTTTCCAAAATTTGGTGGCTCTTTTTTGGATCGTAATTATTAGTGGATATTGGCCTAGTTCTGCCCTGCATGCAGTGTTTATGGTTTTCCTTTGAGTCCGGAGGATACTTTTACAGAATTCTGCATGTAGGATCTCAATTGGGTGTTTGTCCCATTTTGCAAATTCTTGTTGTGTTAGCGGTCCCCACACCTCACTGCCATAGAGTGCAATTGGTTCAATTACTGATTTGAAAATTTTGAGCCAAATGCTAATAGGGATTTCTATTTGGATTGATCTTTTAATGGCATAGAAAGCCCTTCTAGCTTTCTCTTTCAGTTCATTCACAGCCATTTTGAAATTTCCCGTAGAGCTGATTTTTATGCCCAAGTATGTGTGGTTAGTGGTTTGTTCGATTTCAGTTGTTCCTAGTGTGAGATTTATTTTGGGTCCCTGGTGCCTGGATCTTTGCTGGAACGCAAGGACTTTGGTTTTTTGGGGGTTTATTGTCAGGGCCCAGGTCTGACAGAACGACTCCAGCAGATCCAGGTTCTGCTGTAGACCCTCCTTAGTTAGTGACAGCAGAACCAGGTCGTCTGCATAGAGGAGGAATTTAACCTTGGATTCATATAGGGTGAGGCCGGGTGCTGTAGATTGTTCAAGTAGTTTTGCCAGTTCATTTATGTAAATATTAAAGAGCGTCGGTGAGATTGGCGAGCCCTGCGTCACCCCCCGCCCCTGTGGGAAGTATTTTGTTTGTTTGTCTCCAATTTTAACTGCACATTTATTGTTTGTAAACTTTGATTTAATTACATCATATGTTTTTCCCCCTACCCCACTTTCGATAAGTTTCAGGAATAGACCGTCGTGCCAGATGGAATCGAAAGCCTTCTGGAAATCTATAAAGCATGCATAGATTTTGCTTTTGTTTTGATGAACGTGTTTTTCAATTAGTGTGTGTAGGGTGAAGATATGATCTGATGTTCTATAGTTTGGCAGGAATCCAATTTGGCTTTTACTCAAGACATTGTGCTCCTCAAGGAAGTTTATAAGTCTTTTGTTTATGACACTACAGAAAACCTTCCCCAGGTTACTGTTTACACAGATGCCTCGATAGTTATTTGGGTCAACTTTATCCCCACTTTTGTATATGGGCGTTATGAGTCCTTTGTTCCAGATATCAGGGAAGTAACCGACACTCAGAACCAAGTTGAAGAGTTTCAGTATAGCCAATTTCATTTTATCGTCCATGTGTTTAATCATCTTGCTTAGGATGCCGTCTGCACCGCAAGCTTTTCCTGGTCGCAGGTCCTTGAGTTTTTCAATTAGCTCTTTTTCAGATATTATGGGGTCTATCGGGTTTTGGTTATCTTTTATGGCAAATTCTAGCTTTGCCAGTTTTTCGCATATTTGGTATAGCTCTGGGCTTAGTGTGTTTTTCTGGTATAATTTTTCAAAATAGTTTTCCCATGTGTCTCCATTTTGAATGGCCAATTCGTCGTGTTGTTTTTTGTGTAATGTATTCCAGTTGTCCCAGAAACAATTGGAATCAATGGATTCCTCAATGGAGATGAGTGTATTTTTAATATACTGCTCTTTCTTGGTTCTGAGTCTGTTTTTGTATTGTGTTAGTGCCTGACAATAAGTAAGGCATAATTCCTCATTTTCTGGTTGTCTGTGTTTTTGGTTTGATATTTTTCTGAGTTTTTTCCTCATGTTCTGGCAATCGGAGTCAAACCATTTTTCGTAGTTTTGTGTTTTGGGTTTGTTCTTGCGAACTTTCAAGTTTGACATCGATGCCAAATTATCAAAAATATTATTTAGGTTATTCACTGCCCGGTTTACACCTTCTTTATTGTGTGTGTATGTATTTTCCAGAAAGGTGTCCAAGAGAGCTTGAGTTGTTTGGTTGCTAATTGCTTTCTGGTATTTTTCCGTGCTGTTTTTGGCCCATATGTAAGATTTTTTAATGTTGTACAGTTTACTGGGTTGTGTTTCTGTGTTGGTTGTTTCTGTCCTTTCAAGATATGCAGTAATTTGACTGTGGTCTGACAGTGTTGTTTGTGGTTTGACTGTGAATGTTCTGAAAGAGGATGGGTCTAGACCTGTAATCATACAGTCTACGGTGCTGAAGCCAAGAGGTGAGCAATAGGTGGATCTTCCTAGGAAGTCTCCCAATAACCTACCATTGACAATGTACAGATCCAGGCTTCGACAGAGCTGCAGGAGTTGTTTTCCGTTAGCATTTGTCTGTTTGTCGCAGTTATGCCTGTGTGGATGGGAAGGGAGATCAAAGTGGTTATTCCCAAATATGTAATTATTCCCATGATTATCGGTGAAGTCTGCTTCTTCGCCCATTCTTGAGTTGAGGTCCCCACATATCAACACATTTCCCTTGGCCTGGAATTGGATAATCTCCCTCTCTATGTTGGAGAAAGTGTCCTCTTTGAAGTACGGGGATTCTGTCGGGGGGATATAGAGTGTGCAAATGAAGACATCTTTCATGCTAGAGATGATGCCCCTCTTAATTTTGAGCCATAAGTGGTTATTGCCCTTTTCCACAAATTCAATGCAACTCCTAAGCTCTGCTTTAATCCAAATCAGTATGCCTCCAGATTCTCTGCCCTGGGTTACTCCTGGCAATTTATTGGAGGGGACCACCAGCTCTGTGTACCCAATGGGACAGCCAGTGTGCCCTTCTCCTCTACACCAGGTTTCCTGTAAAAAGATAATATCTAGATCTTTAATTTCATCTAGGAACTCTGGGGTCCCACTCTTCATGCCAAGCATAGAAGAGCGTAGACCTTGGATATTCCAGGTTGAGATATATAAGGATTTCATGCTAAAAATGATCTTTTACTGTGATGGGTTAGAATATGATAAATAGTAAAATGTGTTTGTCATGTCTAAATGGGGAAAAAAGAACATTTCAATTCCCTGACTGCAGTGAGAGCATATCCTGTCCTTTCTTGGTAGTCGGGTCTGCCTGTGTCTACCTTTTTCGATCGCCAGGCTATGTTCACGAAGTCTGTACATTGTCAAGGTTTTTCTCAGTTTGCTATCCTTTACCATGGTCAGGTAATCAGCCATGCTGTATTGTCTCACTCTCTCCCAATCTCTCTCTCTCCCCCACTCTATCGCTCTCCCCCATCCTCTCTCTTCCTCAGTCACTCTTTCCCTCTCTCCCCCTCTGTCTCTCTCTCTCCCCTAGTCTCTCTCTCACCCCAGTCTCTCTCTCTCCCCCAGTCTCTCTCTCCCCCAGTATCACCGTCTCTCCCCCACTCTCTCTTTCCCTCTCTCCCTCTCTCTATATCTTCCGCTCACTCATTCTCCCTCTCCCCCACGCTCTCTCTCCCCAGTCTCACTCTCTCTCTCTCTCTTCCCCAGTCTCTCTCTCTTTTCCCCACTCTCTCTCTTCCCCAGTCTCTCCCTCTCTCTTCCACAGTTTCTCCCTCGTTCTCTCCCCCACTCTCTCTCTTCCCCCACGCTCTCTTTCTCTCTCTCTTCCTCAGCCTCTCTCTCTCCCTTCCACAGTCTCACTTTCTCTATATTCCCCAGTCTCTCACTCTCTCTCCCCCACTCTCTCACTTCCCCCACTCTCTCTTTCTTCCCCAGTCACTCTCTCTCCCACTCTCTCTCTCTCTCCCCCACTCTCTCTCTCTCCACCCCACTCTCCTCTCTCCCCTCTCTCTCTCTTTCATCCACTCTCCCTGTCTATCCCCAACTCTCTCTCCCCCACTCTCTCTCTCCCCCTCTCTCTCTCTCCCCCAATCTCTCTCTCTCCCCACTCGCTCTCTGCCCATTCTCTCCCACTCTCTCTACCCCTCTCTCCCTCTCTCTCTCACTCTCGCCCATCTCTCACTCTCTCCCCCACTCTCTCTCTCTGCCCTCCAGTCTTCTCTCTCTCTCTCTTTCTCCCCGTCTCTCTCTCCCCAAGCTCTCGCTCCCTCCCCAGTCTCTCACTCTCTCTCCCCAGTCTCTCTCTCTCTCCCCAGTCACTCTCTCTCTCCCCAGTCGCTCTCTCGCTCTCCCCCAGTCTCACTCTCTCTCTCCCACACTCTCTCTCCCCACTCCATCTCTCCCCACTCGCTCTCTTCCCCGCTTTCTCTCTCTTCCCCACTCTCCTTCAACGTCCTCCCTGTAATGATATCAGCAAATAGTGATGATATTTGTCTGTGTTTGATTATTTATGCCTTACAGCATATTTGTCTGTGTTTTTGATTACTTGTGCCTGACCAGCAGAGGTCATGTGAGAGACAAGCAGTCCAGAGGAGTTTTACTTTCAGTTTCATTCTAGATGCATCACAGCATAGTGTGTTCTGTAAAAAGCTGTAGAAAGTCTTGAACAAGACTTTAGATTAAACAACATTCTCTTTCAGAAATGAGTCTTTATTGAATCCAAAAAGAAAACAAAACACTCCCCACTCTCTCTCTCTCTCTTCCCAGTCTCTCTCCCTCTTCTCCAGTCACTCCCTCTCTGTGCCGCAGTCGCTCTCTCTTTCTCTCCCCACTCTCTCACTCTCTCTTCCCCACTCTCTCTCCCCCACTCTTTCTCTCTTCCCCACTCTCTCTCCCCCCACTCTCTCTCTCTCTCCCCCAACTCTCTCTCCCCCTCACTCTCTCTCTCTCACCCACTCTATCTCTCTGCTCCACTTTCTCTCTCTCCCCACTCTCTCTCTCTCACCCACTCACTCTCCCTACTCTCTCTCGCTCTCTCCCCCACTCTCTCTCTCTCCCACACTCTCTCTCTCCCCCACTCTCACTCTCTGTCCCCCACTGCCTCTCTCTCTCCCCACTCTCTCTCCCCCATTCTCTCTCCCCCATTCTGTGGTGTATGTGCCTTTAAGAGCCCCAGGTGTGCGTAATGCCGGTAATTGCCACTTGGGCTATATAAGCCTGTGTATTGTGTATATCCTTTAGAACCCCCCCCCCAGACTTGCTTAGTAAATACCTATGAACCAACTCCTGTCTTCAGTGTCTTTATCTACACACGGACACTACAGTGGCGACGAGGATGGGATACGGACTTACCTGCAATTCGGCAGCACCTCAAGGACATCGATTCCTCCAGCGTCCAGAAGACTCAAGGAAGTAAGAGAAACTGTGGTTTCACCAGCTGGCCAAGCTGGTGGCAGGTACTGCGCTAATCCTTCCTGGGCGTCAGGCTGGGGCTCCAGCGGCGGGCTCTACAGCTGAGACAGGCAGCGAAATCGGAGGCAAGCAATAACGGACTAGGAGGGTGCACTCGGGAGACGGCCGGCGCGGCAAGCAGGTCAGCGTTTAGACCTCCGTTGGGAACGAGTCTCCAACAGTGAATAAATGGAAACCACAGTAAAACAGCGTTGTTATCGGTAGCAGCGGCGGGAAAGCGCGGGAAGCGCCATATCGTTGCTACACAGAAAAAAAAACGCGGGAAGCACCATATCTTTTCTGAAATGCCTAAATCTGGTAATATTGATGCTTTTGATGGCGAAATAGAAGATTGGACCACATACGTGGAAAGAGTAGAGGTTTATTGCACTGCAAATGGAATAGCAGATGAAAAAAAAAGCTTCAGTACTTCTGAACTTAATGGGCGCGAAGACATATGGGCTGTTACGAAACTTAATCACTCCAGCCAAACCAAAGGACAAGAATTTTAAAGAAATTGTGGATACCCTGCAGGAGCATTTAAACCCAACACCGCTGCTGATAGCGGAACGATTCAAGTTCTTCAAGAGAAATCAACACAAGAATGAAAGTAACGCTGATTCCTTAACCGAATTAAGAAAGCTATCAAAGTATTGCCAATTCGGAGCAGGACTATCGGATTATCTTCGAGACAAATTCATTTGCGGTCTCTTAAGTGAAGGAACACAAAAAAGACTGCTTTCTGAAAAAGATTTAACATTGGACAAAGCTTTCAGTATGGCTGTATCATACAAAGAAGCAGCAAAAGGAGCTGCAGAGATACAACAAAAGACACAGGACTTCGACACCCATGAAATGACACAGGAGTTCGGAAGATGTTATCGCTGCGGCAGATCCACCCATAACCAGAGGGACTGCTGGTTCAAGAGCAAAGCATGAGCTGCCTAGGATGCCAGAAGGTCCAAAATGCTCCGCCACAGGCCCCTCTACATCCATGGAAGTGGCCCTCATCTCCCTGGCAAAGGGTGCACATCGACTTTGCTGGTCCATTTATGGACTCAATGGCCTAGAAATTCCCTTGGGTTTGCGCCCATTTAGGGGCGCAAGAGTGGGTTGCGCCGGAAGTTGCGTCGCCACTGAAATTAGGTGGGCCTTTAAATCGGCGTAAGCCGGTAGCGCTGTGCCGGCACCGATGACATCATCGGTGTGCGCAGCGCCCCGGAACCGCCCGAAACCACGCCGATCCCCATCTTCAGTAGCGGCCGCCTCTTCCCTGGTGGCCGCTAACAACGTTTTGAAAACCTGGCCGTGCTGCAGCCTTAGAGGCGCTATTTAAAGCGGAGGTGCGGCCGGCCGCTTTTTCGGCGGCCGCCTGCCCGCACCTCCTTCCCCAGCCTCCTCCACCCCCCCCCACGGCATTGCCGGCTGGTTTCCGTGGAGCCCGGCACTTCGCCGTTGTGCCGGGCTCTTTTGCCGGCACTTTCAACGGGGCTCCGGCCGTTGCAGGCACCTCCCCCTTAAGAGAAGGGGGAGGCCTGCAGTACAGCAGCCTGCCGCTCCGCATCGGGTGGCGCAGCGGGACCGGCAGCGCTGAAATTCACTTTCAGCGCCCCAAGCGGGGCGGGCACACCCTGTACCAGCGCCCGCTTCCGCTTTGGGGCGCTGAAAGTGAATTTGGGGCGGGCACAACTGGCTCGGCGGCAGGCGCTAAATTTCCGGCGCAAACGTGCTGGCGGGGCGTCACCGAATTTATAGGCCAATGTTCTTAATCGCAGTTGATGCACACTCCAAGTGGCCGGAGGTAATAAAGATGTCCTCCACCACCACAGAAAAAACCATCACAGTATTAAGGACCATATTTGCCAGGAATGGGCTGCCGGAACAGATATGTTCTGATAATGGACCGCAATTTGTGTCCGAAGAATTCAGAAAGTTCTTAAAGAACAATGGGGTAAAGCACTACACGTCCGCCCCATATCATCCCGCCACCAATGGATTGGCTGAAAGGTTTGTCCAAACCTTCAAGAAGGCCATCAAGGCCATGGGTAATGAAGACATAAAACTTCAGTACAAGGTGGATAACTTCTTATTTGCATATAGGAATGCAACACACATGGTTACCAACCAAACTCCCGCCATGATGTTCTACATTAGGAACCTAAGATGCCGGCTGGATTTGGTCAAGCCCAACATCCGAAGGGACGTGGAGAACCGGCAGTTTCAGGGCATGAATGAAAGGCCAACTAGGGCCTTCCAGATAGGCCAACCGGTTTTGGCCCGGGACTACCGTACCGAGAAATGGCAGCCTGGAACTATCTGCACACGACTAGGACCACTGATGTATACCGTGGACATCGGAGAAAGCATAATAAGGCGCCATGCTGACCAAATCATCAAATCATCTGAAAAGGGACAACCTACACCACCACTCTATACATCTAACGATGAAGTAGAGATACCCATATCTACCTCCGATCCGGTGAAACTGGAACCCGATGAACCCGACACTGGCCTTCAAGCCGAATCAGCTTTGCAAGAAGAACCTACTACACCACCAGAAACTACTACACCCCCGAGGCGTTATCCGGACCGAGTCAGGAAGCCTCCTGAGAGACTAACTTATAATTAATTAATACAGCAATGTATATTATTTTGCATATAACATGTAATTAATAATTACTTATAAATATGATGTACTGGTTAACTAAAAGGGGAGGAATTGTGGTGTATGTGCCTTTAAGAGCCCCAGGTGTGAGTAATGCCGGTAATTGCCACTTGGGCTATATAAGCCTGTGTATTGTGTATATCCTTTAGAACCCCCCCCCAGACTTGCTTAGTAAATACCTATGAACCAACTCCTGTCTTCAGTGTCTTTATCTACACACGGACACTACACATTCTCCCTCTCACCACTCTCTCTCCCCCACACACTCTCTCTCCGATGCTCTCTCTCTCTCTTCCCCAGTCCCTCTCCCTCTCTCACCCCCTCTGCACCCTTTCTCTCTCCCCCACCTGTCTCCCCCACTCCCTCTCTGTCTCACTCTCTTTCTCGTCCGCCACATTCTCAATCTCTCTCTCTCCCCCACTCGCTCACTCCCCCCCACTCTCTCTCTCCCCCACTCTTTCTCACCCCACTCTCTCTCCCCCACTCTTTCTCCCCACAATCTCTCTCAATCTCCCCCACTCTCTCTCTCTCTCTCCCGCGCCCTCTCTCTCACTCACTCTTCCCCAGTCACTCTCTCTCTCCCCCACTCCCTCACTCCCCCCCAAACGCTCTCTCCTCCACTCTTTCTCACCCCCACTCTCTCTCTCCCCCCACGCTTTCTCTCCTCAATCTCTCTCTCCCTCCCCCCACTCAATTCAATTCAATTCAAATTCTTTATTGGCATGACAAGGTACATCTTAGGATGCCAAAGCACCAAAAAAGACATTTATGGTTGAACACATAAACGCAGATCTATCCATGAAGTGTATAAACAGATATATCCCTGTGTGTATAAATATACACTCATATAATATGCATATACTCTTTTCCTAGATTTAATGGTTGTCCCTCTGCTTATGACAAGCTGTAACATAGTTTGCCGCTAAGGTTACGCAATTTCTCTGTTCCCCTAATAGGTATGGGAGTTTTTAGTCTTCATTCAAATTTTTGAATTCAGGGCATATTTTTATGAATTTTGGGTAGAAATTCCCCCTTATGCCCTGATATTTTCCACAAGCTGTTCGGAACTGCATCTCTGTCTCCACCACTCCCTGACTGCAGTGAGAGCATATCCTGTCCTCTCTTGGCAGCCAGGTCTGTCTGTGTCTGCCTTTTTCGATGGCCAGGCTATGCTCATTAAGTCTGTACATAGTCAAGGTTTTTCTCAATTTGCTATCTTTTACCGTGATCAGGTATTCAGCCATGTTGTATTGTCTGTTTAGGGCCAAGTAGCAATTAAGTTTGTTTTGGGTTTTTGTTGTTTCTGCCCAATATGTCAGATATTTTTCCTTTTGCTCAGTGACAATTGTGTTGGGTCGAATTTTCTGTGCTACGATGTCACTGTCCTGGGGCTGGTTATTATTAGTAGTGTTAGTGGTCACTTCACTGAGTCCCAGGACTAGTTGACTGAGGGGACTCTTCTTTATGATCCTCTCTTGGCATTTCAGGGCTTCGTAATGATAGCAGTGGGGGTTGCTCATTTTTAGATGTTTCCAAAATTTGGTGGCTCTTTTTTGGACAGTAATTAATAGTGGATATTGGGATAGTTCTGCCCTGCATGCATTGTTTGCGGTTTTACTCTGAGTCCGGAGGATACTTTAACAGAATTCTGCATGTAAGATCTCAATTGGGTGTTTGTCCCATTTTGCAAATTCTTGTTGTGTTAGCGGTCCCCACACCTCACTGCCATAGAGTGCAATTGGTTCAATTACTAATTTAAAAATTTTGAGACAAATGCCAATTGGGATTTCTATTTGGATTGATTTTTTAATGGCATAGAAAGCCCATCTTGCTTTCTCTTTCAGTTTATTCACAGCCAGATGAAAATTTCCCGTAGAACTGATTTTTAAGCCTAAGTATGTGTAGTTTGTGGTTTGTTCAATTTTGGTTGTTCCTAGTGTGAAATTTATTCTGGGTCCCTGATGTCTGGATCTTTGCTGGAACACAAGAACTTTGGTTTTTTAGGGGTTTATTGTCAGGGCCCAGGTCTGACAGAACGACTCTAGTAGATCCAGGTTCTGCTGTAGACCCTCCTCATTTGCTGAGAGCAGAACCAGGTCATCTGCATAGAGCAGGAATTTAACCTTGGATTCATATAGGGTGAGGCCGGGTGCTGTAGATTGTTCAAGTAGTTTTGCCAATTCATTTATGTAAATATTGAAGAGTGTCGGTGAGATGCGCGAGCCCTGTGCCACACCACGCCCCTGTGAGAAGTATTTTGACACTCTCTCTCTCCCCCACTCTCTCTCTCTCTCTCTCCCCCACCCTCTCTCTCACTCACTCTTCCCCAGTCACTCTCTCTCTCCCCCACTCTCTCAAGCCCCCCACTCTTTCTCCCCACAATCTCTCTCTCTCACCCCACTCTCTCTCTCCCCCACTCTCTTTCTCCCCCACTCTCTCTCTCCTCCACTCTCTATTTCTCTACCCCACTCTCTCTCTCCCCACTCTCTCTCTCTCTCTCTCCCACTCTGTCTCTCTCCCCACTCTTTCTCTCCCACACTCTCTCTCTCCCACACTCTCACTCTCTCTCCCCCACTCTCTCTCTCTCTCTCCCCCACACTCTCTCTCTCTCCCATGCTCTCGCTCTCTCTTCCCCAGTTCCTCTCCCTCTCTCACACCCTCTGCATCCTCTCTCTCTCCCACACCTCTGTCTCCCCCACTCCCTCTCTGTCTCACTCTTTCTTGTCCACCACATTCTCAATCTCTCTTACACACCCACTCTCACTCTCTCCCCACTCTCTCTTTCTCTCCCCCACTCTCTCTCTCTACCCACTATCTCTCTCTCCCTCCCCACCCTCTCTCTCTCTCACTCTCTCTTCCCCAGTCACTCTCTCTCTCCCCACTTTCTCTTTCTCTCCCCCACTCTCTCTCTCCCCACTCTCTCTCTCTCTCCCCCACCCTCTCTCTCTCTTACTCTCTCTTCCCCAGTCACTCTCTCTCTCCCCCACTCTCTCACTCCCCCCCACTCTCTTTCTCCCCCACTCTTTCTCACCCACACTCTCTCTCTACCCCCACTCTTTCTCCCCACAATCTCTCTCTCTCCCCCCACTCTCTCTCTCCCACACTCTCTCTCTCCCTGACTCTTTCTCCCCCACTCTCTCTCTCCCCCACTCTCTCTGTCTCTCCCCCACTCTCTCTCTCCTCACTCTCTCTCTCTCTCGCCCCCACTCTCTCTCCCCTCACTCGCTCTCACACTCACTCTCTATCTCTCTGCCCCACTTTCTTTCTCTCCCCCACTCTCTCTCTCTCGCCCACTCTCTCTCCCCACTCTCTCTCTCTCCCCCACACTCTCTCTCTCCCCACTCTCTCTCAGTTCAATTCAATTCAATTCAAATCGCTTTTTTGGCATGACAAGGTACATCTTATGTTGCCAAAGCATCAAAAAAACATTTATGGTTGAACACATAAACACAGATCTATCCATACTGTGTATAAACAGATATATCCCTGAGTGTATAAACATACATTCATATAATTTGTATATACTCTATTCTTAGATTTAATGGTTGTCCCTCTGCTTATGGTAAGCTGTAACATAGTTTGCCGCTAAGGTTACACAATTACTCTGTTCCCCTAATAGGTATGGGAGTTTTTGGTCGTCCTTCAAATTTTTGAATTCAGGGCATATTTTTGTGAATTTTGGGTAGAAATTCCCCCTTATGCCCTGATATTTTCCAAAAGCTGTGAGGAAGTGCATCTCTGTCTCCACCACTCCCTGACTGCAGTGAGAACATATCCTGTCCTCTCTTGTCAGCCAGGTCTGTCTGCGTCTGCCTTTTTCGATAGCCAGGCTATGCTCACTAAATCTGTACATAGTCAAGGTTTTTCTCAATTTGCTATCTTTTATTGTGGTCAGGTATTCAGCCATGTTGTATTGTCTGTTTAGGGCCAAGTAGCAATTGAGTTTGTTTTGGGTTTTTGTTGTTTCTGCCCAATATGACAGATATATTTCCTTTTGCTTAGTGACAATTGAGTTGTGTCGAATTCTCTGTGCTACAATGTCACTGTCCTGGGGCTGGTTATTGTTAGTAGTGTTAATATTTACTCCACTGAGTCCCAGGACTAGTTGACTGAGGGTATTCTTCTTTATGATCCTCTCTTGGCATTTCAGGGCTTTGTAATGATAGCAGTGGGGTTGCTCATTTTTAGGTTTGTCCAAAATTTGGTGGCTATTTTTTGGATAGTAATTAAAAGTGGATATTGGCCTAGTTCTGCTCTGCATGCATTGCTTGCGGTTTTCCTCTGAGTCCGGAGGATACTTTTACAGAATTCTGCATGTAAGATCTCAATTGGATATTTGTCCCATTTTGCAAATTCTTGTTGTGTTTGCGGTCCCCACACCTCACTGCCATAGAGTGCAATTGGTTCAATTACTGATTAAAAAATGTTGAGCCAAATGCCAATTGGGATTTCTATTTGGATTGATTTTTTAATGGCATAGAAAGCCCTTCTTGCTTTCTCTTTCAGTTCATTCACAGCCAGATGAAAATTTCCTGCAGAACTGATGTTTAAGCCCAAGTATGTGTAGTTAGTGGTTTGTTCAATTTTGTTTGTTCCTAGTGTGAAATTTATTCTGGGTCCCTGATGTCTGGATCTTTGCTTGAACACAAGAACTTTGGTTTTCTGGGGGTTTATTGTCAGGGCCCAGGTCTGACAGAACGACTCTAGCAGATCCAGGTTCTGATGTAGACCCCCCCTAGTTGGTGACAGCAGAACCAGGTCATCTGCATAGAGGAGGAATTTAACCTTGGATTCATATAGGGTGAGGCCGGATGCTGTAGATTGTTAAAGTAGTTTTGCCAATTCATTTATGTAAATATTAAAGTGTGTCAGTGAGATGGGCGAACCCTGTGTCACACCACACCCCTGTGGGAAGTATTTTGTTTGTTTGTCTCCAATTTTAACTGCACATTTATTGTTTGTGTACATTGATTTAATTACATCATATGCTTTTCCCCCCACACCACTTTCAATATGTTTCAAGAATAGACCGTCGTGCCAGATGGAATCGAAAGCCTTCTGGAAATCTATAAAGCAGGCAAAAATTTTGCTTTTGTTTTGATGAACATGTTTGTCAATTAGGTTGTGTAGGGTGAAGATATGATCCGATGTTCTATAGTTTGGTAGGAATCCAATTTGGCTTTTACTCAAGACATTGTGCTCCTCAAGGAAGTTTATAAGTCTTTTGTTTATGATACTACAGAATACGTTCCCCAGGTTACTGTTTACACAGATGCCTCGATAGTTATTTGGGTCATCTTTGTCTCCACTTTTGTATATGGGTGTTATGAGTCCTTTGTTCCAGATATCAGGGAAGTAACCGACACTCAGAACCGAGTTGAAGAGTTTTAGGATAGCCAATTTCATTTTATCGTCCGTGTGTTTAAACACTCTCTCTCTCTCCCCACTCTCTCTCTCCCCCACTCTCTCTCACCAACTCTCTATCTCTCCCATGCTCTCTCTCTCTCTTCCCCAGTTCCTCTCCCTCTCTCACCCTCTCTGCACCCTCTCTCTCTCTGCCACCTCTGTCTCCCCCACTCCCTCTCTGTCTCACTCTCTTTCTTGTCCACCACATTCTCAATCTCACACATCCACTCTCTCTCTCCCCACTGTCTCTTTCTCTCCCCCACTCTCTCTCTCTCCCCCACTCTCTCTCTCTCACTCCCCCCACTCTCTCTCTCCCACTCATTCTCACCCCCACTCTCCCTCTCCCCCTCTCACTCCCATCAATCTCTCTCTCTCTCCCCCCCACTCTCTCTCTCCCACACTCTCTCTCTCCCCCACTTTCTCTCCCCCACTCTCTCTCTCCCCCACTCTCTCTCTCCCCCACTCTCTCTGTATCTACCCCACTCTCTCTCCCTCTCTCCCCACTCTCTCTCTCTCCCCCACTCTATCTCTCTCCCCCACTCTCTATCTTCCCCAGTTTCTCTTTCTGTCTCTCCCCCTCTGACTCTCTCTCACTGCCCCACTCTCTCTCTCCCCTCTCTCTCTCTCTTTCCCCACTCTCTCTCTCTCTTCCCCCACTCTCTCTCTCCCCCACTCTCTCTCTCTCTCTCCCCACTCTCTCCCCCCCTCCCTGTAAGCAGTGCCGTGTGTGGTCAGCTTTGCCTCTGACTCCCTGATCGGTTTGAACCACTCCCACTCCCTTGGTTCTAGACTTTGGACTTATTTGGGGGTTGTAATGAAAATGCAACAGACACCTGAGTTGGTCAAAAGAATTGAGATTTTATTTTGAGACAGGAAAATATATAATACAAAAAATCTTATACTCTAAAAGGGGGAACACTTCGGCATATGCGAGGGAGAATGATAATAGACAAAAATACCTTACCCTTCCAATCCCACTACACTAACTAGGTTGAAATCCAGAAGACCAGGAAATGCTCACCAAATGACTTTCTTGACAGATTGTAGAGGTTCGCGATTTCGGGGTTCTCTTTAGTTGTGGTGGTTGGGGCCTGCCGTACCCCGGACATGGTGGAAGACTGCACCTGCGTTGGGTTTTCAGTCTTCGCCTGTCCGTTGATGAGGTTGGATGCACAGTTGGATTTACCGGGTAAGTACCTAATTTCCTTTGGTTAGGTATAGTTCTTAGAGTCTTTTGTGTCAAATCTTACCCAGGGGTAAGTCAGGCGAGCTTGTAGAGTGGAAACAAACTTGCAAATTTTCGACTTCTTGTTGGTTAGTTTCTTGTTGGTCGCGGTGGCCCAATATTACCTAATTGGTGGTAATATTGTTAGTTGTTGGTTTCTTGAGGCCTTTGGTTGCCATGATTTCCATTTCGTTCTGTTTCGTTCTTCTTTCCTCAAGTCTCCGATCCTCCGACTAAGTATGGTGCTGATGACAATGAGTAATACCTCTTCCTGAACCGTACTTTCTCTCTCCTGTACTGAACTTGAACCTTCTTGATATGTGTCCTCAACTGACTCTCCGTTGAACTGTCTTCTCACTCAACTGCCCTTTCTTTGTGTCAAAGCAGGCCTTAATTATACGGTTTTGAGGCCTGGCTTATCTGACCACCAAATCTCCTCCGGTCCATTGTTAATCTTGGCGGGCTCATTAATTTTAATAGATTTATGTTCTCATTGAGTGTCGGGGCTGGTCCCATCTATTTTTTAATTGGCCTTTAACTGGTTTCGGGATTGCTTCAAAATCAGTTTCAATGTGCAAAGTCATTTTGGAAATCTTTCTGAGTGGTTTTGAACAGTTGTTTGATTGTTTTCTCCTGCTGGGGCCAGGGTCTCTTTTGTTGACTAGTGGTATGTATTGTATTATTCATGTTCTTGATGGCCCTATAGGTTTTGGCGGCAACAGTTGTTCTCCATGGGCTTATTGTCTTTATGTAGAATGACTGGGATGGCCCAGAACATTCTCAGAAAATCTGGCCTTTCCAATACTCAAACTGCCTGTCCCACAGTGTACAACCCATTCTTTTTGCTGCAGCCTTTTCCACAGGCCTGAACATGCCTTTTAAACTAGCCAAATCTTCCTGGGGTTTTGATTTTAGGTCCCTTTTGGACCAATATTATTTCAAACAGTATTATATCTCTCCTTTTCTTGGTTTGGGGGAGTCTGGGTAATTTTACAAGCCTTACACACCCCCCTGTGATACTTTATTACTGTAGCATCATGCTGAGTGAGCAAAGTTTTCTGATCCTCAGGAGCCAACCTTCCCCTGTATTACCTAAACTAAAATTCAAAAACAAAACACTCTCCCATTCCCCTTTAAGTGTAGTGTTTACACAGATACATACAAGGTACAAAAAATTCAATTACATTCACATCCAAGCACGGAGGGGGTCCAACACCCCTGCACCACTTGGATAAAATACACACATAGGAAAAATAACGAAACACACACTCATCAAACTTTATTCTTAATAACGGTCAAGGTTTGCTTTATACCTGGATGTAAAGTTTATTTTTGTCCCATGCTCCCTCATGTTGAGAGCGGAGCATTCGGTCCCTTCCCTTGCACTTTGTGCATAACAAGTAGAAAACTATGCCAAGCTGGCAAACTATTAAAAGATGTGAAGCCAGTCAAATCCAAGAAGGGAACTCTATATTTTCAAAAATGTCCCACCAGGGTGGAACTACAATATCCAAGATCTTGGCCCCTATCTCGACTGTCTTCTGCTCTAATGTATAGAAATGTTTCTGTGAGATGACCACTGCTTTTAATAGGGCAGTAAGATGTTCTGGTAGAGGGGGAATTTCATAGCCAAAATGTGTTACGTAATTTTGCAGGTTTGTAATGTTTTCCCTGACAGTGAGGTGAACAGTTGAGGGTTCAGAGATGGGTACAATCCGTTCCTGGGCCACTTGAACTTCTGCCTTGGGTTTAAAACAGAAACTGCTGTCACTCACCGGACACCAGATGTGCTGTCTATGCCAGTAGTGGGGCGCACTTGTGGTGACACAATATGTCCCACCCCCTATGATTGCTACCTGTGGGGAAACATGGCCTTGTGCCATTACCTCCATGGTACAGTTCACAGGTTGTGCGCCAGCAGCTTTAAAACCGCACTGTGGTCTCGAATAGGCATTCAAGTGCTGGGGACACAGTATTATGTGTGCTCCCCGGCTGCGGCACCCAGAGAGGTCTGTACCTGTCATAGCGTGCTCCCACTTTATGACTTAAGGTGGGATCTCTGCAAAATGGATGTGTGCACCTCCTTGAATGATCCCAATGTTCTCCACCCTGTATACCGGTGTGGGTCGGGCTGTCCCACCCATGATTGGCATCCTCACTACTATCCCCATGATAGTGTGATTGGAACATCCACAATCCACTGGGACAGGGTAGGCTTCAGAGGCTAGACGGAGCTGACACGGGCTCAGCAAATTACTAAATGTGTGGAGGGCTGTGAGGTGCTTGTTGCTAATCCAGGAGGGGACTAAACCTTGTTTTAAATGCTCCAGGTTGCTGCGACCCTCGCCCAAAAACCATGCCCCGTATAGCACGCACACCTCATTCTGTGCAGCTTGATCCGAAGCATTTCTGTCCTCCCGTATGAGTGCATTTACTGTTTTGGCATGTCTTTCCAGCTCAGCAATAATTTATTTTAAATGGACCATCATAGCTTGGTCCTCATGTAGCTCTGAGCCCACCACTGTGTTCTCATCTGTTAGGAGTTTTCTTAACTGGGTCTTTAAACCATTTATCTGAGTTTGTAACTCTATATCATCTAGGCTGTTTATCACTGAGGACACTGTACTATAAGCAGGGGCCTATCATTCCAGGTCCCCCTTCTTTGTCTCCCCGCACCCATAGTATGTTCAGGATGTACACTGCACAGTTTCATTTTGTCTACACTGACAAAGTCGAATTCATAAAATTTCTTAAACATTTCATTCAGCAGGGCTTGGTACAACTGTTCTGTCTCTTTAGGACACCATTCAGGTAAGTGTACCTCGGTTAGGTTCAGGATCACTGAGACCACTGCATAGTGTATCCCCTGGTACAGCAACTTGTTGGTTGGCATGAGGACTAAACCATTCCCTGGTCCCTTGGTGGTGTTAGGACACCTCTGTACTATAGTCATGATGTCGTGGTCGTGGGCAGGGGCTTCCAGGGGTGGGTTACGAGTTCGGTGGCGTTGACTGGGATTAGGGAGTGTGCGACCATGCACGCATGCATGCTGGAATCCCACCCCATCCCCTCCCCAGCATCTTGCCATTGCCGGTGGAAAATGATGGATACGCCTGTGGGGCAGACTTTCTCTGACCCCCACATACAAACATAAACTCCCTGATCCGGTTCCCACCACTTGTCCCAGCACACACTCAATCCCCCTCAGGTCCCTGTAATTGTCCGATGGGTATTGTTCCCCAATAGTTTCCAGTTGACTGTACGGTCCCCTATATCATTGCTCAGCTTTCTGAGCCACCACCACCTATCCAAGGGAATGTGTCCCTTACATGTCAAACACACACTTTTCCCCTCGGTGACGCTGACCCTTGTGGCAACGACCTGTACCCTGGGGCACAGGATGGAGGCCTCCCCGTACGTGAACCAGGTCTGGCTGGAGTACTGAGTCGTGTTAGACACCAACCACCCTGGCCACCTTCCCTCATGGAGGTAAATGGCGAGCTCCTCCACACCCCATTCGTCCCCGACTGCGGTACCGATTGGTGCTCTCTCTCCCGAGCACCCTTAGATGTGGGAGTTCTCCACGTCTCCTCGGTCACCGATGCTCAACCCTACCAGGGTGAGCAAGAGCAGAACCTTTCTCATCCCGATTTCCTTTCTGTAGGGACACACAAACAAAATAACCATGTCCCGAGAAGGTTCTCTGGCCTGACACAGTTATCAAAATTCAACTTAAACTTATACTAAACCAAAATTAAACTACTAAAATTCCAAACTTCCAAACTGTAAAAAAACACTTAAACTGAAAGCTATATACATCCGCCACCCATCTCCGGACGGCCAAGCTAATTCCTGTTAGGCCACTGCCTTTTGTGGAATCTGGGCAGCTTGTATGGTTGGGCGTAAGGTGACCTGTGCCACCGGACTCAGAGAGTCCTCCTTAAAAGACCTGGGAGTTTCCCTGAATCCCGGTTAATCGGGGGAGTGTGCCCTCCTGTGCTGCAGCACACTACCACTTTCTGTGTGGCTGCCAAGTCCCTGTCCTGTCCTGTGGGTTCCGCGCAGCCTGATGCCGCAGGCTGGGGACCCTTGTCTCTTTCTCTGCCCAATGCTACCTCTCCTGTGAGTCCCTCACCTTTGGAGGTGGCAGGTAGTGGATCTGTGTCCTTGACTGGTCCCTAGGAGCCTTGGTTTTTCCCTTACTGATAAGGGTTCTCCTGGGGCTGTACCATTTAAAATGATACTCGGGTGGCGATGGTAGTTTAGGCTGTGGTATCTCTCTCCCCCACTCTCTCTCTAACCCCCACTCTCTCCCTCCCCCACTCTCTCTCCCTCCCCCACTGTCTCTCTCTTTGTCCCCCACTCTCTCTCTCCCCACTCTCTCTCTCTCCCCCCACTCTCTCTGTCTCTCTCCACTCTCTCTCTCTCTCCCCCCAATCTCTCTCTCCCCCCACTCTTTCTCTCCCCCACTCTCTCTCTCTCTCCCACAATCCCCCTCTCCCCACTCTCTCTCTCTCTTTTCCCCACTCTCTCTCTTCCCCAGTCTCTCTTTCTCATTCTCCCCCTTTGTCTCTCTCTCTCTGCCCCACTCTGCCTCCCCCACTCTCTCTCTCTCTCCCCACTCTCTCTCTCTCCCCCACTCTCTCTCTCTCTCTCTCTCTCCTCACTCTCTCTCCCCACTCTCTCTCCCCCCACTTTCTCTCTCCCCACTCTCTCTCTCCCACACTCTCTCTCTCTTCCCCAGTCCCTCTCTCTCTCTCCCCGCCACCCTCTCTCCCTCTCCCCCCTTTTTGTCTCCCCCACTCTCTCTCTGTCTCAACTCACTCTCTCTTCCCCCACACACTGAATCTCTCTCACTCCCCCACTCTCACTCCCCCACTCTCTCTCTCCCCACTCTCTCTCACTCCCCCCACTCTCTCTCCCCCTCTCTCCCCAGTCTCTCTCTCTCCCTCCCCCAGTTTCTTGCTCTCTCTCCAGTCTCTCTCTCTCTCCTCCAGTCTCTCACTCAGTTTCTCTCTCGCTCTCTTCCTCAGACTCAATTCAATTCAATTCAATTCAAATTGCTTTATTGGCATGACAAGATACATCTTATGTTGCCAAAGCACAGAAATACGTGTATGATTGACCACAAAAACACCGATCTAGACATACAGTGTATAGACAAGTATACACATGTATACATAGATATATGCACATATAATATGCATATAATCTTTTCTTCGATTTAATGTGTCACTGGTTGTCCCTCTGCTTGTAGCAAGCTGTAACATAGTTTGCCGCTATAGTTACACATTATCTCTGTTCCCCCAATAGATATGGGAGTTTGTGGAGGTCATTCAAATTTTTGAATTCAGGGCATATTTTTGTAAATTTTGGGTCGAAATTCTCCCTCATGTCCTGATAGTTTCCGTAAGTTGTGAGGAAGTGCATCTCTGTCTCCACCACTCCTTGACTGCAGTGAGAGCATATCCTGTCCTCTCTTGGCAGCCGGGTCTGCCTGTGTCTGCCTTTTTCGATGGCCAAGCTATGTTCACTAATTCTGTACATTGTCAAGGTTTTTCTCAGTTTGCTATCCTTTACCATGGTCAGGTATTCAGCCATGGTGTATTGTCTGTTTAGGGCCAAATAGCAATCGAGTTTGTTTTGGGTTTTTGTCGTTTCTGTCCAATAGGTCAAGTATTTTTCCTTTTGTTTAGTGATAATTGTGTTGGGTTGAATTCTCTGTGCTAGGGTGTCACTTTCCTGGGGCTGGTTATTATTATTAGTGTTGGTAGTTACTTCACTAAGTCCCAGGACTAGTTGACTGAGGGGACTCTTCTCTATGATCATCTCTTGGCATTTCAAGGCATCGTAATGATAGCAGTGGGGGTTGCTCATTTTTAGGTGTTTCCAAAATTTGATGGCTCATTTTTGGATATTAATTAGTAGTGGATATTGGCCTAGTTCTGCCCTGCATGCATTGTTTGTGGTTTTCCTCTGTGTCCGGAGGATACTTTTACAGAATTCTGCATGCAGGATTTCAATTGGGTGTTTGTCCCATTTTGCGAATTCTTGTTGTGTTAGCGGACCCCACACTTCACTGCCATTGAGTGCAATTGGTTCAATTACTGATTTAAAAATGTTGAGCCAAATGACAATTGGAATTTCTATTTGGCTTGACTTCTTAATGGCATAGAAAGCCCTTCTTGCTTTCTCTTTCAGTTCATTCACAGCCAAATGAAAGTTTCCCGTAGAACTGAATTTTAGGCCTAGGTATGTGTAATTTGTAGTTTGTTCTATTTTAGTTGCTCCCAGTGTGAAGTTTATTCTGGGTCCCTGATGTCTGGATCTTTGCTGGAACACCAGAACTTTGTTTTTTTTTGGGTTTATTGTCAGGGCCCACGTCTGGCAGAATGACTCTAGCAGATCCAGGTTCCGCTGTATACCCTCCTCAGTTGGTGAGAGCAGAACCAGGTCATCTGCATAGAGCAGGAATTTAACCTTGGAGTCATATAGGGCAAGGCCAGGTGCTGTAGATTGTTCAAGTAGTTTTGCCAATTCACTTATGTAAATATTAAAGAGTGTCGGTGAGATAGGCGAGCCCTGCACCACTCCATGCCCCTGTGAGAAATATTTTGTTTATCTCCAATTTTAACTGCACATTTATTGTTTGTATACATTGATTTAATTACATCTTTTGTTTTTCCCCCTACCCCACTTTCAATAAGTTTCAAGAATAGACCGTCGTGCCAAATAGAATCGAAAGCCTTCTGGAAATCTAAAAAGCAGGCAAAAATTTTGCTTTTGTTTTGGTGAACATGTTTGTCAATTAGGGTGTGTAGGGTGAAAATATGGTCTGATGTTCTATAATTTGGTAAGAATCCTATTTGGCTTTTACTCAAGACATTGTGCTCCTCAAGGAAAGTTATAAGTCTTTGGTTTATGATACTACAGAATATCTTCCCCAGGTTTCTGTTCACACAGATGCCTCGATAGTTATTTGGGTCAAATTTGTCTCCACTTTTGTATATGGGCGTTATGAGTCCTTTGTTCCAGATATCAGGGAAGTAACCGACACTCAGAGCCAAGTTGAAGAGTTTTAGGATAGCCAATTTCATTTTATCGTCAGTGTGTTTAATCATCTCGTTTAGGATACCATCTGCACCGTAAGCTTTTCTTGGTCGCAGGTCCTTGAATTTTTCAAGTAGCTCTTTTTCAGTTATTGGGTTGTCTAATGGGTTTTGTTGGTCTTTTATGGCCAGTTCAAGTTTTTCCAATTCCTTGCATATTAGATCTTGCTCTGGGCTTAGTGTGCTTTTCTGGTATAATTTTTCAAAATTGTTTTCCCATATGTCTCCATTTTGAATGGGCAATTATTCACGTTGCTTTTTGTGTAATGTATTCCAGTTGTCCCAGAAACAATTAGAATCGATAGATTCCTCAATGGAGCTCAGTTTATTCTTAATATACTGTTCTTTCTTGGCTCTGAGTGTGTTTTTATATTGTGTTAGTGCCTGACAATAAGCAAGGCGTAGTTTCTCGTATTCTGGTTGTCTGTGTTCTTGGTTTGATATTTTTCTGAGTTTTTTCCTCATGTTATGACAGTCTGAATCAAACCATTTTTCGTGGTTTTGTGTTTTGGGTTTACTCTTGCGAGATATCAAGTTCGACATTGTTGCCAAATTATCAAAAATATTATTTAGGTTATTCACTGCCTGGTTTACGCCTTCTTTTTTGTGAGTGTATGTGTTTTCCAGGCAGTTGTCCAAGAGGGATTGAGTTGATTGGCTGCTAATTGCTTTCTGGTATTTTCCGTACTGTTTTGGGCCCATCTGTAGGGTCTTTTAATGTTGTACAGCTTACTGGGCTGTGTTTCTGTGTTGGTTGTTTCTGTCCTTTTAAGATACGCAGTAATTTGCCTGTGATCTGACAGTGGTGTTAGTGGTTTGACTGTGAATGCTCTGAAAGAGGATGGGTCCAGATCTGTAATCATATAGCCTATGGTGCTGATGCCAAGAGGTGAAGAATAGGTCGGTTTTCCTAGGGAGTGTCCTATGAACCTACCATTGACGATATACAGACCCAGACTTCGACAGAGCTGCAGGAGCTGCTTTCCGTTTGCATTTATCTGTTTGTCATAGTTACACCTGTGTGAATGCAAAGGGAGATCAAACCGGTTATTTCCAAAGATGCAATTATTTCCCTGAGTACTGATAAACTCTGGTTCTTCACCAGTTCTTGAGTTGAGGTCACCACAGATCAACATGTTCCCATGGGCCTGTTAATGGTTAATCTCCCTCTCAATGTTGGAGAAGGTGTCCTCTTTCATGTACAGGGATTCTATAGGGGGGATGTAGATTGCGCAAATGAAAACATTTTGCATGGTAGAAATTATGGCCTAGAAATTCAGTTGCGTGCGCCAGCCGTTAGCGCCTTAGGAGGAGTAGATCTTGAGCGCTAGGCGCTTAGCGCCCGGGCGCAGCGCGATCTGCGCCTCGCCCCAACTTCAGTAGACATTTAGCGCCGGTGCAAAGTCTTTGCGCGCGCCCTGCTGCGCACGCAGATTATGACGTAATTTCCTCGTGCAACGCCCTTTGTGCGCCCCAAACCGGAACTTCAGTCGCGCCGGCCCATTGTGCGCCGGGTGGCCCTAACGACTGTGGAGTGGAACGGTGCACAGCCGAGGCGGGCCACGGGGAGCGCAAATTAAAGGGCACTTACCCTGCACTATAAAGGGCAGCCATTTTGCAGCAATCACTCTTGTGCAACGGATTTTTTGAAAAAAGACAAGGAAGGGAGCTTACTGCTTTGGGCCAACACTAGGACAGGTATTTTTGGCTTCAGGCCAGAGCTTTGCAATTCGCCTTCACTGATATCTCATTGTTTGCCAGCATATTATGGGGGCTGCATGGGGTGCCAATGCTGAGTTTCAGGATTATGTCGGAAGGGCTCGCAGACGCTGTGTGAGAGGGGCAGCCCTGGCTAGACGCAGAGGGGGCAACAGGCGTCGGCAACGTGGGCCTTACCCACTCAGGCAATACCGCCAGCAGGTCTCGTATCTCAACATGACTGGCGCGCAATGTGTTAGGAGGCTGCGATTCAGAAGGGAGGTGGTTGCAGAGATCTGCCATCTGCTTCACAGAGATCTGCGTCCACAGCTGAGTTGCAGGACGTCTCTGTCGGTGGAAGTGAAGGTGACGGTGGCTCTGAACTTCTATGCCACCGGATCCTTCCAATCAGCTGCTGGGGACATTGCTAACATATCCCAGTTTGCCGTGCATTGCTGCATCCACCAGGTCACCAATGCCCTTTTCAGAAGGAGACGCCAATTCATCTCCTTCCCCATGACCCTGGAGAGGCAGCAGCAGCGTGCAGTGGGATTTGCAAGAATCGCGGACTTCCCCATTGTGCAGGGCGCCATTGACTGCACGCATGTGGCTTTGCGGGCACCTCTGGACCATCCCGAGGATTACCACAACCGGAAGGGCTACCATTCCCTCAATGTACAGCTGGTGTGTGACCACAGGCAGTGCATCCTAGCTGTCAATGCCCGCTTTCCAGGCAGCAGCCACGATGCCTTTATCCTGCGACAGACTACTGTGGCTGACATCTTCCAGGCACAGCCTCACCCAAGAGGATGGCTTATCGGGGACAAAGGCTAGCCTTTGTGTACCTGGCTCATGACCCCGCTCCGCGCGCCCAGGACCCCTGCTGAAGAGGCATACAACGAGAGCCATCAAGCGACTAGGAACATCATAGAACAAACAATTGGCATCCTCAAGCAACGGTTCTGCTGCCTGGATCGTTCCGGCGGATCTCTGCAGTATTCGCCGGAGCGAGTCTCCCAGTTCGTGGTCGTTTGCTGCATGCTGCACAACCTGGCTATCCGCAGGAATCAGGCACTGCCACCTCACGCTGGAGCACCACCTCAGGAGGAGGAGCAGGAGGAGCATGAGGAGGAGGAGGAGGAGGAGGAGGAGGAGTACCAGGCCAGGAGGGAGGCACAAGGTCCAAGGGCCGCCCGTCGGCGACTTATTGAACGTCACTTCTAGGCCCCCTGTCAGGGAATGGCTTGTGCCAATGAAAGAACATGAATGCAGCCGCTCCGCAAGCCCTCAGCCGCTTAAGGCAACAAACACTTCAAAGATCAAACATGGACAATATGAATAAATAAAATGCTTTATTGAACAAACTCAGGGCCCTTCCCACATGAAACCCAAAAACAGACAACACCCCCCAAAAAACAGTCACACACATGACTCACTCCCACAACCTGGGGAGGAATAACAAAACATTTAAACAAAAATGGCCTTCATCCTCAGCCTTAACAAAACAACCATCCCCAGAAACAAAACAACCATCCCAATATAAACAAACATTTGTCCACACCCTCTACTTTGTGGCCCGCGAGGGCGATTCCTTGTCCAGCCTTTGGCGGCCCCTGGCCGCCCTGCTGCTCCTCCTCAAACCGTGCCCAGTGGCTGCTGCAAGGCTGGGGGAAGGCTCCTGAGGGGCACATGTCGTCATGGCAGATGCCCTTGGGGGTCGGCCTAGACGAGGTCTGGACCTCGAGGGGCCGGCTGGTGAATGCTGCAGCTGTGGCTGGCCAGCATCAGTCGGACCAGCATCTCGTGGCAGCTCCACTGGGGGAGTGACAGTGGCGGCTGGAGGTATGGGGGCAAGCTGGCATATGGCAGGAGGCCGCTGGTCAAGTGACACACTGGCACTCGCCCGGGCCCGCACTGCAGCATGCGCTGCAATGTGCCGAACGACAGACCGCTGTGCTGCTACAGCGCGGCGGGTGTCCTGGCGATGCCTGGCTGACGCAGCGAGTGTGGCAGCAGTGAGTGCCCATGCTGCCCTGGTCTGTGACCGCATCAGACCAGCCAGTGACTGCACAGCACCACTGATCACCTGCCCACTCGCTGCGTGAGCTGCCCCGAATTCCACCCAACTCGCTGCCTGTGCTGCCCTGAATTCGGCACGACTCGCGGCCTGTGCTGCCCCGAATTGCTCCAAACTCCTGGCCTGTGAGGCCCCGAACTCGGCCACACTATGAGCCAGGGACTCGATGGCCTCAGGCATCCGTGCCACAACCCCCATGAGCTCGGTGTGCTGGCGCTCCGAGTCCACGGACATTTGATCGAGGAGGCGCAGCTCCTCGGAGTTGACCGTCGCCGGACTGGAGGCCGGACTCTCCCTCTGGGGAGAAGGCCGCCGAGCTGGCCGACCCTTCCCGCATTGCTGGATGCCACTGGGCCCAGCAACTACACCCCTCTGGGAAGAAGGCCACTGAGCAACCGCACACCCCCTGCGTTGCTGCACGCCACTGCTCCCAGGAGCGACACTCCCCTCCGACACTTCCCCCAGGCTCTCCTCCAGGGAAGACGTGTCCCCTACATTGGCATCCCCTGGCGCGGGTGAGGGTTCCCCTGATGGGCCGCCTTCCTCTTCCTCTTCCTCCTCCTCCCCCTCCTCTTCCGAGGGGCTGTCACTGGCAGCTTCAGGGACCTCCTCCTCACCATCTGAAAGCAGGAAGGGACAAGAGTAGCTTTAGATTGAGGAGAGGGCGTCAGCGAGGGAGGCATGAGTGGTGGCATTCAGCGCATTGGTCGGACAGTGGCAAAGGATGTAGATCTGATGCGCAAGTGGGACGAGAGAGGTCCAAAAGGTGATGTCCTTACCATTGGTGCCCAGAACAGGGTCGGCATCTCCACTGGCAACGGGCCCAATCACCCGGGCTCCCATGAGGCGACCCACGAGCTCTTCCATGTCAGTGAGCTGCTGGATCTGCGGACCGCCTCCCCTGGTCTCAGTCCGGCTCTCCTGATTGTGGGCCAGCTTGGCCTGCAAGAGAAAGGACGGCCTCTAAGTACAGTGTGTAGCCCTGATCTGGTGTGCACTGCCTCCCATGGTCGAATAGATTGGCCAGTGTGTAGCCCTGATCTGGTGTGCACTGCCTCCCATGGTCGATTAGCTTGGCCAGTGTGTAGCCCTGATCTGGTGTGCACTGCCTCCCATGGTCGAATAGCTTGGCCAGTGTGGAAAGTGCAGAATGTGCAATTGGTGTTCATGCCAGTCCCATAGCTGCTGGATGAGGGCTGGCCATTAGGGCTTTCAGGTCCCTTTGCCCATAATGTGAGGTGCACATGCAAGGATGAGGAGGACACTGGAAAGGGTACTCACCCTGACAATCCTGGTGAGGTCATTGAACTTTTTTCTGCATTGGACAGAGTTCCTGGGGACCTCGCTGTTGGCTGTCACCCTGATGGTGACCTCCTTCCAGGCTTTCCTGTAGACGCTGGTCGCAGGCTTCTTCCCACTGTCTGGGAACAGGACTTTGCGTCTCCTCTCCAAAGCCCCAACCAGCAGCTTCAAATCATTGCCAGAGAAACGCTGTGCTCATTCACGGGCCTTCTGCATCTTTCCCAGCGCTATTTCTGTTCAGCAGCAGTGTTTAGGCCTAGCTGGAGGGCTGCAGTGTCCAGGGCGTGGCAGCAGACGAGCTCGACCCTTCCCCCTTTAAGAGCTGGCCGGCGCCAGGGTGTCTGCTGTCAATCAAGAAATGACCGCACCTGCGCTGCGCCCGGCCTCGGCGGTTTAGCTCAGCACCGCCGGCTTTGCGCCTAAAGATAGTTGCGGAACGCCAGTTTTAGCGCTCGAGCAAACTGTAGTGTCCGTGTGTAGATAAAGACACTGAAGACAGGAGTTGGTTCATAGGTATTTACTAAGCAAGTCTGGGGGGGATTCTAAAGGATATACACAATACACAGGCTTATATAGCCCAAGTGGCAATTACCGGCATTACGCACACCTGGGGCTCTTAAAGGCACATACACCACAATTCCTCCCCTTCTAGCTAACTAGTACATCATATTTTAAGTAATTATTAATTACATGTTATATGCAAAATAATATACATTGCTGTATTAATTAATTATAAGTTAGTCTCTCAGGAGGCTTCCTGACTCGGTCCGGATAACGCCTCGGGGGTGTAGTAGTTTCTGGTGGTGTAGTAGGTTCTTCTGGCAAGGCTGATTCGGCTTGAAGGCCAGTGTCGGGTTCATCGGGTTCCAGTATCACCGGATCGGAGGTAGATATGGGTATCTCTACTTCATCGTTAGATGTATAGCGTGGTGGTGTAGGTTGTCCCTTTTCGGATGACTTGATGATTTGGTCAGCATGGCGCCTTATTGTGCTTTCTCCGATGTCCACGGTATACATCAGTGGTCCTAGTCGTGTGCAGATAGTTCCAGGCTGCCATTTCTCGGTACGGTAGTCCCGGGCCAAAACCGGTTGGCCTATCTGGAAGGCCCTAGTTGGCCTTTCATTCATGCCCTGAAACTGCCGGTTCTCCACGTCCCTTCGGATGTTGGGCTTGACCAAATCCAGCCGGCATCTTAGGTTTCTATTGTAGAACATCATGGCGGGAGTTTGGTTTGTAACCATATGTGTTGCATTCCTATATGCAAATAAGAAGTTATCCACCTTGTGCTGAAGTTTTATGTCTTCATTACCCATGGCCTTTATAGCCTTCTTAAAGGTCTGGACAAACCTTTCAGCCAATCCATTGGTGGCGGGATGGTATGGGGCGGACGTGTAGTGCTTTACCCCATTGTTCTTTAAGAACTTTCTGAATTCTTCGGACACAAATTGCGGTCCATTATCAGAACATATCTGTTCCGGCAGCCCATTCCTGGCAAATATGGTTCTTAATACTGTGATGGTTTTTTCCGTGGTGGTGGAGGACATCTTTATTACCTCCGGCCACTTGGAGTGTGCATCAACTGCGATTAAGAACATTGAGTCCATAACTGGACCAGCAAAGTCGATGTGCACCCTTTGCCAGGGAGATGAGGGCCACTCCCATGGATGTAGAGGGGCCTGTGGCGGAGCATTTTGGACCTTCTTGCATCCTAGGCAGCTCTTGGTCATGTCTTCGATGTCTCCATCGATACCTGGCCACCATACAAATGCCCTAGCTAGGTTCTTCATTTTCACTCCACCCAGATGCCCCTCGTGAAGCTCCTTTAGCACTTTATCCTGGAGTTTGGGTGGAATCACCACTCTGGATCCACACATCAAGGTTCCTCGGCACACTGACAGCTGTTCTCTTCTTTGCGAGAATGCTGGCAACAGTGGTTCGCCATGTGCTGGCCATCCCTTCATTGTTAAATCGTAGACCCGTGAGAGAGTAGGGTCATTTCTGGTCTCCCTTTCAATGGTAGAATTTGTCACCGGTAGACATTCCACTATGGTAGAGTGGAATATCTCTACTGGGTCTACTGTAGGTGCCTCTTCTATCGTTGGCAACGGCAGGCGCGATAAACCGTCAGCATTCCCATGCTGTTTTGACCCTTTGTATTCAATGTTGTATTGGTGTGCCCCTAGAAAAAGGGACCACCTCTGTAGTCTGTGTGTAGAAGATCATTAAGATGGTGTAGAATAGTTGATAAGTTCGGTAAAAATTTATGATAGTAATTTATTAATCCCAGGAATGACCTCAATTGTGAAACATTTTCAGGTGCTGGGGCTTTTATAACTGCTTCAATTTTTTCAGGTGACTTATGCAACCCTTCCGTATTACTTATGTGGCCACAATATGATATCTGATTTTGGAAAAATTCGCACTTGGGGCGATTTGCTCGTAGGCCCCGTTCTTTCAGCCTAGTGAGCACCTGCTCCAAATTGGCAAGGTGCTCGTTGTCGTTTTCTCCTGTTATAAGGATGTCGTCTAGGTAACACTGAGTCCCCGGAATCCCTTGCAGGACTTGCTCCATAGCTCTTTGCCAGATAGCTGGAGCTGATGCTACTCCAAAAACCAGTCAATTGTACTGGTACAGGCCTTTGTGTGTGTTTATTGTGAGATACTTTTTAGAGGTCTCCTCAAGCTCCATCTGTACATATGCCTGTGCCAAGTCAATTTTTGTGAAACGTTTTCCTCCGGATAGTGAGGCGAAAATATCTTCTATCCTCGGAAGAGGATACTGTACCGTGTGAAGGACCGGGTTTACAGTCACCTTAAAGTCCCCACAGATGCAAATTTTTCTCTGTTCCTCAGAGTTATTTTTCAATGCTTTTTTCATGACTGGAACGATGGGTGTTGCCCATTCGCTCCAATCTATTTTGGATAATACGCCTGCCTTTTCCAAATTCTCCAGCTCTGCTTCGACTGCCGGACGTATTGCGTATGGCACCGGTCTTGCCTTAAAAAATTTTGGAATTGCTGCATCTTCCACTTTTATTGAGGCGGTGATGCCTTTCAAGGTTCCTAGTTTCTCTTGAAACACTTCTTTGGCGTTGGCCAAGATGTCTTTTAATCGTTCCGGTATGATGTCATCATTGTTTTTTTCCTTACTGGTCACCGTCAGTGCCTGAATGGAGTGCCAGTCTAAACGTATCTTCCTTATCCATTCACGTCCCAACAACGGTGGACCACCATCTTGTAGAATGTATAAATACAACTTTTGTATTTCTTTGCCGTTGTATACCACAGGCACCTTTATTTTTCCTTTGGGGTATACTTTCTGCCCCGTATATGTTTCTAAGATAATGGATGTGTCTTTTAGAGGTATATGCGAAAATAGCCTCTCGTAATCTCGTCGATTTATTACGGTTAGAGCTGATCCTGTATCTAGCTCCATTTTAACTGGGGACCCTGCTATTATGAGGGTAACCCAAATGGTCTGGTAATCTTCATTGGCAATTACATTATGTAATTTGAGAGAGCTTAGTCTCTTGTTCCCAGAGTCGCTATCGCTCTCCTGGTCTTTGGAGCTACTGTCCGTCATCATTTGTACCTTTCTGTGCTTTTCCTTATTGATTCTTTTCCCGTTAGTGGATTTTTTATTTTCAGGTCGGCATACACGTGGAATGTGTCCCATCTTTCCGCATCGCCTGCATGCTTTTTCTTTGAACCAGCAATCCCTCTGGTCATGGTTGGATCTGCCGCAGCGATAACATCTCTCGAAACCCCGTGTCATTTCATGGGTGCCGAAGTCCTGTGGCCTTTGCTGTATCTTTGCCGCTCCTATTGCACTGAAAGCCTTGTCCAGTGTTAAATCTTTTCCAGAAGATACCTTTTTTTGTGTTTCTACACTTAGGGGATCGCAGATGAATTTGTCTTGCAGAGAATCTGCCAGTCCTGCCTCGAATTGGCAGTGTAGGGTATCAACAATCTCCTCAAAATTCATGTCCATCGGTTCGGCTGGAGTGATTAAGTTGCGTAACAGCTTGTATGTTTCTGCGCCCATTAGATCCAGAAGCACTGAAGCTTTTTTTTCATCTTCTATTCCATTTGCGGTGCAAAACACCTCCACTCTTTCTACATATGTGGTCCAATCCTCTATCTTGTTATCAAAAACATCAATATTGCCAAAGTTAGGCTCTGTTTCGTTATCAAAAGCATCAATATTGCCAGACTTAGGCATTTCAAAAAAGATATGGCGCTTCCCGTGCTTTTTTTTTCTCTGTAGCAACGATATGGCGCTTCCTGCGCTTTCCCGCCGCTGCTACCGATAACAACGCTGTTTTACTGTGGTTTCCGTTTATTCACTGTTGGAGACTCGTTCCCGACGGAGGTCTAAACGCTGACCTGCTTGCCGCGCCGGCCGTCTCCCGAGTGCACCCTCCCAGTCCGTTATTGCTTGCCTCCGATTTCGCTGCCTGTCTCAGCTGTAGAGCCCGCCGCTGGAGCCCCAGCCTGACACCCAGGAAGGATTAGCGCAGTACCTGCCACCAGCTTGGCCAGCTGGTGAAACCACAGTTTCTATTACTTCCTTGAGTCTTCTGGACGCTGGAGGAATCGATGTCCTTGAGGTGCTGCCGAATTGCAGGTAAGTCCGTATCCCATCCTCGTTCCCACTGTAGTGTCCGTGTGTAGATAAAGACACTGAAGACAGGAGTTGGTTCATAGGTATTTACTAAGCAAGTCTGGGGGGGATTCTAAAGGATATACACAATACACAGGCTTATATAGCCCAAGTGGCAATTACTGGCATTACGCACACCTGGGGCTCTTAAAGGCACATACACCACAATTGCTCTTAAAGGCACATACACCACACAAACTCTTAGGGTGAAGCTACTGAATATCGGCGAAGTGGCCTCGACTTTGCGCCGGGCGCAAACTTTAGCGGCCGCCCGACTTTTCCGCCCCAAAAGTGGCTATACTGAATTTCTAGGCCCATGTCTTTCTTAATCTTGAACCATAAGTGGTTTTCGCCCTTATTTATAAATTCGATGTAATTCCTAAGCTCTGCTTTAAACCAAATCAGTATGCCTCCAGAGTCTCTGCCCTGGGTTACTCCTGGTAATTTATTGGAGGGGACCACTAGCTCTGTGTACCCAGGGGGACAACCAGTGGGCCCTTCTCCTCTACACCATGTCTCTTGCAAAATGATAATGTTCAGATCTTTGATTTTATCTCGGAACTCTGGGGAACTGCACTTTAGGCCAAGCACAGAAGAGTGTAGGCCTTGGATATTCCAGGTTGAGATGCACAAGGATTTCATGTTTAGCTTGGTCTTTTACTGTGATAGGTGAGCGTGTCTTTGTCATATTAAATGGGGGAAAAAAGAACACCTCAAGTGTCTATAAATACTGACAGTACATATCTGTAACTCTTTCCAACAGTCATACCCATTTTTTTTTTTCAGGTGTGAAAAAGTGAAAAGGGCTAGTCATTATGCTTCCTGATCCATAAGGCGGGAGCAGATTATGCTGAGCATCTGCTTTATGTCTCTCAATGGATTGTCTCTGCCTGTTTTATTGCTTACGTCCTGTGCCCATCTCACTCTGTCGGGCTGGGGTTCTTGCTGCTGTGGTGGTCCTGCTCTCCTGAGGGGCAGGAGTGGTGCAGGTCGGGCATTGGTGCTGTGCTCATATGACGTGTACGTGGGGATCCTCTCTGGTCCTGGTTGGTGTGGTAGTGGTCTCTGTATTGGTCCTGGGCTGTACCTCGCTGGTCTCTGATGGCTGGGGGGGTGTCCTGTTCCTCTTGCATTCTGGGTGTGAACCCGGTCAAGAGCGACATCCTTCAGGGCCTTAGCAAAGACCGGTACTAGCTCCTTGTAGAGATGGACGTGGTTTTCAAGACATTTCACATCTAGGGTGGGGTGTTGGGCCAGGTGCACATTTTGTTTTACTTCACAGTATCGTGCTATGCTGGCATTTATCTTGTGGATTGTTCTGTGGTGAAAGTCTTTTCTCGGCAACAGTGTGGAAATAGTGATTCTGGCATTTGGGAAGGTGGTGCTTGCCTTCTCAATCACTGTTTGAAGCGACGTTTCCACCCTCTCCTGCTGGGCCCCTAGATCATTTGTGCCGGTGTGTATGATGATGTGTTGAGGGGAGCCTAATTGAGTTGTGGTCAGCAATTCCAGGGCTTTGTCTGAATTTGGGCACTAGTGCTTGGCTACATTATGTTTAGGGAATAGCTTTTGCACCCGGAGGTGTTTCCCATTTGAGTCTATGAGTATTGCAATGTCAGCCTTACTGGCTGGTGGCTTTCGCCTGGACTCACAGGTTGCATGTTGGACTGGGGGGGGGCTGTGTCTGGTGTGTGCACTCCTCTTGTGAGCAGCTCGGCTGTGGTTCCAAAGTGGTGGGGGCAGACTGGGTTTCAGTGTGCTGGTCGGCCAGTGTGGCACCCCCTGTATTGTGGGTCTGCTGCTGTTGTTCAGTGGGAGAGTGCATCTGCTCAGTCGGGCTCTGTACTGTCTTATCTCTGGCCACTGGTTGCTGGGTTAATGCCGCTATCACTCCCCTGTGGTTCTCCCTGTCTTTCTGCAGCTCTTTCACCTGCTTCCCTAGTAAATTCAGCTCTCTCCTGTATCTCTCCCTCTCTTGCTTTTGTTCTTGCTTCATTGCTGAAATGCTGCTTTCTTGGTCGGTTTTCAGTTGAATGACCTCCTCTATAAGTTTAACCAGCTCTTTCTCCAGCTGGTTAAACTTCTCCTTCAGTTGTACCAGGCTGTGGGACCCCAGGGTGTGTACCTGGTCAGAGCTGGAGTGCTCACTCATTTCCTGGCTAGGCTGCTTTACTCCTAGTGAGCTGGAAGTGGTAGGGGGAGTGTGTGTGGCTTTCCCCCTGGTATTTGCTCTGGGGCTGGTCAATTGTACCATGGGGCTGTGGGGCCCCAGGGTGTGTGCCTGGTCAGAACTGTGGGGCTCGCTCTCCTCCTGGTTAGGCTGATTTACTCCTGGTGAGCTGTAAGTGGTGGGGGGAGTGTGTGTGGCTTTTTTTCCCTGGTAGCTACCCTGGGGCTGGTCTTTCCCCTCTCAGCTATTCCTCTCAGTGTCTGGAAGGCCGTTTCAAAGTCTTTGAGGTTGCCTTGCACAATTATTGTCCCTTTTCTGTACATGTTGACAGTCGTCGTTTCACTATCGGGATCCCCTGATTTCCTTATTTTCATTTTGGACCCATTAGCGTTTTTTTCTTGCTTAGCACTGGGATAGTGTATGGTGATTGCTTTGAACCAAGCCGCGGGCTGACCTGAGTAAAAATTGAGATTACTCATGTTCCCCTTTTTGTACAAGTCAGCAAAAAGAGTTTCTGGCTTCGCTCTCAGCTGCTGTCACTCTCTTCCTCAGAATCTATCGCTCTCTTCCTCAGACTCTCTCGCTCTCTTCCTCAGTCCTTCGCTCTCTCTCTCTCCCCAGTCTCTCTCCCCCAGTCTCTCTCTCTCTCTACCCCAGCATCTCTGTCTCTCTCTCCCCAGTCTCTCTCCCCCAGCCACTCTCTCTCTCTCTCCCCAGTCTCTCTCCCTCTCCACCAATCTCTCTCTCTCTCTCTCTCTCTCCCCAGTCTCTCTCTCTCTCCTCCTCTCTCTCTCTCCCCCCGTCTCTTCAATTCAATTCAATTCAATTCAATTTGAATTGCTTTATTGGCATGACAAGATACATCTTATGCTGCCAAAGCACAGAAATACATGTACGTTTGACCACATAAACCCCGATCTAGACATAGTGTGTAGACAAGTATACCCATGTATACATAGATATACACACATATAATATGCATATAATCTTTTCTTAGATTTAATGTGTCACTGGTTGTCCTTCTGCTTGTGGCAAGCAGTAACATAGTTTTCCGCTATAGTTACAGAATTTCTCTGTTCCCCCAATAGATATGGGAGTTTCTGGTGGTCATTCAGATTTTTGAATTCAGGGCATATTTTTGTGAATTTTGGGTAGAAATTCCCCCTTATGTCCTGATAGTTTCCGCAAGTTGTGAGGAAGTGCATCTCTGTCTCCACCACTCCCTGACTGCAGTGAGAGCATATCCTGTCCTCTCTTGGCAGCCAGGTCTGCCTGTGTCTGCCTTTTTCGATGGCCAGGCTATGTTCACTAAGTCTGTACATTGTCAAGGCTTTTCTCAGTTTGCTATCTTTTACCATGGTCAGGTATTCAGCCATGGTGTATTGCCTGTTTAGGGCCAAATAGCAATCGAGTTTGTTTTGGGTTTTTGACGTTTCTGTCTAATAGATCAAATATTTTTCCTTTTGTTTAGTGATAATTGTGTTGGTTCGAATTCTGTGTGCTAGGGTGTCACTGTCCTGCGGCTAGTTATTATTAGTAGTGTTGGAAGTTACTTCACTGAGTCCCAGGACTAGTTGACTGAGGGGACTCTTCTCTATGATCATCTCTTGGCATTTCAAGGCTTCGTAATGATAGCAGTGGGGGTTGCTCATTTTTATGTGTTTCCAAAATTTGATGGCTCATTTTTGGATATTAATTAGTAGTGGATATTGGCCTAGTTCTGCCCTGCATGCATTGTTTGTGGTTTTCCTCTGAGTCCGGAGAATACTTTTACAGAATTCTGCATGCAGGATCTCAATTGGGTGTTTGTCACATTTTGCGAATTCTTGTTGTGTTAGCGGACCCCACACCTCACTGCCATAGAGTACAATTGGTTCAATTACTGATCTAAAAATTTTGAGCCAAATGACAATTGAAATTTCAATTTGGATTGACTTCTTAATGGCATAGAAAGCCCTTCTTGCTTTCTCTTTCAGTTCATTCACAGCCAAATGAAAGATTCCCGTAGAACTGATTTTTAGGTCTAGGTATGTGTAATTTGTAGTTTGTTTGATTTTAGTTGCTCCTAGTGTGAAGTTTATTCTGGGTCCCTGATGTCTGGATCTTTGCTGGAACACAAGAACTTTGGTTTTTTGGGGGTTTATTGTCAGGGCCCAGGTCTGACAGAATGACTCTAGTAGATCCAGGTTCCGCTGTAGACCCTCCTCAGTTTGTGAGAGCAGAACCAGGTCTTCTGCATAGAGGAGGAATTTAACCTTGGAGTCATATAGGGCGAGGCCAGGTGCTGTTGATTGTTCAAGTAGTTTTGCCAATTCATTTATGTAAAGATTAAAGAGTGTCGGTGAGATAGGCGAGCCCTGCGCCACTCCATGCCCCTGTGAGAAATATTTTGTTTGTTTGTCTCCAATTTTAACTACACATTTATTGTTTGTATACATTGATTTAATTACATCATATGTTTTTCCCCCTACCCCACTTTCAATCATTTTAAGAATAGACCATCGTGCCAAATAGAATCGAAGGCCTTCTGGAAATCTATAAAGCAGGCAAAAATGTTGCTTTTGTTTTGGTGAACATGTTTGTCAATTAGGGTTTGTAGCGAGAAAATATGGTCTGATGTTCTATAATTTGGTGAGAATCCAATTTGGCTTTTACTCAAGACATCGGGCTCCTGAAGGAAGTTTAAAAGTCTTTGGTTTATGATACTACAGAATATCTTCCCCAGGTTACTGTTCACACAGATGCCTCGATAGTTATTTGGGTCAACTTTGTCTCCACTTTTGTACATGGGTGTTATGAGTCCTTTGTTCAGATATCAGGGAAGTAAACGACACTCAGAGCCAAGTTGAAGAGTTTTAGGATAGCCAATTTCATTTTATCATCAGTGTGTTTAATCATCTCGTTTAGGATGCCATCTGCACCGCAAGCTTTTCTTGGTCGCAGGTCCTTGAATTTTTCAAATAGCTCTTTTTCAGTTATTGGGTGGTCTAATGGGTTTTGGTTGTCTTTTATGGCCAGTTCGAGCTTTTCCAATTCTTTGCATATTAGATCTTGGTGTGTTTTTCTGGTATTATTTTTCAAAATGGTTTTCCCATATGTCTCCATTTTGAATGGGCAATTCGTCACGTTGCTTTTTGTGTAATGTATTCCAGTTGTCCCAGAAACAATTAGAATCGATAGATTCCTCAATGGAGCTGAGTTTATTCTTAATATACTGTTCTTTCTTGGTTCTGAGTGTGTTTTTATATTGTGTTAGTGCCTGACAATAAGCAAGGCGTAGTTCCTCATTTTCTGGTTGTCTGTGTTTTTGGTTTGATATTTTTCTGAGTTTTTTCCTCATGTTATGACAGTCTGAATCAAACCATTTTTCATGGTTTTGTGTTTTGGGTTTACTCTTGCGAGATATCAAGTTCGACATTGTTGCCAAATTATCAAAAATATTATTTAGGTTATTCACTGCCTGGTTTACACCTTCTTTTTTGTGAGTCTCTCTTTCTTCCCCAGACTCTCTCTCCCATCCAGTCTCTCTCTCTCTTCCCAGTCTCTCTCTCTCTCTCCCCTGTCTTTCTCTCTCCCCATCTCTCCCTCTCTCTCTCTCTTCCCCTTCTCTCTCTCTCCCCGTCTCTCTATCTCTCCACCAGTCTCACTTCCCCACTCTCTCTCTCTCCCCCACTCTCTCTCTCTTGCACTCTCCCTCCCCCCGCTGTCTCTCTCTCTCTCTTCCCCACTCTCTCTCTTCCCAAGTCTCTCTGTGGCACTCTCCCCTTTGTGTCTCTCTCTCCCCAATCTCTCTCCCCCACTTTCTCTCTCTCCCCACTCTCTCTCCCCCACTCTCTCTCTCTCCCCCACTCTCTCTGTCTCTCTCCTCACTCTCTCTCACCACTCTCTCTCTCACCCCCACTTTCCCTCTCTCCACTCTCTCTCTCCCACACTCTCTCTCTTCCCCAGTCCCTCTCTCGCTCTCTCTCTCCCCCCTCCACCCTCTCTCGCTCTCCCCCCATTTTGTCTCCCCCACTCTCTCTGTGTTCCAGCTCTCTCTGCCTTCCCACACACTCTCAATCTCTCTCACTCCCACACTCTCTCTCTCTCCGCACTCTCACTCTCTCCCCCCACTCTCTCTCCCCAGTCTCCCTCTCTCTCCCCCAGTCTCTCTCTCCCCCAGTCTCTCGCTCTCTCTCCAGTCTCTCTCTCTCCTCCAGTCTCTCTCTCTCTCTGTTTCTCTCTTGCTCTCTTCCTCAGACTCTCTCGCTCTCTTCCTCAGACTCTCTCGCTCTCTTCCTCAGACTCTATCGCTCTCTTCCTCAGACTCTCTCGCTCTCTTCCTCAGTCCTTCGCTCTCTCTCTCTCCCCAGTCTCTCTCCCCCAGTCTCTCTCTCTCTCTCTCCCCCAGCATCTCTCTCTCTCTCTCCCCAGTCTCCCTCCCCCAGTCACTCTCTCTCTCTCTCCCCAGTCTCTCTCCCTCTCCACCAATCTCTCTCTCTCTCTCTCCCCAGTCTCTCTCTCTCTCCCCCTCTCTCTCTCTCTCCCCCGTCTCTTCAATTCAATTCAATTCAATTCAATTCAAATTGCTTTATTGGCATGACAAGATACATCTTATGTTGCCAAAGCACAGAAATACATTTATGTTTGACCACATAAATCCCGACCTAGACATACAGTGTATAGACAAGTATACCCATGTATACATAGATATACACACATATAATATGCATATAATCTTTTCTTAGATTTAATCTGTCACTGGTTGTCCCTCTGCTTGTGGCAAGCAGTAACATAGTTTGCCGCTATAGTTACAGAATTTCCCTGTTCCCCCAATAGATATGGGAGTTTCTAGTGGTCATTCAGATTTTTGAATTCAGGGCATATTTTTGTGAATTTTGGGTAGAAATTCTCCCTTATGTCCTGATAGTTTCCGCAAGTTGTGAGGAAGTGCATTTCTGTCTCCACCACTCCCTGACTGCAGTGAGAGCATACCCTGTCCTCTCTTGGCAGCCAGGTCTGCCTGTGTCTGCCTTTTTCGATGGCCAGGCTATGTTCACTAAGTCTGTACATTGTCAAGGCTTTTCTCAGTTTGCTATCTTTTACCATGGTCAGGTATTCAGCCATGGTGTATTGTCTGTTTAGGGCCAAATAGCAATCGAGTTTGTTTTGGGTTTTTGTCGTTTCTGTCTAATAGATCAAATATTTTTCCTTTTGTTTAGTGATAATTGTGTTGGGTCGAATTCTCTGTGCTAGGATGTCACTGTCCTGCGGCTGGTTATTATTAGTAGTGTTGGAAGTTACTTCACTGAGTCCCAGGACTAGTTGACTGAGGGGACTCTTCTCTATGATCATCTCTTGGCATTTCAAGGCTTCGTAATGATAGCAGTGGGGGTTGCTCATTTATATGTGTTTCCAAAATTTGATGGCTCGTTTTTGGATATTAATTAGTAGTGGATATTGGCCTAGTTCTGCCCTGCATGCATTGTTTGTGGTTTTCCTCTGAGTCCGGAGAATATTTTCACAGAATTCTGCATGCAGGATCTCAATTGGGTGTTTGTCCCATTTTGCAAATTCTTGTTGTGTTAGCGGACCCCACACCTCACTGCCATAGTGTGCAATTGGTTCAATTACTGATTTTAAAATTTTGAGCCAAATGACAATTGAAATTTCAATTTGGATTGACTTCTTAATGGCATAGAAAGCCCTTCTTGCTTTCTCTTTCAGTTCATTCACAGCCAAATGAAAGATTCCTGTAGAACTGATTTTTAGGTCTAGGTATGTGTAATTTGTAGTTTGTTCGATTTTAGTTGCTCCTAGTGTGAAGTTTATTCTGGGTCCCTGATGTCTGGATCTTTGCTGGAACACGAGAACTTTGGTTTTTTGGGGGTTTATTGTGAGGGCCCAGGTCTGACAGAACGACTCCAGTAGATCCAGGTTCCACTGTAGACCCTCCTCAGTTTGTGAGAGCAGAACCAGGTCATCTGCATAGAGGAGGAATTTAACCTTGGAGTCATATAGGGCGAGGCCAGGTGCTGTAGATTGTTCAAGTAGTTTTGCCAATTCATTTATGTAAATATTAAAGAGTGTCAGTGAGATAGGCGAGCCCTGCGCCACTCCATGCCCCTGTGAGAAATATTTTGTTTGTTTGTCTCCAATTTTAACTGCACATTTATTGTTTGTATACATTGATTTAATTACATCATATGTTTTTCCCGCTACCCCACTTTCAATACGTTTCAAGAATAGACCGTCGTGCCAAATAGAATCGAAGGCCCTCTGGAAATCTATAAAGCAGGCAAAAATTTTGCTTTTGTTTTGGTGAACATGTTTGTCAATTAGGGTGTGTAGCATGAAAATATGATCTGATGTTCAATAATTTGGTAAGAATCCAATTTGGCTTTTACTCAAGACATCGTGCTCCTCAAGCAAGTTTAAAAGTCTTTGGTTTATGATACTACAGAATATCTTCCCCAGGTTACTGTTCACACAGATGCCTCGATAGTTATTTGGGTCAACTTTGTCTCCACTTTTGTACATGGGTGTTATGAGTCCTTTGTTCCAGATATCAGGGAAGTAACTGACACTCAGAGCCAAGTTGAAGAGTTTTAGGATAGCCAATTTCATTTTATCATCAGTGTGTTCAATCATCTCGTTTAGGATGCCATCTGCACCGCAAGCTTTTCTTGGTCGCAGGTCCTTGAATTTTTCAAATAGCTCTTTTTCAGTTATTGGGTGGTCTAATGGGTTTTGGTTGTCTTTTATGGCCAGTTCGAGCTTTTCCAATTCTTTGCATATTAGATCTTGGTGTGTTTTTCTGGTATTATTTTTCAAAATGGTTTTCCCATATGTCTCCATTTTGAATGGGCAATTCGTCGCGTTGCTTTTTGTGTAATGTATTCCAGTTGTCCCAGAAACAATTAGAATCGATAGATTCCCCAATGGAGCTGAGTTTATTCTTAATATACTGTTCTTTCTTGGTTCTGAGTGTGTTTTTATATTGTGTTAGTGCCTGACAATAAGCAAGGCGTAGTTCCTCATTTTCTGGTTGTCTGTGTTTTTGGTTTGATATTTTTCTGAGTTTTTTCCTCATGTTATGACAGTCTGAATCAAACCATTTTTCATGGTTTTGTGTTTTGGGTTTACTCTTGCGAGATATCAAGTTCGACATTGTTGCCAAATTATCAAAAATATTATTTAGGTTATTCACTGCCTGGTTTACACCTTCTTTATTGTGAGTCTCTCTTTCTTCCCCAGCCTCTCTCTCCCACCCAGTCTCTCTCTCTCTTCCCAGTCTCTCTCTCTCTCCCCGTCTCTCTCTCTCCCCATCTCTCCCTCTCTCTCTCTCTTCCCCTTCTCTCTCTCTCCCCGTCTCTCTCTCTCCCCATCTCTCCCTCTCTCTCTCTCTTCCCCTTCTCTCTCTCCCACCCAGTCTCTCTCTCTCTCCCCTGTCTCTCTCTCACCCCATCTCTCTCTCTCTCTCTCTTTCTTCCCTTGTCTCTCTCTCCCACCCAGTTTCTCTCTTTCCCCATCTCTCTCTCTCCCCATCTCTCCCTCACTCTCTCTCACCCTGTCTCTCTCTTTGCTCCCAATCTCTCTCTCTCTCTCCCCCCACCCCCAGTCTCTCTCTCTCCCTCTCTCCCCCAGTCTCTCTCTCTCCCCAGTCTCTCTCTCTCCCCCCCAGTCTCTCTCTCTCTCCCCCAGTCTCTCTCCCTCCCCCAGTCTCTCTCTCTCCCCCAGTCTCTCTCTCTCTCTCTCTGAAGGCTGCAAAAATGTTCATGTTGATAATCAGAGCGACACTCTAGACAAAAGTCCTTGAAGGCTCCTTTGGTATAGTCACTGATTTTTGAAAGGTGACCCAAAGGCCTCAGGCTCAGGTCGGCCCCACTTCTGGCTTCCTCCTCTATCCGAGTGTGCATGCGGGGTACAAACAGGCCAGCATGTGAAGAGGGAGGCAGAAAACGCAGTGCAAATAATCACTCTGGAATATAAACCCTTTTCTTGCATCTAGGGAACACAGAATGTCTATAATATGAAAATAACTGCAAGCCTGGTCAACGGAACAGTGGAAATTGCTAATCCTCCTCGATGTGGAGTAGTTGATCCCAAAGACTTCAATTTCTTTCCAGATCGACCTAAGTTTGGAAAGAATGATCTCACCTACAGGTATGGTTCTTGTTATGTGACATGCCCTGTTCATTCAGTAACACTGGTCAATTTTGCGAGGATTGGTCTCAGTAGCAAGTACATGAGGCACAAATGACGCAGCCTATCCATCACTTAGGCACTAGGCTTACTCTGTGTCCGTTCCACTTAGCGCACTCTTCAGCAGCTGGGTAGAACATGTGGCACTGAGTGCCTGCACACATGGCATGGGCAGGCTCGTTAAGACCCAGAAAATTATGTAAAATAACTGATGGCTTCAATCGTTGAAGGTGGCAGGGCAAGTTGAGAAAGGGGCTGAAGGGCTTGGAAGGTTCGAGATGTCCAGTGTTCAGGCGAGTGATGGGTGCATGAGTGCAGAGGTAAGTGTGTTTGGTGTGTGTAAAGTGTTTAAAGTAGTTTTACTTACCTTTACTTACTTTTACAGCCTTCCTTCCTTCAGGTCTCGGGAGACCCTCATCTCATCGGCACAGAAAGCAGAATGGCCGCGAGCTGTCAAAAGTTGCAGCATTCAGCTTTCTGTTCTGGAGAGATCTCTAACTCAGCTTGAGAGGATGGAATTTACTTAGTTTACAGATTGTCAGTGTTTGACAGCTTCAAAAAGTTGCCAAACGCTGATATTTCATCTGTCAAAAGCTCTTGTCAGATGAAATGTCAATCTGTGACATCACCTGTTGCCGGGTATCCCTTAATTGGCCTGCTGAGCCCGCTGGGCAGGCTCAACAATGTCAATCAAGTGAAAATCGAGTGGGTTGGCCACAACTCGATGGAGGCGGGACTACAAAACCAAAAGTTGTAGTCCCGCCTCCTACACGCCCCCAGTATCAAAATCCAGCCCATAGAGTACAAAAGCAAGCAAGTTATGTTGAACAGTTTTAAAACACTAGTTCGGCCTCAACAGGAGTATTGTGTCCAATTCTGGGCACTGCACTTTAGAAAGGATGTGAAGACCTTGGAGAGGATACAGAAAAGATTTTTAAGTATGGTTCCAGGGGTGAGGGACTTCGGTTACATGGATAGACTGGAGAAGTTGGGCTTGTTCTCCTTACAGCAGACAAGGTTGAGAGGAGATTTGATAGAGGTGTTCAAAATCATGAGGGGCCTAGACAGAGTAGATAGAGACAAACTGTTCCCATTGGCGGAAGGGACGAGAACCAGAGGACACAGACTTAAGGCGATTGGCAGATGAACCAAAGGCGACATGAGGAAAGACCATTTTACGCAGTGAGTGGTTATGATCTGGAATGCACTGCCTGAAAGGGTGGTGGAGGCAGATTCAATCACGGCTTCCAAAATGGAATTGGATAAGTACCTGAAGGAAAAAAAGTTGCAGGGCTATGGGGAAAGGGCGGTGGAGTGGGACTAGCTGAAGTGCTCTTGCAGAGAGCTGGCACAGGCTCGATGGGCCGAATGGCCTCCTTCTGTGCTGTAACCATTCGACGATTGTATGATTATATGATTCTGTAGCTGTGACTGGCGCAGGTGCTGTGAGGTGTTTTCTGAAGGACAGACATTGATCTCAGACACAACTGCGTACGATCAGCATAATTATCTCTTATGGTTTTAGAACAGTGATGTGTTTGACTTTGTCTCTGCACAGAATAAATAAATATACAGGTGACTTACCGCAGAATGTTGTGGACGATGCTTTGAAGCAGGCTTTCAAAATTTGGAGTGATGTTACTCCATTGACATTTACAAAATCAACATCCGCGGCAGACATTGAAATTACCTTTGCTGCTGGAGGTATGTTCAAACAAGAAAATTATCAGTAAAATCTGCAAATGCTGGCAAACCAAAATAAAAACAGAAAATGCTGGAAATACACTGCAGACCAGTCAGCATCTGTAAATAGAAAAGACAGGTTGTGATGCTTCAGGTGCATACCCATCATCAGTCTGAAGGCTAAGAGATAAAACAGGCCTTCAGTCTGATGAAGGGTTAACCTGAAACACGAACACTGTCTTTTTACAGCTGCTAATTGGTCGACTGTGTATTTCCAGCATCTTTTTTTTGTTTCCAATGTTCAAACAAACGTTTACGATGTTTCCATTTTTAGCTGCCAATTATTCTTTACTGACATATTTGTTCAATACTTCTTGCCAGCGCATGGCGATGGTTTTCCATTTGATGGACCCTCTGGAACTCTGGCCCATGCCTTTGCTCCTGGACCAGACCTTGGAGGTGATGCTCATTTCAATGAGGCTGAAACTTGGACAACAGGATCTAATGGTAAATGTTTTTCACTATTAATTAAAGCTCAATAAGCTACATTTCTCAAGTCCTTGCTGATGGAAAGCACCCTCTGTTGCCACCAGTGCATCTTTGAAATTCATGGGCAGGTTGCTTGCCACCAGCGTGGATTTGAAAATTTAGATGAATGGATAAGCATATTGAAAGGTCATGTATTGCTCTCTACCTTGCAATTATTCCGTGGCAAGAACCACCCTGGAATGCAAAGAAATCTAAGTTTGTATAACCTTGAAATTACACTGTTGTTGAGATACCGCGGCAAACGTGGGAGTCGAGACCAGAGCTATTGAAAACACAACTGCTTTATTCCAGCCACATGACAAACAGCAACTAGAAAAGCCCGCGCATCCACTTAAATACTTCCCAGACAGGAAGTGCTCCCGGCAGCCTGTCCCTGCGGGAAACAAGTTGCTGGAGGAAAGGGCCCCCGGCTGGGGGCTTCTGCTTAGACTGTCTGTGCCGCCGTGAGCGGATTATGTCCAGTGGTGGCGTGTCGCCACAGAGCTCCCCCCAGAATCCGCTTAGGAGGAGTGGACGAGTCGTGACGGTGGTCTAATGGTTCTGCCGCAGCGGCTCTGAGTGGTCGCCGGTCTGGTTGGTTGGGTCGGGCGGTTCGCCGCCGGCTGTGCTGGCTTGCTGGGGGGACGGCCTCTAGTTGGAGGCTGGGCCACGGGGACCTGTTCCGCTGGTTCTGTGTGTGCTGGTTTGAGCCGGTCGATGGAGACTGTCTCGACCCTGTCGTCGAGTCGCAACTTGAAGACCTTGTCCCCGGTTTGTAGTACCTCGTACGGACCGTCGTACGGGGGTCGCAGGGGCCCGCGGTGCGCGTTGTGTCGCACGAAGACGAAGCGCGCCTGCCGTAAATTTGGCGGGACGTGAGGTGCGAGTTCGCCGTGTCGGTTGACCGGAAGTGGGGCGAACTGCTGAGCGGAAGAGAAAGAGTCGAGCCGCTGCTGTTCGGCTGACCAAGGCTTGGTAGGCTCCGGAAGGAATTCACCTGGGACGCGCAGCGGTTGTCCGTAGACTAACTCCGCTGCCGAGGACTGGAGGTCTTCCTTGACCGCGGTGCGTAGGCCGAGTAGCACCCACGGTAGGCGGTCAGTCCAGGTACTGTCCTGCAGGCCGGCGCGGAGTGAGGCCTTGAGTGACCTGTGGAAGCGTTCACAAAGTCCGTTGGCCTGCGGGTGGTATGCTGTGGTGCGGTGGAGTGTCACCCCGAGGTTGCGTGCTGTGGCCGTCCAGAGTTCGGAGGTGAACTGGGCGCCTCTGTTGGAGGTTATGTCGGCCGGTACGCCGAACCTCGCAACCCAGGTGTTAACGAACGCCCTGGCGATGTCGGCTGTGGAGGTGGAGGTCAGCGGCACTGCCTCAGGCCAGCGTGTGTAGCGGTCGACCATCGTGAGGAGATAAGTTTGGCCTTGCGATGGCGGCAGGGGACCGACGATGTCGACGTGTACGTGGTCGAAGCGGCGGCTGGGTACCTCGAAGTCTCCCAGGGGTGCTTTGGTGTGCAGCTGTACCTTAGCCCATTGGCAGGCGAGGCAGGAGGTGGCCCAAGTCCGAACATCTCTGCTGAGGCCACGCCAGACGAAGCGCTTGGAGAGGAGTTTGACGGATGCGCGGGAACCCGGCTGAGAGAGCCCGTGGAGCGCGTCGAAGACGCGGCGGCGCCAGGTCTCAGGGACGACCGGCCTGGGTTGGCCGAGTGAGACGTCGCACGTGACTGCCGTGGCTTTGGGCCCGTGCGCGACCTTGGCTAGGCGTAGCCCTGGCAGGCTGGTAGCCGCCGAGAGGAGGTCTGGGTCCGTGAGCTGGGCCGCTGCTAGTTGTGCGTAGTCGACCGCGAGGTGATTCGCACAGACGGCGGGACGGGAAAGGCAGTCGGCGACCACGTTGTCTCTACCGGAGACGTGCTGAATGTCCGTAGTAAACTCGGAGACGGCCGCGAGCTGGCGTTGCTGCCTAGCGGACCAGGGTTCGGTGTGCTTGGCCATCGCATATGTGAGTGGCTTGTGGTCCACATACGCGGTGAAGGGGTGGCCATCCAGGAGGAACCTGAAATGGCGGACCGACAGGTGGAGTGCGAGAAGCTCGCGGTCGAAAGTGGAGTATTTGACCTCCGGGGGGCGCAGTTGGCGGCTGTAGAAGGCAAGTGGCTGCCACGCGCCATTGGCCCACTGCTCGAACACAGCCCCGACCGCGTGGTCGGAGGCGTCGGTGGTGAGCGCGACCCGGGCATCGGCCCTCGGGTGCGCGAGCAGAGTGGCGTCGGCGAGCGCGTTTTTGGTGGCGTCGAAGGCGGCTGCCGTGTCAGTGGTCCAGGCTACGTCCATCTTGCCAGATTTTCCTCGGAGGGAGTCGTATAGGGGCTTCATGAGGGCTGCGGCTCTGGGGATGAACCTGTTGTAGAAGTTCACCATCCCGAGGAACTCCTGGAGGCCCTTGATGGTTGTGGGGCGGGGGAATTGCTGGACGGCCTGCACCTTGTTGGGCAGGGGGACGGCCCCAGCAGGGGTGATGTGGTGACCGAGAAAATCGATCTCGGTTAGGCCGAATTGGCACTTCGCCGGGCTGAGGATGAGCCCGTGTTGGGCTAGGTGCCCGAACAGGATGCGAAGGTGTTCGAGGTGTTCCTGTTTGGAGAAGCTGGCCACGAGAATGTCGTCTAGATAGACGAATAGGAAGTTCAGGCCCCGGAGGACTGAGTCCATAAGGCGCTGGAAAGCCTGTGCTGCATTCTTGAGGCCGAAGGGCAACCTCAGGAACTCGAACAGGCCGAATGGGGTGATGACGGCCGTTTTGGGGATGTCCGCGGGGTGTACGGGGACTTGGTGGTAACCGCGCACCAGGTCGACTTTGGAAAAGACGGTTCGTCCGGCCAGTCGGGCCGAGAAGTCCTGGATGTGTGGCACCGGGTATCGATCGGGGGTGGTGGCGTCGTTGAGGCGGCGGTAGTCCCCGCAAGGGCGCCAGCCTCCGCCGGGCTTGGGGCGATGTGGAGGGGCGAGGCCCAAGGGCTGCTGGAGCGGCGGATGATGCCGAGTTGTTCCATGTTGGTGAACTCGGCCCGCGCGATTTCCAGCTTGGCCGGGTTGAGTCTGCGGGCGTGGACAGAAACTGGGGGGCCGGTGGTGGGGATATAGTGTTCCACACCGTGCTTGGCGGCTTTGGCCAAAAATGTCGGGTTAGTGAGGGCGGGAAACTCAGCTAGGAGTGCCGAGTAGTCGTCCGTGGCTCTGGCGAGGCAGTAGGTCGTCAGGCCGGCCGAACGGGCCGGGGTAAAGGCGCCGGGGATGGGGGCCATAGTGTTGATGTCGACGAGGCGGTGCCTCGGAATGTCGACAAGGAGGCCGTGGGCGCGTAGGAAGTCGGCGCCGATGAGTGGGCAGAGGACCTTGGCTGTGAGGAACTCCCAGCGGTAGCGGCGGCCCGCGAGGTCGAGCGTGACCATGCGGGTGCCATATGTGCTGCAGCCAGTGTGATACCCCGTGTGCCGCATTGGATCTCGAGGGCGGAGGCGGGGGTGATGCTGTGCTGGGCCCCTGTGTCGCAGAGAAATCGGCGGTTGGTTCTGTCGTCAGTGACGTACAGTAGGGGCTCCTTCTGCCCCGCGGCCATCGCGGGGGCCGGTGCGGGGGGGTTTTGAAGGTACACGGTGGCGTGCAGCGTTGAGCCCTAGCGCCAAAATGGGTGTGGTAGTAGCAGTGACCCGGAGTGGTAGGGCGGTCGGGCCTAGCGGCCCGGGAAGACCGCGTGGTCGTTGCCGTGAGGTCGGGCGCGACGTCGCGAGCGGCCTGTGCAGAGAGCAGCCGGTCGGCCTTTTTGGCTATATCATTCAGGTCCGTGGAGTCAGACTCCACAATGAGCAGGCGGATGCTGGCGGGGAGCTGCCGAATGAAAAGCGTGCGAAAAAGGGCGCCGGGATTTTTGTTGTCTGAGAGGGACAGCATGTGGGAAAGCAGGTCTGATGGTGAAGCGTCACCAAGGCCGGGGAGGTCCAGGAGTTGGCAGTGGCGCTGGTAAGAGGACGTTTGAAATTTTTTAAGTAGCGCAGCCTTCAGATGTTCGTACTTGCCCTCCGTTGGTGGATTCTGCAGCGCTGCCCAAACCTTGGGGACTGTAGCGTAGGTGAGCGAGGCGACGAGGTAGTCGTACTTCGTGGTGTCGACTGTAATGCCTTTCAGCCGGAATCTGGACTCAGCTTGAACGAACCAGGCTTCGGCGAGGTTCTCCCAAAAGTCTGGTAATTTAACCGTGACTGCGTTTGTATCCGCCATGCTAGCTTAGGATTCGTCCTGAGCGTCGGGGTCACCAGTGTTGAGATACCGCGGCAAACGTGGGAGTCGAGACCAGAGCTATTGAAAACACAACTGCTTTATTCCAACCACATGACAAACAGCAACTAGAAAAGCCCGCGCATCCACTTAAATACTTCCCAGACAGGAAGTGCTCCCGGCAGCCTGTCCCTGCGGGAAACAAGTTGCTGGAGGAAAGGGCCCCCGGCTGGGGGCTTCTGCTTAGACTGTCTGTGCCGCCGTGAGCGGATTATGTCCAGTGGTGGTGTGTCGCCACACTGTGTTCTTATTTCATATTAGTGCTTAATACATTTGCATCAAATTCCTATGTTCTCTCTTCTAACACAGGCATTAGCCTGTTTAAAATACAGTCTTCTTTAAAATAGCACAGAGCAATTTGACCCAAACATAATGGACCACAATTTGCAGTGGGTAATAACGGCACATTAACAGCATTCTCCACTCCTGCTACTTTGAAACTGACCACAACTTTAGGATGTAGCGCATGCGCATCTTAGCACGGGAATCCTGAAGTTGCAATCAGTCATTAACTGCTCTGATACTGGCTGCGCTGTGGGCCCCCCATCCCCCCATAGCCATCAGTGTAATCAGTGAAACTGACAAACACTTGGGCTTTTCTGCGGTAATATCATTGTTAAATACCACGTTAAATGTTAGACCTTGTTGTGTTAGGTGTAACTGGAGTTTTAACAGCATATTGACTGCTAAACAAATGATATGGCCCTAAAAAGCTCATTTTAATTTTGTCAAATTTCTCCATTATGATAAGAACTACAATTTTTAAGCAACTACGGGCAAATTCCAGGCCAATATTAAGTATTTGGACAATAAATGGAACATATTGTGATAACCTGTTCCTGGCACAGAGCCATAACCCAGGAGTGTGTATCAGGAAATCACATGTGCAGCCCTTGAAGTTTCACTTGGTCAGATTTCACAATCTGTGCTCCCATTGGCCAGGCTCTGCAGTGGGAGTGCACATTTCGGAAATTTACCCCGATTTTGCACAGCACAATTACCAGGCCAGTGTATTTAACAGAAAATGTGTAACAGATGAGCCTGCAGAGTCTAACTTGGCAGGAGCACAGATCAGAGAACTGGGCATGGAGCTCAGCATGCTTGGATTGCACCACTGCTGAATTCCTGGCCAAAGTGGTGAATTTGGCACTGACCTATCTGGGCAAGACTCTGTGCTGGAAGTTTGCTCAGGCAATTTTGGGACTTTGAATTTGTCCCTTAAGAATCTGAACTGGCAACACAATATCTAAATGTACTGCAGCATATAAAAACAGTTTTACTGGGTTTATCAACATAGAGGCCCTCAATTTCCAGGAGACTTGCGCCAGTGTAATTTGAGCATCTGCGGTGTTGGGTTTGTTTCCCAATGCAAAAGTCCCAGGAAATTATGGTGTAAGTGAGTTAGGCCAATATTCATGCCTCGCCACAATTTCCTGGGACTTTTGCATCGCTCTGTCAATACTCTCGCCAAAACTGTGAAAAGTTGATTATCATCGTCCCTCCTCCCCAACAAGACAATGGCAATCATCAATTTCCTGGATTTACACAATTTTTCTCACCGCACCACTTAGACTGAAAAATAATGGTGCAGATGATGATATTTAAATTCATGAGATTAAAGTTAAATAAAATCTCTGCTCTTTCTTGATACATTTAATTCTTAGCTAAAATGCATCATCGTGTGTTAGGTTTCATGTATATTGTCTGCATGGTGTAGGGAACTGAGGTACCTGCACATGTCATTAATGAAATTGAGATTTGGGATAAATGCGTTCAGGCCTGATTTTAACCCAAAATGGTTGTTGCGCTCCTAGCATGCACCAGAACGTGGAGACCCGAGTTATGTCCGAAATTGAATCATAGAATGGTTCTCGACTTTTCTGCCAACGGGAACACTTTCTCTCTATCTACTCTGTCTAGTCCCCTCATGATTTTGAACATCTCTATCAAATCTCCTCTCAACGTTCTCTGCTCTTAGGAGAACAAGCCCAGCTTCTCCACTCTGTCCACGTAACTGAAGTCCCTCATCCCTGGAACCATTCGTTTAAATTTTTTTGGGCCTCGGGCCTCATCTGAATAAGTTCGGCGAGCTGCAACATCTTTTGGGCCTCCTGAGGCAGCTCACCAGTTTCCTCTGGAGCGATTTACGCAGGCCGTGAGGCCAGCTGTGTCCCAGATGTAAATCCTGGGGGACGGGGGTAGGTGAACATGAGGTGGTGGAGTGCGGGCCGGGTGTGCGGAATAAAAATGTTGACTGTTACAGTAATAACTTTATACTAGACACATTCTGGGCTGGGGTGGCTGAAGTAGCTGAAAATGAAAATCAACGCCAGATGTGCTCCTTTGATAATTTGTCACTTTTTTTGTGGCATTGTGAGTCCCACTTATGGCTGTTGTACAGCAAAGACCACCTGCTTTATTCAGACAAACTTGACGTTTAGGCGGAAATGGTGAGGACTGTAACCCTGCCAGTCCCACCTCACACTGCGATGTCACAGCAGAGGTGGAGCTAGTTTCACCCTGCCAGTCCCACCTCACACTGTGATGACACAGCAGAGGTGGAGCTAGTGTCACCCTGCCAGTCCCACCTCACACTGTGATGTCACAGCAGAGCTGGAGCTAATGTCACCCTGCCAGTCCCACCTCACACTGTGATGTCACAGCAGAGCTGGAGCTAGTGTCACCCTGCCAGTCCCACCTCACACTGTGATGTCACAGCAGAGCTGGAGCTAGTGTCACCCTGCCAGTCCAACCTCACACTGTGATGTCACATCTGTGGTGGAGCTAGTGTCACCCTGCCAGTCCCACCTCACACTGTGATGTCACATCTGTGGTGGAGCTGGTGCCACCCTGCCAGCCCCACCTCACACTGTGATGTCACATCTGTGGTGGAGCTGGTGTCACCCTGCCAGTCCCACCTCACACTGTGATGTCACAACAGAGTGTCAGCCCTGCCATCAGAATTTTTCTACCTTGGCAGAAAAGAATGGATACCGGGCATGAGAGTTATGCCCCAAATTCCTCCCCTTTCCCAGACTGTCCTTACTGCAGGAAGTTGCCAATCCATGATTAGAACGTGAGGCAACCTCAACGTGAGGTGAACCCCATTGAGGCTCACGGTGATTAAGTCTGTGACAAACTTCTGCTGCTACAGGAACTCCAGCTCCGTGTTGATGAGCTGGAGTCTGAGCTTCAGACACTGCGACACATCAGGGAGGGGGAGAAGTACCTGGACTCTGTGTATCAGGAGGTGGTCACACCTATGAAGTTAATTAATTCAGATGTAGCCCATGGTCAGGGACAGGACGGTGTGACTACGAGTGAGGCAGGTACGGGGATCCAGGAGGTAGAGCTGGAGGAGCCGCAGCCCTTGCTCTTGTCCAACAGATTCGAGGTTCTTACTCCTTGTGGGGACAGGAGCAGGGACTGCAGGGAGGATGAGCAACCTGGCCACAGCACCATGGAACAGGGGGCCATTCAAGAGGGGGGAGTAAATAGAAATGTTGTAGTGGTAGGGGATAGTATTATTAGGGGGATAGATAGAGTTCTCTGCAGCCGAGAGCGAGAGTCCCGAAGGCTGTGTTGCCTACCCGGTGCCAGGGTTAAGGACATCTCCTCTGGGCTGGAAAGAAACTTGCAATGGGAGGGGGTGGATCCAGCTGTCATGGTCCATGTTGGTACAAACGATGTAGATAGGACTAGGAAGCCGGTTCTGTTAAAGGAGTATGAGCAGCTAGTGTCAAATTAAAAAACAGAACCTCAAGGGTAATAATCTCTGGATTATTACCTGAGCCACGAGTGAATTTGGCTAGGACAAATAAAATTAGAGAGTTAAATGCGTGGCTCAAAGACTGGTGTGGGAGAAATGGGTTTTGCTTCCTGGGACACTGGCACCAGTACTGGGGCAGGAGGGAGCTGTTCCGTTGGGACGGGCTTCACTTGGCCAGTGCTGGGACTAGAGTCCTGATGGATCATATAACTAGGGCTGTAGAGAGGGCTTTAAACGAACTAGTGGGGGGAGGTTCCTAGAGAGCAAATAATAAAAATGACAACAGAGAAGGTCATAGACTTAGGTAGCAGTAGGGAAATTAAAAACCAGAGCGTGTCAGGAAGGGGCAGAAGGTATGGAGTAAAAGGTAAAGTAATAAAAAGGGCAAAAGCAGCAACTAAGTGTCACAAAACATATCTGAAAGTTCTCTATCTGAATGCACGTAGCATTCATAACAAAATAGATGAGTTAATGGCACAAATAACTACATATGGGTATGATCTTCTGGCTATTACAGAAACATGGCTGCAGGTTGACAATGCCTGGGAATTAAACATACCAGGTTATTTAATGATCAGGAAGGACAGGCAGGAAGGAAGGGGAGGTGGGGTGGCTATGTTAATAAAGGAAGGAATCACTGTAATACAGAGAAATGATATTGGGTCAAAAGATCAGGATAATGAAACAGTTTGGGTGGAGGTAAGGAATAATAAGGGAAAAAAACACTAGTGGGCGTAGTCTATAGGCCTCCGAACAGTTGCAACTTTGTTGGACGGAGTATCAATCAGGAAATAGTTGAGGCTTGTAATAAGGGAACATCTATAATTATGGGGGATTTTAACTATCATATTAATTGGACAAATCAAATTGGGCAGGGCTGCCTTGAGGATGAGTTCATTGAGTGTATTAGGGATGGGTTTCTTGAGCAGTATGTAACTGAACCAACCAGGGGGCAAGCAACCTTAGATCTGGTCCTGTGTAACGAGACAGGATTAATTAAAAATGTCCTAGTAAAGTATCCACTTGGAATGAGTGACCATAACATGGTTGAATTCCATAGTCAATTAGAGGATGAGAAGGTTGGATCTCAAACAAGCGTGCTAAGCTTGAATAAAGGAGACTATGAAGGTATGAGAGCAGAATTGAGTAGAGTGGATTGGGAAAATAGATTAATGGGTAAGATGATACATGATCAGTGGTGTACATTTAAGGAGTTATTTTACAACTTCCAAAAAATATATATTCCACTGAGAAGAAAAGGGTGTAAAAGAAAAGACAGCCATCCATGGCTAAGTAAAGAAATTGAGGATAGTATTCGACTAAAAACAAGGGCATATAAGGTAGCCAAATCTAGTGGGAGGACAGAGGATTGGGAAAACTTTAAAAGACAGCAAAAAATAAAAAAAGATTGATTAAGAAAGGGAAGATAGATTATGAAAGTAAATTAGCAAAAAATATAAAAACAGATAGTAAGAGTTTTTATAGTTATATAAAAAGTAAAAGGGTGGCTAAAGTAAATGTTGGTCCCTTAGAGGATGAGACCGGGAAATTAATGGTGGGAAATATGGAGATGGCAAAAACACTGAATGAATATTTTGTATCAGTCTTTACATTAGTGGACACTAAGAATATCCCAACATTGGACAAGCAGGGGGCTATAGGGGGGGAGGAGCTAAACACAATCAAAATCACTAAGGAAGTGGTACTCGGTAAAATAATGGGACTCAAGGCGGATAAATCACCTGGACCTGATGGCTTACATCCTAGGGTCTTGAGGGAAGTGGCGGTAGGGATTGTGGATGCATTGGTAATAATTTTCCAAAACTCCCTGGACTCAGCAAAGGTCCCGGCAGACTGGAAAACTGCTAATGTACCACCCTTATTTAAAAAGGGCAGTAGACAGAAGGCTGGAAACTATAGACTGGTTAGCCTAACATCTGTGGTAGGTAAAATATTGGAGTCCATTATTAAGGAGACATTAACAGGACATTTGGATAATCATAATTTAATAGGACAAAGTCAGCATGGTTTTATGAAGGGGAAGTCATGTTTGACAAATTTGCTGGAGTTCTTTGAGGAAGTAACATATAGGGTGGATAAAGGGGAACCAGTGGACGTAGTGTATTTAGACTTCCAAAAGGCATTTGACAAGGTGACACACAAAAGATTATTGCTTAAGATAAAAAATCACGGGATTGGGGGTAATATTCTGGCATGGATAGAGGATTGGCTATCCAACAGAAGGCAGAGAGTTGGGATAAATAGTTCATTCTCAGACTGGCAATCAGTAACTAGTGGTGTTCCGCAGGGGTCAGTGCTGGGTCCCCAACTCTTTACAATCTATATTAACGATTTGGAGGAGGGGACCGACTGTAACATATCAAAGTTTGCAGATGATACTAAGATGGGAGGGAAAGTAGTGAGTGAGGAGGACATAAAAAACCTGCAAGGGGACATAGACAGGCTAAATAAGTGGGCAGAGATTTGGCAGATGGAATACAATACTGGAAAGTGAGAGGTTATGCACTTTGGCAGGAAAAATCGTAGAGCAAGTTATTATCTTAATGGCAAGAAACTGGAAAGTACTGAAGTACAAAGGGATCTGGGGGTCCTGGTGCACGAAACTCAAAAGGTTAGTATGCAGGTGCAGCAAGTGATTAAGAAGGCCAATGGAATGTTGGCTTTCATTGCTAGGGGGATAGAATATAAAAATAGGGAGGTATTGCTTCAGTTGTACAAGGTATTGGTGAGACCGCACCTGGAATATTGCATACAGTTTTGGTGTCCATACTTAAGAAAAGACATACTTGCTCTCGAGTCAGTACAAAGAAGGTTCACTCGGTTAATCCCGGGGATGAGGGGATGGACATATGAGGAGAGGTTCAGTAGATTGGGACTCTACTCATTGGAGTTCAGAAGAATGAGAGGCGATCTTATTGAAACATATAAGGTTGTGAAGGGGTTGGATCGGGTGGATGCGGGGAGGATGTTCCCGATGATGGGTGAAACTAGAACTAAGGGGCATAGTCTTAGAATAAGGGGCTGCTCTTTCAAAACTGAGATGAGGAGGAACTACTTCACTCAGAGGGTGGTAGGTCCATGGAATATGCTGCCCCAAAATGCTGTAGAAGCTACATCATTACATAAATTTAAAACAGAAATAGACAGTTTCCTAGAAGTAAAGGGAATTAAGGGTTACGGGGAGCGGGCAGGAATTTGGACATGAGTCTAGGTTCGGATCGGACATGGCCCTGTGGGTAGCGGAGCGGGCCCAGGGGCCGTGTAGCCTGATCCTGCTCCTACTTCCTGTGTCTAATTCTTTTAGATTCAGGAGATGGTTCTGTGATAGTAGATTGGCGGTTAGGATCAGATCAGCCAGGATCTTATTGAATGGTGGAGCAGGCTCGAGGGGCCGATTGGCCTACTCCTGCTCCTATTTCTTATGTTCTTATGTTCTTAATACCATTTATTGGTAAAGGAGCCTAATTAATAGTAGATATAACCTCATTCACTACCTGCTCAAGAAGAATGATCGGCACATAGCTATTACAACAGCACTGTCAAAAACTGCCACACCAGCTAAAGGTTACAGGACTTGTTAAGTGTAATGTAAACTTTACAATCAATGGCTTGAATTTTTTTTACCTGGGCGGGTTCTTGTGCCGGGGGTCACCGTGGTGGGTCACGACCCCATTCTTGCTTCCATCCTGCTGCAGAAATGGACTTTGCTCTAATCAGGCCTATTAAGCCCGCCCTGCACGTTACCCAGCCCTATTAAATGGTGCGGGCCTGATTACATCATCCGTGACGTGTTTTTAGCCAGGATATTTAAAGAAGCCATGGCCACATTTGACTTGATGGTTCATCTAGGAGTGAGCAGTCACTGCACTGGTGGTTTTGAGTGTTCGAAACACTTGGAAACATGACTGCACAGAGGCAGTGGGCTGCTCCCAGGATCACCGATGACTCCCTCCATATGCTTGTGGAGGGAGTCAGAGCACGCAGGGAGCTCCTGTTCCCTTCTGATGGACGGAAGAAACCTCCCCAGGAGACAGAAAGAGCCTGGCTCCAAATAGCAGAGGAGGTAAACAGCAGGGATGTGGACTGGAAACCTGGGTGCAGTGCTGGAAACGTTTTAATGATCTCATTAGATCAGGAAAGGTGATTGCAAAACCACACTCAACTTCATCCTGCTGTGCCACTCATCACATCCCCATCACTCTGTCTTCCCAACCCTACTCCTGCTCATCCTTACTCACACCAACATACCTTGCAGGCCCACACATCCCTCTCTCTATCTACATTTTCACATCCCCGTCTTACTAGCCACCCTCCACACTTACCCTCATCCTACTGCAATCATACCAACTAACAACACAATGAGGTCACTTGGCATTGCCACCGCAATCCACCATAGTCTTTCTCTAAAGTTATAACCCATCCATTCCTTACACTCATTCCATCACTCTCATTCAACCCTAGGACCCCAGCTATTCACAATATATATTAATGATCTAGACGAGGGAACTAGATGTAATATCTGCAAGTTTGCAGATGGCACAAAGCTGGATGGGTGTGTGTGCTGTGAGGAGGATGCAGAGAAACTCCAGTATGATTTGGACAGGTTGGGTGATTGGGCAGATGCATGGCAGATGCATTATAATGTGGATAAATGCGAGGTTATCCACTTTGGAGGCAAAAACAGGAAGGCAGATTATTATCTGAACGGCAATAGATTGTGAAAAGGGGAAGTGCAACGAGACCTGGGTGTCCTTGTGCACCAGTCGCTGAAGGTAAGCATGCAGGTGCAGCAGGCGGTTAAGAAGGCAAATGGTATGTTGGCTTTCATAGCGAGAGGATTCGAGTACAGGAGCAAGGATGTCTTGCTGCAGTTGTACAGGGCCACACCTTGAGTATTGTGTGCAGTTTTGGTGGCCTTATCTGAGGAATGATGTTATTGCCATGGAGGAAGTGCAGCGAAGATTCAACAGACTGATACCTGGGGAGGCAGGAATGACGTATGAAGAGAGATTGGGTTATATTCGCTAGAATTTAGAAGAATGAGAGGGGATTGACGTAAGAAAACCACTGGGCACTTGGTCTGAACATTAAACAAAGCTTTAATCAACTGTTTTACAACATGGAGGTCTAGTTGTGACTTTCACAAGTTCCTGTTAAGAATGTCCTGTGCAAGCTGGGCCCATGCCCGAGTATCTATACTCTCCCTGGACAGCACCAACCACATGCCGCTCAGTATTATTTCATAAGTCTTTCTTTCATGAATGACTGATTCATGTCAGGGATCTCATTGAAATGTATAAAATTCTAACAGGACTAGACAGATTGGATGCAGGAAAGATGTTCTCGATGGCGGGGGAGTCCAGAACCAGGGGTCACAGTCTACGGATAAGGGGTAAGCCATTTAGGACTGAGATGAGGAGGAATTTCTTCACCCAGAGAGTAGTGAACCTCTGGAATTCTCTACTACAGAAGGCAGTTGAGGCCAGTTCATTAAATATATTCAAGAAGGAGTTAGATATATTTCTTAAGGCTAAAGGGATCAAGGGATATGGGGAGAAAGCAGGGACAGGGTACTGAAATTGGATGATCAGCCATGATCTCATTAAATGGCGGAGCAGGCTCGAGGGACCGAATGGCCTACTCCTGCTCCTATCTTCTATGTTTCTATGTTCCTAAAGCATTTGTCTCCAAGCAGCCAGCCGGAAAGTCTGTTTGGAGGAGCGAAGAGCTGAGGGAGGGTGAACTGGTGAAGGACGAGAGAGTCATGGCAGCTGCCAGGGAATTTGGCACACACATGCATGATGATCTGCCTATGGTTGCAGACCAGCTGCATGTTGAGGGAGTGGAAGCCCTTGACATTGACAAAGACTCCTGGGTTACGATGGGGTGCCCTGATGGCCACATGTGTACAGTCGATGACGCCCTGCACCCATGGGAAGTCAGCCAGAGTGGCAAAGCCCAGCGCCCGCTCAGTAACACTAGCTTCATCAGTGGCAAAGTTGATATAATTGGCGCTAGTGACTTTGACAGCCACTAGTAAGGTGTGTCTGTTATAAATCTCATCATCATAAAGAAACTACTCATGAAATAACACTGGACGGCCAGCTGGTGGCACCGTCCAAGGAGTATAAATACTCGGGCGTGGGCTCAGCTTTCCCAGGGACATTTTGTAAGACAGGAACTAGTGAAATACAACTAGACCTCCATGTTCTGAAACAAGTTGATTAAAGCCTTGATTTATACTCAAACCAAGTGCGTAGTGAGTTTTATAACGCCAGTGTCCACCTGCTCCTCTGGGCTTCAGTTCTTGCTCCAGCAATGTGCAAATATCTGCGACGACCTGGCATGATAGCCTGAGCCTCCTTTGGCACTGCTGCACCCTGGCGCTGATGCGCTCTGTACTGTGCAGCACCAGGTGGTTGAGGAGAAGTTTGGTGGTGTTGCTGCTGGAGTGTCTGGTGCTGCTGGTGTTGGGGCTCATTGTGGTCCAATTCTGAGGACCAAGGTGAGAAAGTTTAAGAGCATAAGAACATAAGAAATAGGAGCAGGAGTAGGCCAATCGGCCCCTCGAGCCTGCTCCGCCATTCAATAAGATCATGGCTGATCCGATCCTAACTGCCAATCTACTATCACAGAACCATCTCCTGAATCTTACAGAATTAGACACATGAAATAGGAGCAGGATCAGGTTACACGGCCCCTGGGCCCGCTCCGCTACCCACAGGGCCATGACCGATCCAAACCTGGACTCATGTCCAAATTCCTGCCCGCTCCCCATAACCCTTTATTCCCTTTACTTCTAGGAAACTGTCGATTTCTGTTTTAAACTTATGTAATGATGTAGCATCTACAGCATTTTGGGGCAGCATATTCCATGGACCTACCACCCTCTGAGTGAAGTAGTTCCTCCTCATCTCAGTTTTGAAAGAGCAGCCCCTTATTCTAAGACTATGCCCCCTAGTTCTAGTTTCACCTATCATCGGGAACATCCTCCCCGCATCCACCCGATCCAACCCCTTCACAACCTTATATGTTTCAATAAGATCGCCTCTCATTCTTCTGAACTCCAATGAGTAGAGTCCCAATCTACTCAACCTCTCCTCATATGTCCATCCCCTCATCCCCGAGATTAACCGAATGTACCTTCTTTGTACTGACTCGAGAGCAAGTATGTCTTTTCTTAAGTATGGACACCAAAACTGTATGCAGTATTCCAGGTGCAGTCTCACCAATACCTTGTACAACTGAAGCAATACCTCCCTATTTTTATATTCTATCCCCCTAGCAATGAAAGCCAACATTCCATTGGCCTTCTGAATCACTTGCTGCACCTGCATACTAACCTTTTGAGTTTCGTGCACCAGGATCCCCAGATCCCTTTGTACTTCAGTACTTTCCAGTTTCTTGCCATTAAGATAATAACTTGCTCTACGATTTTTCCTGCCAAAGTGCATAACCTCACACTTTCCAGTATTGTATTCCATCTGACAAATCTCTGCCCACTTATTTAGCCTGTCTATGTCCCCTTGCAGGTTTTTTATGTCCTCCTCACTCACTACTTTCCCTCCCATCTTAGTATCATCTGCAAACTTTGATATGTTACACTCGGTCCCCTCCTCCAAATCGTTAATATAGATTGTAAAGAGTTGGGGACCCAGCACTGACCCCTGTGGAACATCACTAGTTACTGATTGCCAGTCCGAGAATGAACCATTTATCCCAACTCTCTGCCTTCTGTTAGATAGCCAATCCTCTATCCATACCAGAATATTACCCCAATCCCGTGATTTTTTACCTTAAGCAATAATCTTTTGTGTGTCACCTTGTCAAATGCCTTTTGGAAGTCTAAATACACTACGTCCACTGGTTCCCCTTTATCCACCCTATATGTTACTTCCTCAAAGAACTCCAGCAAATTTGTCAAACATGACTTCCCCTTCATAAAACCATGCTGACTTTGTCCTATTAAATTATGATTATCCAAATGTCCTGTTACTGTCTCCTTAATAATGGACTCCAATATTTTACCTACCACAGATGTTAGGCTAACCGGTCTATAGTTTCCAGCCTTCTGTCTACTGTCCTTTTTAAATACATTAGCAGTTTTCCAGTCTGCCGGGACCTTTGCTGAGTCCAGGGAGTTTTGGAAAATTATTACCAATGCATCCACAATCCCAACCGCCACTTCCCTCAAGACCCTAGGATGTAAGCCATCAGGTCCAGGTGATTTATCAACCTTGAGTCCCATTATTTTACCGAGTACCACTTCCTTAGTGATTTTGATCGTGTTTAGCTCCTACCCCCCCCCTATAGCCCCCTGTTTGTCCAGTGTTGGGATATTCTTAATGTCTTCTACTGTAAAGACTGATACAAAATATTCATTCAGTGTTTTTGCCATCTCCATATTTCCCACCATTAATTTCCCGGTCTCATCCTCTAAGGGACCAACATTTACTTTAGCCACCCTTTTTCTTTTTATATAACTATAAAAACTCTTACTATCTGTTTTTATATTTTTTGCTAATTTACTTTCATAATCTATCTTCCCTTTCTTAATCAATCTTTTTGTTATTTTTTGTTGTCTTTTAAAATTTTCCCAATCCTCTATCCTCCCACTAGATTTGGCTACCTTATATGCCCTTGTTTTTAGTCGAATACTATCCTTAATTTCTTTACTTAGCCACGGATGGCTGTCTTTTCTTTTACACCCTTTTCTTCTCAGTGGAATATTTTTTTTTTGGAAGTTGTAAAATAACTCCTTAAATGTACACCACTGATCATGTATCATCTTACGCTTTAATCTATTTTCCCAATCCACTCTACTCAATTCCGCTCTCATACCTTCATAGTCTCCTTTATTCAAGCGTAGCATGCTTGTTTGAGATCCAACCTTCTCACCCTCTAATTGAATATGGAATTCAACCATGTTATGGTCACTCATTCCAAGGGGATCCTTTACTAGGACATTTTTAATTTATCCTGTCTCGTTACACAGGACCAGATCTAAGGTTGCTTGCCCCCTGGTCGGTTCAGTTACATACTGCTCAAGAAACCCATCCCTAATACACTCAATGAACTCATCCTCAAGGCAGCCCTGCCCAATTTGATTTGTCCAATTAATATGATAGTTAAAATCCCCCATAATTATAGATGCTCCCATATTGCAAGCCTCAACTATTTCCTGATTGATACTCCGTCCAACAGAGTTGCAACTGTTCGGAGGCCTATAGACTACGCCCACTAGTGTTTTTTTTCCCCTTATTATTCCTTACCTCCACCCAAACTGTTTCATTATCCTGATCTTTTGACCCAATATCATTTCTCTGTATTACAGTGATTCCTTCCTTTATTAACATAGCCACCCCACCTCCCCTTCCTTCCTGCCTGTCCTTCCTGATCGCTAAATAACCTGGTATGTTTAATTCCCAGGCATTGTCACCCTGCAGCCATGTTTCTGTAATGGCCACAAGATCATACCCATATGTAGTTATTTGTGCCATTAACTCGTCTATTTTGTTACGAATGCTACGTGCATTCAGACAGAGAACTTTCAAAGATGTTTTGTGACACTTAGTTCCTGCTTTTGCCCTTTTTATTACTTTACCTTTTACTCCATACCTTCTGCCCCTTCCTGACACGCTCTGGTTTTTAACTTCCCCACTGCTACCTAAGTCTATGACCTTCTCTGTTGTCATTTTTATTATTTGCTCTCTAGGAACCTCCCCCCCACTAGTTAGTTTAAAGCCCTCTCTACAGCCCTAGTTATATGATCCACCAGGACTCTAGTCCCAGCACTGGCCAAGTGAAGCCAGTCCCAATGGAACAGCTCCCTCCTGCCCCAGTACTGGTGCCAGTGTCCCAGGAAGCAAAACCCATTTCTCCCACACCAGTCTTTGAGCCACGCATTTAACTCTCTAATTTTATTTGTCCTAGCCAAATTCGCTCGTGGCTCAGGTAATAATCCAGATTATTACCCTTGAGGTTCTGTTTTTTAATTTGACCCCTAGCTGCTCATACTCCTTTAACAGAACCGGCTTCCTAGTCCTATCTACGTCGTTTGTACCAACATGGACCAGGACAACTGGATCCACCCCCTCCCACTGCAAGTTTCTTTCGCCCAGAGGAGATGTCCTTAACCCTGGCACCGGGTAGGCAACACAGCCTTCGGGACTCTCGCTCTCGGCTGCAGAGAACTCTATCTATCCCCCTAATAATACTATCCCCTAGTACTACAGCATTTCTATTTACTCCCACCTCTTGAATGGCCCCCCATTCCATGGTGCTGTGGCCAGGTTGCTCATCCTCCCTGCAGTCCCTGCTCCTGTCCCCACAGGGAGTAAGAACCTCGAACCTGTTGGTCAAGGGCAAGGGCTGCGGCTCCTCCAGCTCTACCTCCTGGATCCCCGTACCTGCCTCACTCGTAGTCACACCGTCCTGTCCCTGACCATGGGCCACATCTGAATTACTTAACTTCATAGATGTGACCACCTCCTGATACACAGAGTCCAGGTACTTCTCCCCCTCCCTGATGTGTCGCAGTGTCTGAAGCTCAGACTCCAGCTCATCAACACGGAGCCGGAGTTCCTGTAGCAACAGACATTTGTCACAGACGTAATCACCATGAGCCTCAATGGGATTCATGGGCTCCCACATCTCGCAACAGTAACACATCACCTGCTCCATTCTATGTAATTAATTAAATTTTTTATTGTTAGTTATGGACACCCTCTGCCCGATTTTAGATGCTAGTATCCCCTTTAATTAATTGGATTTAAATTAAATCAATCCCTCTAGTTACACCAGTTAAATGGTTTACCAACAGTCACTTTGCACCAGAATGGCCTTGGTACACCACAGCAACCTTAAAACTATAAACCACAGACTTAAAGTTTTAAAACTAGAGAAATACTCCAACCAATCACCTACCTGTTTTGTGGTGACGTCACACCTTGAATACTTTTTACCTCTCTCCTTGCCTGAGTTTGGAGATTGGTACGCCTACCTGAGCCTCTGGGGCCTCTTGTAGTCGCTCTGCCGTGCTGCTCCGCCTCCACCCGCTGCCGATGCCGCACTGAGACCTACCTGAGCCTCTGGGGCCTCTTGTAGTCGCTCTGCCGTGCTGCTCCGCCTCCACCCGCTGCCGATGCCGCACTGAGACCTACCTGAGCCTCTGGGGCCTCTTGTAGTCGCTCTGCCGCGCTGCTCCGCCACCACCCGCTGCCGATGCCGCAATGAGGCCTACCTGAGAGTCTGGGGCCTCTTGTAGTCGCTCTGCCGCGCTGCTCCGCCTCCACCCGCTGCCGATGCCGCACTGAGGCCTACCTGAGCCTCTGGGGCCTCTTGTAGTTGCTCTGCCGCGCTGCTCCGCCTCCACCCGCTGCTGATGCCGCACTGAGGCCTACCTGAGCCTCTGGGGCCTCTTGTAGTCACTCTGCCACGCTGCTCCACCTCCACCCGCTGCTGATGCCGCACTGAGGGGACCCATGATGATGGAATAGATGGCAGGTTAAGTAGAGATGAGAGAAGCAATCTGACAAAGCGTGATAGATTCTACCAATGAGATGAGACTGGATGGCGACTTTGTTGGAAACACTTGCAGCCTGTAGAAAGCTAAATCTGTGCTGGGAATGCAGTCAACAACAGCTTTTGCCTGAGGAATGTGATCAGCTGTCAGGTGGGAGCTTTTACATTTCATGCTGTCAACTGATCAGCTGGAGCAATGGTCACGCGTATCTAAAAACCTGACAGGCAATTAATTAATTTTTTGAGGTGTAGTTACTGTTGTAATTTAGGAAAATTTGCCAACAAGGTCCCACAAGCAGCATTGAGTTAAATGAGCAGATCATCCATTCTGGTGGTGTTGGTTGAGCCATAAATGATGGTCAGGTGAACTTCTGCTCTTCTAATGGAATCTTATTCGACCAGCTGAGAGTACAAATGGGCCCTTAATTTAATGTCTCATCCAAAAGACAATCGGCTGAAAATTCAGTAGCCTTAGCGCCTCATTTGAGGCGCTAGAGGGCCTTGCGCCGGAGTTATGGCCAGTAGTGAAATTCCCTGGGGCCCTAAATCGGCGTTGCTCCGGTAGCGCTGCGCCGGCACCGATGACGTCATCAGTGTGCGCAGCGTCCCGGTTGCCGTGGTAACCCGCCCGAACTCCGAAATTGAGTTGCGGCCGCCTCGCCCGTGGCAGCCGCAACCAGCGTTTTGTCAGAGGTGCCTTACTGCAGTTAGCGCCGGCGCATTAAAGGCCCCGCGGCGGCCGGCCGCTTTCCCGCCGGCCGCCTGCCCGCAGCTCCCTCCCCGGACTTCTCTCCCCCCCCCCCCGGAACAGATGCAAGCCCGGCACTTGTCCGAGGTGCCGGGCTCATTTTTAAGCAGATTTGCGCGGGCCGCGGCCGGGTGCAGGCAGCTCCTCCTTAACGGAAGGAGGAGGCCTGCACTTCCCCAGCCTGCCGCACCGCATCGGGTGCCGCAGTGCCGGAATTGCGGCGCGAAACGGCAGTTAGCGCCCTTTTCCAGGCGCTAAGACCCTTCAGTAGCGCCGGCAGCCGTTTGGGCGCGGCGCCACTGAATTTTTGGCGCGCGCAGGGGACTTAGCGCCGGCACTAATTTCCGGCGCTAAAGCCCTGGCTAAGCCAAAACCCAATTTCTATGCCTACACCTCCAACAGTGCAGCTTTCCCTCAGTACTGGGGCTTGAACCCGCACATTTCTGATTCAAAGGCCAGAGTGCTACCACTGAACCACAGCTGATAGATGGTCAAAGTTAAAACTTTCCTCAGCTGTACATATTTGAAAGTGATGGTCAGACATACTGCAAAGAATTATTCTGCTTTTTTCTAGTGGGAGGTGAGGCAAATGGCATTGATGTATCACTTAATGAGGTTCATGCAGGTTATGCACTCTACCTACTGTCAGACTGCAAACCTGACATGCAGCATAATGTCCACTACATCATTTACCTTCATTTCAGTAATCACTGAGACCACTCTGGAGGCGTTGTCAACTCCCTCTGCCGGTAACAACTGGAAAAGTAAGAGTGCCATGAATCAAGTGCTCTGATCTCGGTGTCAGAAGTTTAGGATCTGAAAATTTACCTTATTATTTACAGATTGAATTGCCAGCGTAAAGTATGTTCAACTGGTAATCGGCTTGTTTTCATTCCTGTGGTCACTTTCTGATCCATTTGAACCTGGATCACTACAAGTGTGTGATGTAACCTATCTGATACATATTGATGAGAGGCAGTAGTCTCAGTATCATCACTGTAAATTTGTTGATCTGCAATTTTAGAATCAATTTCAATAGCAACATAGATAATTGACAAAAGAACTAAGGTATCATGCATATAAATAATGAAAAGTTTTGCATAATCTTCAGTTTAAACAGGTTTGAGCACAATACTTTAACATTGTTTTTCTAGGAATCAACTTGTTCCTTGTTGCTGCCCATGCGTTTGGACATTCTCTGGGACTCAATCACTCTAAGGATGAAAACAATTTGATGTTTCCCTTCTATAAATTTGTGAACACAGCTGGGTATACTCTTCCAAATGATGATGTTCGAGGAATCCAGGCTTTATACGGTACACCCAAAACTTGTGCATCCCAACCTCCCTTTGTCCCACCATTGGTTGCAGAGCCTTTTACCCGCCTTGCTTTATCCTCTGGAAATCCCTCCTCAAGACCCTCCTCATTTCTACTTTTCTCTCCATCTTTCAAACTGCCTCAAAACTATTGTCAACCAAGCTTTTGTCACCGCTCCTAATTCCTCCACCTTGTTTGGTGTTTGTTTCCTTCTCCCTTTTATCAATTTTAAGGTAAAATTCCTGCAGGTGTTCTCTCAATCTCTTGCCATAACCTCAGCAGATGATCGGTGGAAACTTCAGTGTAACAGTGGAAACAGTTCTTTATGCCGTTTTTCTGGGGTTTCTGCCAATTTTCCACTGAAGTTAAGCAGGAGTTCTGGAGAACCCCCACGGAAATTCCAGCTCTTACAAGTACCTCAGTGTCTTGCATGGACTGAAATAAACTGCCAAAACATGAGCAGAACTTGCATTTATATAGAACTTTTAACATAGAAAATGTACTGAGGTACTTGTATGACAGATTAATTTGTGAATTATTTCTTCAAGTTTCATGATACGAAATTAAATTTTAAAATACACCAATTTTGCAAAATATGTTCAAATCAAGCGACTTGAACAAAGGTAGAATATTCCAGCAATGTTTATAGCCCAATAGTTATTAATCATGAGGATGAAAATGAATTTAAAGTGACAATAGGCCTTTCCTTCTGTGTGCCAAATAACTGTATTTACATTGTAATAACTTTTTCCTTTAATTCCATGATATTATAATCATATCTCTTTAAATTCAGGACCCGCAGTTGCGACAACACAAACACCAAGCAAGCCTCCAATACAAACACCAAGCCAGCCTCCAAAACAAACACCAAGCCAGCCTCCAGCACATGCAGCAAAACAGGCTCCAAAACAAACACCAAGCCAGGCTCCAAAACAAACACCAAGCCAGGCTCCAAAACAAACAAGCAAGCCTCCAACACAAACAAAAAGTAAGCCTCCAACAGAAGCAGCAAGCAAGCCTCCAACACAAACAAAAAGCAAGCTTCCAACACAAACAAAAAGCCAGCCTCCAACACAAACAAAAAGCAAGCCTCGAACACAGACACCAAGCAAGCCTCCAACACAGACACCAAGCAAGCCTCCAATGCAAACACCAAGCCAGCCTCCAACACAAGCAACAAGCAAGCCTCCAATGCAAACACCAAGCCAGCCTCCAACACAAGCAACAAGCAAGCCTCCAACACAAGCACCAACTCAGCCTCCAACACAGGTAACAACTCAGCCTCCAACACAAGCACCAACTCAGCCTCCAACACAAGCACCAACTCAGCCTCCAACACAAGCACCAACTCAGCCTCCAACACATGCAACAACTCAGCCTCCAACACAAGCACCAACTCAGCCTCCAACACAAGCACCAACTCAGCCTCCAACACAAGCACCAACTCAGCCTCCAACACAAGCACCAACTCAGCCTCCAACACAAGCACCAACTCAGCCTCCAACACAAGCACCAACTCAGCCTCCAACACAAGCATCAACTCAACCTCCAACACAAGCACCAACTCAGCCTCCAACACAAGCACCAACTCAGCCTCCAACACAAGCACCAACTCAACCTCCAACACAAGCACCAACTCAACCTCCAACACAAGCACCAACTCAACCTCCAACACAAGCACCAACTCAGCCTCCAACACAAGCACCAACTCAGCCTCCAACAGAGGAACCTCCAACCTGTGACCCAAACCTGTTCACGGATGCTGCCTTAAGAATACGAAGAAATATTTATATTTTTAAGAATGGGTAAATAATGTATTTTTTAAATCTCATGTTAGTTTTAAATTCAACTAAAAAATAATTCAGATGCGCCGATTTTAACTCCCGGCAGCGAACGTTGTCACCTACTTGCTGAGATGGTCAATCGTCGGACCCTGTGGGGGAGTGGGGGCGGGGTGGAGGGAGAGTGGAAGCTCCTGCTGCTCCTGGCTCCACCAAAAAGAGTTAGATATTTCCCGGTCCAGTTTGTGAGCGGGCGCCAGCTGTCCCTTTAAGGGCCGCTAGTTAGACCGCTCACTGCCCGGTACCAATGGACAGAGTGTGCTCCACCCATTTGTATGGAAATTGCAATTGGCGACCTATCTACATCATTCTATCCCGATTTGAATAATTTAATGAGTCACCACCTGAGTCAGGAGGCACTTGGGCTGCCCTTGTGAAGGACCAGGCAGTGGGCAGGATCGGAGCGGGAATGGGATGGGAATTGCAGTGCTCTGATTTCAAGGCTGCTACCTCCCCCTTTCCACCCGGTGAACCTAATATCAGCCATAGAGCGCCAATAACATGTCTGACCTTCATTTTAGGCTGTGTAAAAGGGAAAAGACCGTAAGCAACTGGTAGCAAGCTAAAAAAAGTGCAATATCTTTGCTATAAAAAAACAAATTGCTAGAAATACAATAGCTGGATATTTGCCAGCAGCGTCCACACCTGATGAGGGGATTAAAACCAAAATGTTAACTGTTTTTTCTCCATTTCAGATGCTGATGGATCTGCTGTGTAATTCCAACAATTTGCTGTTTTTAGTTCAGATTGCTAGCAGTTGAAGTTTTCTTTTTATGTATAATATCTCTTCTGCGACTGCTTTCTTTAAATGAGGCTATTAATAATTTAATCAGTTCTTTTATCTGCAACAGGGCCATTTATACGGGGGATATATGTATGTGTAGCAGCCTCACAAATAACAAATGCAAAAGATCGCAGAAACTCGATTTGCGCTGGACCTAATTTGTGCTTGAAATTCCTTGATGTTTTGCACAGGTTTGGCTGATTTCAGGCGAATTGCACTGAAAAAACAGCGCAACATAGCGGAAACTCCATGCCAAGATGTTTACAACTTTGCTACACAAAGCAACCACAGAGTTATAGGGGGAAACATTTGGTTGCTTTGCGCCTCCCATTAGCGCCCTAAGAGGGCGCCCGGGCGCGGCGATGTTTGCGCCTCTCACAAAATTGACCAGACATTTTGCGGCGGCGCTAAACACTACCGCCATGATCTCCTGCGCCCACAGATCGTGGCGTCAGTCGAGCGTGCAACGCTCCGATAGCGCGCCGGACCGGATATTGAATGGCACCCCCAGCCTTTCTGCCTGCCGCTAGCAATGACAGGTTGAGGGGAACGTTTTGCAGTCGGGAAAGGACTGCGAGAGTGCTATTTAAAGGCGACCGCTTCCTGCCTTTTTTTGTCAGCGACATTTTTGCACCACGCATTCTGAGAGAGAGAGAGAGAATTCTGGAGCGATTCAATGCTGTGTGAAGGAGTTTACGGTACTGAGCAGCACTTTGCTAGTCCATTTTGATTTGACCTTCCTTGCATCGATTTAGAAGAGACAATGGGGGCTGCACTCTGAGCTCTTTCCCTGGGCCTCTCCATTGTTCTTTCCAGCAGAATTGATGTACAGGTCTCTCCAGGCCGAGATTCAAGGCTGCAATGAGTAGGGTGTGGATGGAGAGCAAGATCGACCCTCCCCTTTAAGAACTGGCTGGCACCAGTGTGTCTGTGTTCCATTGCTGACTGACATCACATGAGCTCTGCCAGCGCTCTGAGGTAGCGCCTCGCTCCTCGACGTTAATGCTTTAAGAGAGGTGTGTAGCACCTGATTTAGCGCTCCAATCACCTCCAGGTGCGATAGAAACCAAGTTTGCATCGCCGCTAAACTTTGCGCCCGGCCGATAATTGCGCCCCAAACGGGGCGATACCGAATTTCTCCCCCATAGAGTCATAACGGCACAGAAGGAGGTCATTTGGCCCATCGAGTCTGTGCCGGCTCTCTGTAGAGCAATCCAGTCAGTCCCATTCCCCCGCTGTATGTTCTGCCACCTTCAGGGACCTATGCACATTAACTCCCAGGTCCCTCTGTCCTTGCACACTCTTTAAACTGTGCCATTAAGTGTGTATTGCCTCTCTCTGTTCCTTCTGCCAAAATATATCACCTCACACTTCTCTGTATTAAATTACATCTGCCACTTGTCTACCCATTCTGCTAGCCTTTCTATGTCCAGTTGCAGTCGATTGATATCATCTTCACTGTTTGCCACACCCCCAAGTTTGGTGTCATTGGCAAATTTAGAAATTCTACTCTGTATTCCAATATCCAAGTCATTTATATATATCAAAAAATGCAGTGGCCCCAGCACTGACCCTTGGGGAACACAACTGTCTGGCATCCTGCTGTCTGAAAAACAGCCATTTACCACAACTCGCTGTGTTCTGTCCTTAAGCCAATTCCTTATCCAAGCTGCCACTGACCCATCTATTCCATGAGCCTCAATTTTGTTAACCAGCCTTCTGTGTGGTACATTGTCAAACACCTTCCGAAAATCCATGTAGACAACATCCATTGCATTCCCTTCATCAATCCTCCCTGTTACTTCATCAAAAAATTCAATTAAATTTGTCAAACACGATCTGCCTTTTACAAATCCGTGTTGGCTCTCCTTAATTAGCTTAAACCTCTCCAAGTGCCTGTAGCAAGTAGCAAGACCATAGCAAGTCTTCCCCCATAAAGACAAATTATAGAATATTGAGGTTATTTCTGAGTATACACTGACAGCTGATGTGGTTTCCAGCCATGAACACATATGTAGTCAAGTTCTGCACCAGGATAACCAGTGATGCAATTTTGTTCATTGTTATATAGGTTCTATAAGAATGCACGGTCTTCAAAGGTAATCTCAGTTGAAGACACTTGGCCAAGTCTCCCATCAAATATCGATGCTGCCTATGCAATCGGGACACGCCGAAGGATAAATATTTATTTTTTTACTGGTTAGACATTGCCTATTTATTTACTTTTAGTAATAAATTGATTAGTATGTTAGTAATAGTCTATTGTCTACGATGCATAAAAGTCATACACCAATTATAGTTGATTTGAATTTTTCCCTAATTTTTTTCAAATCAAGCATAATGCCTGGGCCAAATCCTGCTGGAGTATGCACCATTATTTAGACTTTTTCCTTCACCATTAAATTGAATATAATTTGCGCTGTAACTTGCTGGAAGTGAGAGCTGATAACAGCGTGACAAGGACAACACAGCATCTGGAACTTTAGTGAAATTTTAAATTTTAAAAATCTGTAAGAAGAATTTACTGCATGCAGAAATGAGACTCAACAGTTTAAATTGTGCTCTTTCTGGGCTGGAGAGATTGATTGGCATTGCATTAACAATGATCACGTTGTTAAAAGTGTACTTATGCTGTTATTTGTGAGCCCTAACTTTCTGTGGTGAGTTTAATGGGCAAATAATGTGCAATCCAGCAAGTTCTTAAAAATAATGGGGAAGCTGAGATCGAGATGCCTTTTGTGTGAAGGAAACGGCGGAGTGGCATGAATCGACCAGCAAGTTCTGGAGATTCACAACTCTCAGCGTGTCTCTTAACCCCCTGTAATTGCTGGCTGATTTGTGCATTAATGACGACGGCATCTTGAACTCGCCATTATTTTTCCAGAAAGATTCGGCCCAAGAGTTTACTCTTCCTAATTCAAACTTCTTTAGTTCAAATTACCTGATAATTCACATTTTTAAACACTGATTCCCACTTTCCTGTACTATCCACATTGATTAATTCAAATTTTTGGATAATTATTTTTTTAGCACACAAAATGACTTTGAGTAGACTGTTGCAGAAAATACTCTTTAGACCTTAGTATTTGCAACATTATCATGATCATCCTTCCAGTAATGATTTTCAAATTATTAGAGGATGCTCCTCCTCATTGTTGTTAATAATATGGGTTATTCCAAATATTGTTAGCACAACGGAAGTCTCTGTTTGTGTGCCATCACTGGAGGCCAATCAATCTGCATCTGTATCACAATTATACACAGCATGATAAGGTCTGTTTAATATAAAACTGAGTGAGAGGATTGGCCAATCATTTTGCGATTATTTTTACAATAAATTGCTCTTCACATTGCAGGATCTCAATACTGGCATTTCAGAAGGACTGTTCTGAGATCAGGGTACCCAAAGCCCATCTCTGACCTTGGTTTTCCAAGCAATGTTAATAAAATAGATGCCGCAATGCATGTAGGTCGTAGAAGGATAGTGTTCTTTGTGGGAGATCAACTCTGGCTGTAAGTGCTTTCATAACTTTTTCTATCTTTGACCCATTTTCTGATGCTTTTGCTATTTTTTTTTTCGCCGGAGATCATAACATACTGTACCATGTATTTTCTTATTTAGTTATAATCAACGTAGAAATCGAATGTTCCGTGGATACCCAAGATCAATAAGCGAGTACTTTCCAGAAATTTCTAATCGCGTGGAAGCAGCTGTTGCATATCGAAGTAAGTGTGCACTTGGTAGAGAAAGGTAACTTATAGTTTAATAACAGTGGTAAAATTAAAATAATGAAATCAGTGTGGAAGATGTAAGTAAGATGCAGCTGGGAGATTTAAAAGGATTTTTTTTATTTCAGTAGTTTTAAATTGAATGGATTTTTTTACATTAAGAATATAAGGACAGTTCTGTTGCGCAAAACTCTATCTATAGGAACATGGGTCACAAAATCGTGCGAAGAGGTCAGATTGAATATTTATCACTGGAACATCAGGAGTGTCACAAATCAGAGGATCCGAGCGCCATTTCTCTGATCTGTGCTCCTATAAAGCAAGGCTCCATTCCAGCAGCTGAGCCTCACAACATCAGCCCCATCAAATCACCTTATGAGGACATCATTTTCTCTCTTGTCTTTAAGAATTTATATTTTTTAGAATACTGGGGACTATGTAGTACATATTTGTAATATAAAAATGTTGCATTTAGCATGGATTTCCTGTCTGTCACAATTCAAGTGTCGCACTCAAATTTTTGTGTAACACTTCAAAAAGGTACAAAGAAACAAAGGAAATCTTCAAAAATACAAAATACTAGAGACAGAGAGAATCATTTTAAACTCACCCGCCAGGTGGGCAACTGATAGGAGCGAGTTCCACACCGCTTTCACCTCCTGTCCGATTTTACTCTCCATTGACTTTAGTGGTGGGTAAAATCGGGCGGGGTGTAACATAGAAACATAGAAGATAGGAGCAGGAGTAGGCCATTCGGCCCTTCGAGCCTGCTCCGCCATTCAATGAGATCATGGCTGATCATCCAAATTCAGTACCCTGTCCCTGCCTTCTCCCCATATCCCTTGATCCCTTTAGCCTCAAGAAATATATCCAACACTTTCTTGAATATATTTAATAAACTGGCCTCCACCGCCCTCTGTGGCAGAGAATTCCACAGGTTCACCACTCTCTGGGTGAAGAAATTCCTCCTCATTTCAGTCCTAAATGGCTTACCCCTTATCCTTAGACTATGACCCCTGGTTCTGGACTCCCCGGCCATCAGAAACATCCTTCCTTCATCTAGTCTGTCCAGACCTGACAGAATTTTATAGGTTTCGATGAGATCCCCTCTCAATCTTCTAAACTCCAGTGAGTATAAGCCCAATTGATACAATCTCCTCGTACGTCATTCCTGCCATCCCAGGTATCAGCCTGGTGAATCTTCGCTGCACTCCCTCCATGGCAAGAACGTCCTTCCTCAGGTAAGTTGACCAAAACTGCACACAATACTCAAGGTGCGGTCTCACCAAGGCCCTGTACAACTGCAGCAAGTCATCCTTGTTCTTGTACTCGAATCCTCTTGCTACGAAGGCCAACATACCATTTGCCTTCTTAACTGCCTGCTGCACCTGCATGCTTACCTTCAGCGACTGGTGCACAAGAACACCCAAGTCTCTTTGCACTTCCCCTTCTCCCAATCTATTGCCATTCAAATAATAATCTGCCTTCCTGTTTTTGCCACCAAAGTGGATAACCTCACATTTATCCACATTATAGTGCATTTGCCATGTTTCTGCCCAATCACCCAACCTGCCCAAATCATACTGGAGTTTCATGACATCCTCCTCTCAGCATACCCTCCCACCCAGCTTTGTGTCGTCTGCAAATTTTGAGATATTACATCCAATTCCCTCGTCCAGATCATTAATATATATTGTGAACAGCTGGGGTCCTAGGACCGATCCTTGTGTTACGCCACTAGTCACTGCCTGCCACTCGGAAAACGACCCGTTTATTCCAACTCTTTGCTTTCTGTCCACCAACCAGTTCTCTATCCAAGTCAATACCTTGCCCCCAATCCCATGTGCCTTAATTTTGCACACTAATCTCTTATGTGGGACCTTATCGAAAGCCTTCTGAAAGTCCAAATACACCACATCCACTGGTTCTCCCTTATCTATTTTACCAGTTACATCCTCAGAAAATTCCAGATTAGTCAAGCATGATTTACCTTTTGTAAATCCATGTTGACTTTGTCCGATCCTGTCACTGCTTTCCAAGTGCTCTGCTATTACATCTTTTATAATGGACTCTAGCATTTTCCCCACTACCGATGTCAGGCTTACCAGTCTATAATTCCCCGCTTTTTCTCTACCACCTTTTTTTGAATAGTGGGGTGACATTAGCTACCCCCCAATCCATGGGTACTGTTCCAGAGTCTATTGAGTTCTGGAAGATGACCAGCAATGCATCTACTATTTCTCGGGCCACTTCCTTAATACCCTGGAATGTAGATTATCAGGCCCTGGGGATTTATCGGTCTTCAGTCCCATCAATTTTCCTAACACCATTTCCCTACAAATACTGATATCTTTCAGTTCCACCCTTTCATCAGACCCTATGTTCCGTGGTATTTCTGGGAGGTTATTTATGTCCTCCTTTGTGAAGACAGAACCAAAATATGTATTTAGTTGGTCTGCCATTTCTTTGCTCCCCATTATAAATTCCCCCGATTCTGACTGCAAGGGACCTACGCTTGACTTCACCAATCTTTTCCTCTTTGCATATCTATAAAAGCTTTTACAGTCAGTTTTTATGTTCCCTGCAAGCTTACTCTCATATTCTATTTTCCCTTTCTTAATTAATCCCTTTGTCCTCCTTTGTTGAATCCTAAACTGCTCCAAATCCTCAGGATTATTGCTTTTTCTGGCCAATTTGTATGTCCTCTCCTTGGATCTTATGCTGTCCCTAATTTCCCTTGTTGGCCACAGTTGAGTCACCTTTTTTGTTTTATTTTTATGCCAAACTGGGATGAACAACTTCTGTAGTTCATCCATTCGGTCTTTGAATGTTTGCCATTGCCTATCCACCGTCAACCCTTTGAGTGCCATTCCCCAATCAATCCTACCCAACTCGCTCCGACGGCCGATCTGATCCCGCCAGTTTCCCACCAGGCAGCTCAGGTTAAAATTGTCCCAGAATGTCTGGAGTCTCTGAATAAATGAAAACACCCACTGTTGACTTAACAGCAACTACATTTTACAGGCTTAAGAAAAACACATCCATACTTTAGCAGAAGGATAATAATACATTAAATTTCACCTGGTATAATGTCCTTGTCCTGATAAAACTGTATTTTTCATTTACTGTGAGCTGCACCCTTGGAGATTTGCTAGTATAATAATTAAAAGTTTTGCATCTGGCAGACATTTTATTCATCACATTATTACAACACTTCTTGTGTTGTACTTCAGAGAATCAGTTGTATACATTTTTCTGGAGCTTATCAACTTACATTGCATAAAACAGTGATTAACAACTGAACTGGTAGGGAACATATAAATAAAAAAAGTAGATCGGACAGAAAAACTATGAATAAAATGTTATATGAAGAAACAAATTAAGCACAGTCAAAAAACTCAATCAATAAAATGAGGAAGAAGATAAAGCAACTGGATTGCTCAAAATATTTGTGAGAATCCCTTTGGCCACCATTTTGAATTCTCACTGAGAAACAGTTTCTTCAAATAAGGCTTGTAAAATAACAATATCATACAAATTACAACATTTACGAACAAATGATTAAATGTACCTATACACGAGCATTTTCTTGTGTTCAAAAAAAACCTAGTAACATTTTTCATTTGAGGCCTGTGCCTCTCTGACCACGATCTTCCCAGAGCGACCAATGGCAGCTGAATTGACACCGACAATAATTCTTAGCAAGCTGCTGTGCCGATAATTCCAAGTACGAGGCAACTTAAGTGGAGAAACTCCCAGCATACACAAGTGTGATTTTCTGTGGGAAATGTGAGCAGTAATCAAAGTGAATGGACAGACAGGCTGTAACAGAGTTTGTTTTGAAGTCTTTAGGAAAAACAAACAAGAAACTAAACATTGGAATCCTTTTTGGGTAAGTTTGTACTGGAAAACTATTTTCACAAACTCATTTTACAGAGAAAAACAAATGGACAGACAGACAGATAAAACATGAAGGGCAGTGAGAGAGATACTATGAGAGGAAGAGAGGCAAAGAAAGAGAGATTGCAGAGAGAGATAGATAGTCAGAGACACAGTAGGGTAAGTTGCACGCCCGTGACATTACTAGTGTTCAAGCAAGGGAGGTAGCGATGTGCTGCAAAAAGGGTGAAAAAGACAAATAAAGCACCAGACACAATGGGCTGAATTTTAATGGGGAAGGTGGGTTGGGGGGAGAGGGGATGGGTCTCCGAGGCGGTCTGGAAACATGGGAGAACGGGTTTCCCGCAGGACCTGCCGATGTAAATAGCAGGGCCTGATTTGAATGGGAAGCCTCTGGGGATTGGCCCGGGAGAAGGTCGGGTGGGGTGGGCTTGGCGAAGATCAACGTGTCGAGCCGGGAGAAGAACGAGGGGCCAGGAGAAGATCGGGTGGGGTGAGCCGCACCGGGACAAGATGAAGGTGTCGGGCCGTGAGAAGCTCGAGGGGTCGGGATCCGAGCTGGGAGAAGAACGAGGGGTTGAGCCGGGCGAAGGTCGGGGGCCAGGAGATGATCAAGGGGCCGGAAAAGGATGGGGGTGGCCGAGAGGAGCAGCATAGGGAGGGCCGGAGATGGGGGTGGGAGGCCTTTTGGGGGGATCGGAAGCCTGGGGCGGAGGCCTCGTGTGGAGGTATCGGAGGCCTTTTGAGGGGATTGGAGGCCTCGTGGGGGGTGGAGGCCTGGTGCGGGCAATCGGAGGCCTTGTAGGGGGTCTCCAATGGCGGGGGATGGGTTAGGCAGGGACTCTGGATCGAAGAGGTCGTTGTAAAGACACTTACATCCTGGATCCAACAGACCTCGCCTTGCTGTAGCTGGTGAGTTGTACGAAGTGTGCAAAACCCAACCAGCTGCAGTTAAACACAAAATGGAGGTTAAAGAAGATGCTTCCAGCCTCATTATAATATTTAAATAGACGGCCCGACTCCTGGCAGCGGACTGGTTGCCCCACCCCACCTCCCCGGCCTTCCTACGTTAAAACCGGAAGTTGGTGGGTTGGAGGCGGGTTCAGATCGTGATTCTGATGTTTAGCATTTTAACTACCCCCATGCCCCCAACCCACCCATTTTTATAAGTTAAAATACCCCCCACTGAAAGAAAGAGAGAAATAAATGTATATCGCAGCTCAAGCCGTTAATGGCATCACTGTCAGAGATTATAACATTGTCTGAACAATTCTGCTTCAAAGAATTTATTATACTAAATGTTTTTGTTTAGCAGTAAACTGTAGAATTTTATTTCCTGTAATTTGAACACATACAAGAGTGGTTAACAAGTGGAGACAATAAAACCTGCAGGACTCTGTCTATCAGTCTGCAGGTTTGATGAAGAAGAGAGATTCAGGTCTAAAAGTATAACTATAACTGTTAATTAGATCTTGCCATGGGATTGATATTGATCACATTTTTTGTCCTGTTGCTGGTTGAGTCGAGGAAGCATAATCTGGACTCAATGTTAAATTTATACTGATGAGAAACTCTTTGAAAAAATAACCATCAAAATGGTGACAGCATCGTTCACTGATTTTGTTTTGTCTCTTCCTGGCAGTGTTCCTTCGGCTAAAGCTAAAAATGAAAGTAAATTGTCCCGATTTGTTTTTAATTATCTGCACATCTATGCATGCTCTGCATTAACAGACTGTATTCATATATACTGTAAGCCCCAAAATTGTGAGACTTCATTCCTGCCGTGCCCAATTTGCATTGTTCCCAATTTGCTGACTATTTTGGGAGCAAGTGAATTAGTTGATCATAACATCTGTAAAATGGCAACTGTGACAGTGTAGAATTCCCTCAGTGATGCTCTGAAGCTCAAGTCCCTGAGTGGAGTTTGGACCCAACCATTTGATTGTGAGGTGGGAGAGCTACCACTGAGCCAAGACTGACACTTGCTTACATCGATACTTTTTAGGAATTTTTGTGCAATTTCTTTAATTTTCTTTCAACATGACTATATCAGAAAGGAGTAATCTGTTTGGAGAGCAAAAAGTCTATCTTTCTGACCCTGATTATATATAATGCTAAGAACAGTAACATAGTTACCCAGGACCACAAAATTATCTGTCCAACTTTTCAATTCAAGAAAATCTGACTCCAAAAATCCACAAGGATTAATCTGTAATTGTGCTCACGGGTGCTCTCCAGCAATGACCCTGCTGAATTTTGCAGGGTTCCTGGAAAAGCTATCGATTTAACTTGGGGCACGCTGCCATCCATGCCACTATAGGCACATCTCTGGTGCCCACCTGCCCCATTCTGTCAGGGCACCTGATGCCTGGCCACCTTTGGGGGGAGTGGGGATGAATTCCCAGGAACCCCCAGAGGCTACATGCACACCCTCCCTTAGCCCTCCTGTGGAAGGAAGCCAATCCAGAACTTTAAAAACAATTTACTTTGTCTTCTGGGGGGCTACGTTGCTTCCCTGGCCTGACAATACAGGTGGCTCTCACCTGTGTCATTTTGTTGGACATGCATATCATCTCTCTCAGCAAACCAGCTTCAAGCCTTACACGAAGCCCTTCAGGGCTCGGAATGCCGGAACTCAAACAGTCCCTTCCCCTTATTCCGGCTCCTCCCTTTTGGCATCATTGATCTTTTAAGAGGCAGCCAGAGGTTCTGCCCATTAGACGGCCAACTGGAAACTCCCAAAATCGGCGGCAAGCTGGCACCATGCCTGGTTCCAAAATGTTCTGCTGGAGTTACAACATGAATCTGGTAGAACGCACAAGGAAATGTGGGTCCCATGATTTTAGCAAATAATAACTAAACTTTTTTTTTATGAACAGGGCATTTTTACCTCACGAGTGGACCTTTGGTGTACAAATACAGCCGTCAACCTTCTTTGATAGTAACTTTAAATCCAGCGGAGTGGATGAACTGTGCCTAAGTAAATGCTTTGCTAGCACACTGCTGTGTACTCCATTTTATGAAGAATATTTCTTGGGAAGATTGAAATGTTATCTTAGGTATAAGGCAAAATTGGCTATTCAACTTAAGCTTAATTATTGACTCTTTCACAACACTGTTGCTGCATTTTAACATGAAATTGATCAATCAGTTGCTTTAATCGCTCAATCTATTGCATAATTTGCAATAAGGCAATGTTAAAACATTTAGGCCTAGAAATTCAGTTGTTTGCGCCAGCCGCTAGCGCCTTAGGAGGAGGAGATGTGGGGCGCTAGGCGGCTAGCGGCCGGGCGCAGCGCGATCTGCGCCTCTCCCCAACATCAGTAAAGATTTAGCAGCGGCGCAAAGCCTTTGCGCGCGCTCAGCTGCGCGCGCAGATCCTGACGTCATTTCATCGTGCAACGCCCTTTGTGCGCCCCAAACCGGAAATTCAGTGGCGCCGGCCTATTGTGCACCTGGCGCCCCTAGCGACTGGTAAAGGGGAACGGTTCCCAGTCACTGCGGGGCGCGGGGGGCGCAAATTAAAGGGCACTCCTCCTGCAGTAGAAAAGGCAGCCGTTTTGCAAAACTCCTTCTTTGTGAGAGACGGATCTTTGCAGAGAGACAAATGTAGAGAGCTTTCTGGTTTGGCTCAACACTCGCACAGGTACTTGTGGCTTCAGGCCACAGCTTTGCACTTGTCTTTAACTTCAGAGCCATATCATTGTTTGGAAACATATAATGGGGGCTGCAATGGGTGCAAACGTTGGCCTTCTCCATTGCATTCAAAGGGCTCAGAGACGCCGTGAGAGAGTGGCAGTCAAACAAATCCACCCTCCCCCTTTAAGAGCTCACCGGCGCCAGAGTGTCTGCCGTCAATCAGCAACTCGCCGCACCTGCGCTGCGCCCGCCCTCGGGGGTATCGCCCCGGGCCACCGGCTTAGCGCCTAATGATAGTCGTGCATCGCCTGTTTTAGCGCAGCAGCAACCTCTTGGGGCGATGCCACTGAATATCGGCGAAGGTGGCGCGAAGTTGCGTCGGGCGCAAACTTTAGCGGCCGCCCGGCTGTAGCGCCCCAAACGTGGTTATACTGAATTTCTAGGCCTTAAGCTTTAAAAATAACTTTTAGCATTTATTGGACTATGTATGTACTTAGTTGTGCAGTACATGTTTGCAGGCCATTGCTTACATATTTACATTGAAAGCAGATAACAATATTAATGGAATTTTAAGCAAAATGTTTCTTTCTACTAATCCATAAATTCAATGCATTCATGTCATAAATCATGATTCCAATATGTTCTATTTAAAATAAATAAAGAACATCAATAGAAACTGAGGTCGTCATTGTACTGTGTATCAGCGCTAAATTAAATATGAATTAACAGTGATCTTTACCACTATAACCACAGGAGAGAAGTTAGGAAACACCTTGTCACACAAAGGGTAGTAGAAGTGTGGAACTCTCTCCCACAAAAAGCAGTAGATGCTAACTCAATTAGTCATTTCAAACCAATAGTTTCTTGCTAGCCAAGGGTATTAAGGGATATAGAGCAAAGGCGGGTGGATGGAGTTAGGATACAGATCAGCCATGATCTCAATGAATGGTGGTAAAGGCTTGAAGGCCTGGATGGCCTACTACTGTTAATATGTTCCTATATTTAATTATTTTAAATATTATTTATTCTTAATAAAGATTACCTAATATAAATGAGTCTAATCTGGACTAAACATGGGCTGATGAGAAAGAATTTGTTGGGTTGAAAAGCAAGAATTTGTTGGAAGGGATTGGGTTTGGGGATCCAGGAAGAGAGGTACAGTGGGAGAAGAATCTAACTTATTAAAAAGATGATTATGTGTGAAAGGCTGAGCCTGAAGGCATTGAGTTAACACGGCCAAGACTCTGAAATTGATTCCACCAACCTCGCAGCTGCCATCTTTTACTGAGGCACGAGATGTGGTACCCTGGGCTCAGCTTCTGACCCCTCATCCGCTCTAGTACCAAAATAACTTCCTTCCATTTCCATAACATAGCCAACTTCTCTACAAATCTCGCTGTGGAGATGCCGGTGTTGGACTGGGGTGGACAAATGAAAGAAGTCACACAACACCAGGTTATAGTCCAACAGTTTTATTTGAAATCACAAGCTTTCGGAGCGCTGCTCCTTCGTCAGGTGAAGTGGAGAGATGCATAAAGACACAGCTTATATAGTCAGAAGAATAATGCCAGATGATTACAGGTAACCTTTCTAACTGCCATTTATCACACCTCGGCAGAGAGATAATCACAGCAATCAAAAGTGTGAATGGTGTCCAAACAGGTTAGTCAGGAAAACATTACATCAAAGAACAATGAGGTGGGGTCACAAGGGGTCAAATGATGCAGATGCTGGGGTCTGTATGAAAAACAAAAAACAGACAAAAAAACATTGTTTTTTTGCTGGAAATCACAGCAGGTCCGGCCGCATCTGTGTAGAGAGAACAAGCCAACGATGACTCGAGTCTGGATGACCCTACGTCAGGTGGGGTTACATGTAGCATGACATGAACCCAAGATCCTGGTTGAGGCCGTCCTCATGAGTGCGGAACTTGGCTATCAGTTTCTGCTCTACGATTTTGCGTTGTCGTGTGTCTCGGAGGCCGCCTTGGAGAATGCTTACCTGAAGATCGGAGGCTGAATGTCCTTGACTGCTGAAGTGTTCCCCGACTGGGAGGGAACACCACTACAGACAGTTACCCGCAGATCCGACCAAAGAACACTACAGACAGTTAACCGCAGATCCGACCAAAGAACACTACAGACAGTTACCCGCAGATCCAACCAAAGAACACACCCGCCAACTCAACAGACTGATCAAGACCTTCGATCCAGACCTTCAAAGCATCCTACGCGCTCTCATTCCACGTACTCCCCGTGTGGGAGACCTCTACTGCCTCCCAAAGATACACAAAGCCAACACACCCGGACGTCCTATCGTAGCAGGCAACGGAACCCTGTGTGAGAACCTCTCTGGATACATCGAGGGCATCCTGAAACCCATTGTACAGGGAACCCCCAGCTTCTGTCGCGACACTACAGACTTCTTACAGAAACTCAGCACCCACGGACCAGTTGAACCAGGAACACTCCTCACCACGATGGACGTTTCAGCACTCTACACCAGTATCCCCCATGATGACGGCATCGCTGCGACAGCCTCAGTACTCAACACCAACAACAGCCAATCTCCAGACGTCATCCTACAACTCATCCGCTTCATCCTTGACCACAATGTCTTCACCTTCGACAACCAGTTCATTACCCAAACACACGGAACAGCCATGGGGACCAAATTCGCACCCCAATACGCCAACATCTTCATGCACAAGTTCGAGCAAGACTTTGCTGCACAGGACCTCCAACCAACGCTATACACCAGATACATTGACGACATTTTCTTCCTATGGACCCACGGCGAAGAATCACTGAAAAGACTACACGATAACATCAACAAGTTCAATCCCACCATCAAACTCACCATGGACTACTCCTCAGAATCGGTTTCATTCTTGGACACATGAATCTCCATCAAAGACGGACACCTCAGCACTTCACTCTACCGCAAGCCCACGGACAACCTCAGGATGCTCCACTTCTCCAGCTTCCACCCTAACCACGTTAAAGAAGCCATCCCCTATGGCCAAGCCCTGCGAATACACAGGATCTGCTCAGACGAGGAGGAACGCGATGGACAGAACAGACGCTGAAAGATGCCCTCGTAAGAACGGGATATGATGCTCGACTTGTTGATCGACAGTTCCGACGGGCCACAGCAAAAAATCGCATAGACCTCCTCAGAAGACAAACACAGGACACAACCAACAGAGTACCCTTCGTCGTCCAGTACTTCCCCGGAGCGGAGAAACTACGCCATGTTCTTCACAGCCTTCAACATGTCATCGATGATGACAAACACCTCGCTAAGGCCATCCCCACACCTCCACTACTCGCCTTCAAACAGCCGCTTAACCTCAAACAGACCATCATTCGCAGCAAATTACCCAGTTTTCAGGAGAACAGCGACCACAACACCACACAACCCTGCCACGGCAACCTGTGCAAGACATGCCAGATCATCAACACAGATACCATCATCACACATGAGGACACCACACACCAGGTACATGGTACACACTCATGTGACTCGGCCAACGTTGTCTACCTCATACGTTGCAGGAAAGGATGCCCCGGAGCATGGTACATTGGCGAGACCATGCAGACACTGCGACAATGGATGAACGGACACCGCGCAACAATCGCCAGGCAGGAGTGTTCCCTCCCAGTCGGGGAACACTTCAGCAGTCAAGGACATTCAGCCTCCGATCTTCGGGTAAGCATTCTCCAAGGCGGCCTTCGAGACACACGACAACGCAAAATCGTAGAGCAGAAACTGATAGCCAAGTTCCGCACTCATGAGGACGGCCTCAACCAGGATCTTGGGTTCATGTCATGCTACATGTAACCCCACCTGACGTAGGGTCATCCAGACTCGAGTCATCGTTGGCTTGTTCTCTCTACACAGATGCGGCCGGACCTGCTGTGATTTCCAGCAAAAAAAAATGTTTTTTTGTCTGTTTTTTGTTTTTCATACAGGCCCCAGCATCTGCAACATTTGACCCCTTGTGACCCCACCTCATTGTTCTTTGATGTAATGTTTTCCTGACTAACCTGTTTGGACACCATTCACACCTTTGATTGCTGTGATTATCTCTCTGCCGATGTGTGATAAATGGCAGTTAGAAAGATTACCTGTGATCATCTGGCATTATTCTCTGACTATATAAGCTGTGTCTTTATGCATCTCTCCACTTCACCTGATGAAGGAGCAGCGCTCCGAAAGCTTGTGATTTCAAATAAAACTGTTGGACTATAACCTGGTGTTGTGTGACTTCTTTCATTTGTCTATAAATCTCCACTTCGGCTTCCAAAACCCTCATCCTCGTCACTTCCTGGTCCTGATGTCCTCTCAGACAGGGTAATTATAGCACTGGAGGAGGATTTAAATTAATAATGCTGGAGAGGAATAGTTCACATTTTTAAATAGCATGTGGGTGAGAAACATTTGGGAAGTGTTACAGAAGTTAAACAGAGTGACAACTTAGAGGCAAAAAGATCAATCACTGGCACAACTAGGAGGGGAAAGCAATCAACCAAAGAATGCTACGAATATTGCAAATAAAATAGAGAAACTAGAAGTATGAATCCTGCTCGCTGGCTTTATGTGGCACCAGTAATAGAAGCATGGCTGTAAGTTGGGTAAATATTTCAGGATATAGCTCTGAAATTTCTCCAGTGGCTCTTTTGGAAGTATCTGTCGTGGGCGGATCTTCTGCCTGTCCCGTGAATGCTCGCTTGACTTCGTCTCACAGACGAGCTTTAGAATATTTTTTGAGAGGGGCCAGTGGGCGGGTAATGGTATCAACAAATAACTCAGCCTTGCCTCTCCAAACTTGTCAGGTAACCAAGTTAACTTGGATAGTTAAATTGTCCATAGCAACAAAATGGCCAGAATTTTGCGGGGAGCCAGCAGGTGTGTTCGGTGCTGGGTCGGGTGGGAAAGTGACCCTCCGCCATGTGCCTTTCCCAATATCGGGTCTATCAGCGCTGAGCAGACCCAACAGGCAGTGGCGGGTGACACAATTAATCTCATTATTGTCTTGTTGACAGATAATTAACAGGCTTTTTTAACTTACCTTTTCACGTTAAGCTTTAAGTTCATGGCCGCGGGAACCATGCTGTTTGTGGACCACGGCTGTCAACCTGAGGTGGGAGTTCTGTGGCCATTGCTCGAGCTGATTCCTTGACAGCTTCAAATGTGCAGTAAAAGCTCCCACCTGACAGATCTTCGCTTTCCTCAAGCACAACCTGTTTCTCAGTCCATTTCCAGCACAGATTCGCAGGCTTTCCACTTTCTACTCTCAATCCAGTATCAGCTCTTTGGAAGAACTCTCTCACCATTGACAGAATGCTTCTGTCATTTCTACTTCACCTACCATGTATTCCATCAACATGGGTGCCCTTTATAATGTCTCATCTTGGTTCTCAGAATCCAACCATGATCAGCCCCAACACCAGCAGTGCCAGGCACACCAGCAGCACCAACAACAACACCAAAAATCTCTGCAGTCACCTGATGCTGTGCAGGAAAGAGTGCATCAGCACCCGTTCATATTGCTGCCCGAGAGGCCAGGGATGGCCTCACCATCGCCAGATTTACTTCACTTGATGCTGTACACACATATGGCTGCCACATGATGCGCCAGGTTGGCACCACCCCACACCAACAACATAAAGCACCACTTAAATGTCCAAACCATTCCATTCACACTCACCACCATTGTGGGGAGTACCATTATGTCTTACCATTCACTGCAACTCACTAAGCCACTTACAAAGGTGCACACAAATCTGTCCAAGAACACAAAGTGTTAAAAATAAAAGTTTCAATGTTTGACAGCACATTACCATAAACTTTACATGAACATTGGATAAAATACCCAAGTGCCTACCCTTGTGTGTTGTTAGTTGATATGAATGCACTAGGATGAGGCTGAATGTGAGGGGTGGCTAGTGGGATGGGGATGTGATAATGTAGATAGAGAGGGATGGGTCGAGGTGTGAGGTAAGTTGGTGTGACGGTGATGTGATGAGTGGCAAAGCAGGATGAACGTGAGTCTGGCTTTATACTAATGTTTCATGATCTAATGAGATAATTGAAAGGTTTGCACCACTGCACCCAGGTCCTGCTGACAATATCCTTGCTTGTGACCTCCTGTGCAATGTGCAGCCAGGCTGTGTTGGTGTCCTGGGGAGGAGTCTTCCACCCATGGGAAGGGAAGAGAATCTTCCTGCATGCTGTGATTCCCTCCATAAGTATATGGATGGAGTCATGGGAAAACCAGGTTGCAGCCGTGCACCTTTGTGCTGTGCTTGTCAGTGTTTGCAGCACTTCAATGCTGTAGAACACTGACAGCACAAATGTCAAAATAAAGTTGGGCATGGTCCGTTTAAGGAAACCGACTGATGATGCGTCACCAAATGACATCATCAAACCCGCTTCCACTAATTGGGCTGAGAAATGCACTGGGTGGGCTTCACTAGCCCCATCAACGGAATGTCATTTCACAGAGCAGGATGGAGTCAGCAGCTGTGTCGGGACCCACCACCAACATTGCCCGCCCTGGACCCACTGAGGCGAGCAAAATCCCGGCCAATGTTGTTCTGCTATTTTTATAATTTGATCACAATCTCCAAGTTGTGCTCAACATGTTATCCCAGAGGCCTATCAACTTTGGACCAGCTCCATGATCTAGCTGCACTCAAACCAGTTCAACTCCCTCCTGCTCAACAATATCCTCCTTCTCTATCACAGTTATATCCTCTTTTACAACTAAAGCTACATCACCTGGTTCATCTCAAGTAAACTATCCTCGTACTTTATTTATTGCATTGAGACTACTACCATCAGCTGCCCCATGGTTCCCCAGCCCTAATGAAACTACATACACTTTGAGTTATGGTATCTTCTGTCCTAACCAATTTAGACATTTCTCACTGGCATTTGCTGCACTTCGAGCTAGCCTTGTAGCCCTCAAACTATTCAGATAAACCCCATCCTTTGTGAAAAATTTATCCTCCCCAGAAAATGTCCTCCAATTACCAACAAGCATAAGTCATTGGCATTTTGCCATCATTGACTCTGAAACTGACCGCAACTTCAGGATTTAGCACATGCGCATCTAAAGAGGGAAATACTGTAGTTGCAGTCGGTCATTCACTGCTCCAAAACTGGCTCCGCTGTGGACTCCCACCCATCGCCCCCCCATCCCACCCCACCCCCCCGTCATAACCAGCAATCCGTGAAATCAGTGGAACTGAAGTAAACTTGGGCTTTGCTGCGCTAAGATCACTGTTAAATACCCCATTAAATGTTGAGTCTTGTTGAAATAGATGTAACTGGGCTTTTAACAGCATATTGACTATTAAACAAATGTTCTCTGCCTGAAAAACTAATTTTTATATTTTTGGAGTGTCAAATTTCACGATTAAGATAAAAATTACAATGTTTTTAAACTATAAAAAAATGTTAAATTTAGTTCATGATATTTCAGCTTCTGCTTTATCCCAATGTGAAAGTCCCAACCTTTATTTGGCTCTCTGTGACATTTTTAAAAAGCCCGGATAAAACTGCTTTTCATTTCCTGGTTTGTTGTCTGTGAGAATTCAAAATGTGATTGGCTGCTTAGACAGCTTGTTGACGTCACTACAGCTCTTCACTGGGAATTCCTATTGCAGAGTGCTACAATCAATTGCCCATCAAGAAAGGCAAACTCCTCACCACAGAGATTACGAGATCTCTGTGGGCAGCTTTCTTCAAGGCCAGCTTCACCGCCGACTGCAAATTATGGGCCATTCTCTTTTACTCAATGTTGCCAACCTGTTATTAAAACCAATGATCCTGCCGTTTCTTTCTGACAACCCAGCAATGGCTGGCAATAATCCAGAGACCAGTGTCTAGGCTTTCCGCTGGACCATTTTGCTGGTGGAACTTCAGCATAAGAACAATCCCGCTCGCAACACATCGCGTCGCTAGCCGCAATGTGATTTCTGGGATCAGTTAAATTTATTGAGTAAGGGCACGCTCCCGATAAAGATTGCCCCTGATTGGGTGCAGATGTGTGGGGAGGTGGAACTTATTGTAGTGCAGTTTGATTTAAAGTCGGCTGCTTCTACTGGGACTGTGATCATCTATGGAGAGTGTTAAGTCCGTGAATGATTGAGACACGGACCAGCAGGAGTGAAAACAAACAAGTCTTTACTGGTGGAAGTCAATAGCGAAAACTAACAAACAGAGGCTCGCTAGCGCCTTTTATACAGGGGTGGTCACTGCCGGTACTGCAGTCTGAGACCAGTTATTCTCTTAAAGGTACATACACAACAATTCCTCCCCTTTTAGATAAACAGTACATAACATTCATTTAACAACTAAATGATAACGAATTACAATCACAATTACTGTTGCTAGATACATTGGTTAAGTTTAAGCAATTATAAGTTCAGTCTTTGAGGAGGTTTCCTGATTCTGTCTGGATAACGCCTCTTTGGGGTATCAGGTTCTTCTGGCGATGTTGCGTCGGGATCAATGTCTTTGTTTGGTTCATCTGCTTCCAATATTACCGTTTCTGCGGTAGCTGCAATTGGAACATCAAGTTCATTACCAGGTGTATCAGATCGTGGTGTGGAGTTGACGTTTTCCAGTGACTATAGAATCTGGTCAGCATGGCGTCTTACAATGCTCTTCCCAATGTCCACGGTATACATGAGAGGTCCTTGTCATGTACAAATCATTCCTGGCTGCCATTTCTCAGTGCGGTAGTCCCGGGCCAAAACTGGTTGACCTATCTTAAAACTCCTGGTCGGCCTTCCATTCATATTCTGAAACTGCCTGTTCTCCACATCTCTTCGGACGTTTGGCTTAACCAAATCCAAGCGGCATCGTAGACTTCGATTGAAGAACATCATGGCTGGAGTTTGGTTGGTAACCGCATGTGTCGCATTCCGGTAGGCAAACAAGAAGTTGTCCACCTTGTGTTGTAGGGGTATATCTTCATTACACATTGCCTTGATAGCCTTCTTGAATGTTTGGACAAACCTCTTGGCCAATCCATTAGTGGCTGGATGATATGGGGCAGATGTGTAATGCTTAACGCCATTGTTCTTTAAGAACCTCCGGAACTCTTCAGACACAAACTGTGGTCCATCGTCAGAGCAAATCTGTTCAGGCAGCCCATTCCTGGTGAATATGGTTCGCAAAACTGTGATAGTTTTTTCCGTGGTAGTTGAGGACATTTTTATTACCTCTGGCCACTTTGAATGTGCATCAACCGCAATTAAAAACATCGAGTCCATGAAGGGACCAGCAAAATCAATGTGCACCCGTTGCCATGGAGATGAGGGCCACTCCCATGGATGCAGAGGAGCTTGTGGTGAGGTGTTTTGGACCTTCTGGCATCCTGCACAGCTCTTGGTCATCTCTTCGATTTCTCTATCGATTCCCGGCCACCACACAAACGCTCTGGCTAAGTTCTTCATTTTTACCCCACCCAGATGACCCTCATGAAGCTCATTGAGTACTCTATCCGTCAACTTAGGTGGAATTACTACTCTGAATCCACACATCAAGGTCCCTCTGCACACTGACAGCTGTTCTCTTCTCAGCGAGAATGCTGGCAGCAGTGGTTCGCCATGTGCTGGCCATCCCTTCACCGTTAAATCATAGACCCGTGATAGTGTCGGGTCATTCCGTGTTTCCTTTTCTATGTTTGCATTCGTCACAGGGAGACATTCGACTATGGTCGAGTGGAATAACTCCATTGGATCCACTGCAAGGTCTTCTTCTTCCACCGTCGGCAACGGTAGGCGTGACAATCCATCAGCATTTCCATGCTGTTTAGTTCCTTTTTACTCGATGTCATATTGGTGTGCCCCTAGGAAAAGGGACCATCTCTGCAGCCGTTGTGCCGTCATTATCGGCACGCCCTTCTGAGGGTTGAAAATGGAGACAAGAGGTTGATGATCGGTTAGTAGAGTAAATTTTTGACCGTGCAGGTAGTGATTGAATTTCTTCACCCCCCACACTAGGCTGAGGGCCTCTCTGTCAACCTGAGCGCAGTTACGCTCGGCAGAAGTTAACGAGCGTGACGCAAAAGCTATCGGCCTCTCTAACCCATCAAGGAACTTATGTGACAGTACCGCCCCAATGCCGTAGGGAGACGCATCACACGCCAGTCTGATCGGCAGTGCTGGGTTGTAGTGAGCCAATACTTCCCTTGAAGTGATTATGTTGAGTCTGTGTTTCCAAATGTAGTTATGCTGAATAACTGGACACAGACTACAGAAATAATTAAACAGATCTTTAGTAATTGAGGGTCAGGGCTGGACTGGAATACACTTTGCTCCACAGGGTTTATATACCGGTGTGGTCACCACCGGTACTACAATGTACAGGAGCCATCAAAAAGTAGTCCATCACCTTAAGGTATCCTCTTAAGGTGGTACAGGTTACATACACTACAATTCCTCCTCTTTTAGCTTAACAGTGCACACCCCAATTTAAACATTACATGGATAACATATATACAACTTTCACACAAAACTGTTCAAAGATTCAGTCTCTGAGGAGGCCTCCTGATCCGGGCTGGATAACGCCTTTCTGGGGTCTCTGGTTCTCGTTGCTGGGGTGACTCATCCATTTGATCTCCTATGGATTGAACATCATCATGTACGTTCGAGTCTGAGGTAGATGCTACAGGCTCAATAACTTCTTCAACTGGTGTCTCTGCCGTAGACATGGGGTCGACCCTTGTTCTCGATTCCACAAGTTGGTCAGCATGACGTCGTATTACATTCTCTCCAACGTCTACCATGTACATCAAGGGTCCTTGTCGGGCACGAATTGTACCGGATTGCCATTTATCATTCCTATAGTCCCTGGCCAACACTGGTTGTCCTATTTCGAAACTCCGAGTGGCCTTGTTATTTACGTGCTGGAATTGCTTGTTTTCGACTTCCCTACGCACATTGGGTTTTAACAAATCCAACCGGGACCGCAACCTCCTGTTATAGAACATTATGGCAGGGCTTTGATTTGTCACTGCATGCGTGGCATTTCGATATGCCATCAGGAAATTGTCCACCTTGTGTTGTAGTGGAATATGGTCTTCGCTCATGGCCTTTATCGCCTTTTTGAACGTTTGTACAAATCTCTCGGCCAACCCATTTGTAGCCGGATGATATGGGGCAGATGTATAGTGTTTCACCCCATTCTTTTTCATGAATTTCTGGAATTCTTCTGACACGAACTGTGGTCCGTTGTCTGAACATATTTGTTCCGGCAACCCATTCCTTGCAAATATGGTTCTTAGAACTGCGATCGTCTTTTCAGAGGTAGTAGTCGACATCTTAATCACTTCTGGCCATTTAGAATGTGCGTCTACTGCTATCAAAAACATGGAATCCATGAATGGACCTGCAAAGTCGATATGCACACGTTGCCATGGGGTTGAAGGCCATTCCCACGGATGCAGCGGTGCAATTGGAGGTGCATTCTGAACTTTTTGGCACCCTGAGCAGCTTTTAGTCAGATCCTCTATTTGTTTGCCGATACCTGGCCACCACACATAAGCCCTAGCAAGGCTTTTCATCTTGACTCCCCCCAGATGACCTTCATGCAATTCCTTCAGAACTCTCTCCCTTAATTTAGGAGGAATAATCACCCTTGTTCCATACATCAATGTTCCTTGACAGACGGACAGCTGTTCTCGTCTGGCTGAGAATGCTGGTAACAATGGGTCGCCATGTGCTGGCCATCCCTTCACTGTCAAATCATAGACCCGAGACAGTGTCGGGTCGTTTCGGGTCTCTCTCTCAATACCCGCATTGGTGACTGGTAAGCATTCGATGATGGTCGAGTGAAATATCTCGACAGGGTCAACTGCCGGTGCCTCTTCCGCTGTAGGTAGTGGCAGGCGCGACAGCCCATCAGCATTACCATGTTGCTTTGTACCTTTGAATTCGATATCATATTGATGTGCCCCTAGGAAAAGGGACCATCTCTGAAGCCTCTGCGCCGTCATAACCGGAACACCCTTCTTAGGGTTAAAAATGGAAACCAACGGCTGGTGATCTGTCAGCAGCGTAAACTTTTGGCCTTGCAGGTAATGGTTAAATTTCTTAACTCCCCACACTAGGCTGAGAGCCTCCCTATCTATCTGAGCATAGTTGTGCTCTGCGGAGGTCAATGATCTGGATGCAAACGCGACTGGCCTTTCCAAGCCATTTGGAAACTTATGTGAGAGCACTGCCCCGATACCATATGGAGAAGCATCACAAGCTAAGTGAATAGGCAGCGTTGGGTTAAAGTGAGCCAACACTTCCTTAGAGGTGACCAGTGCCTTGCTTTTTTGAAAAGCCCGCTTACAATCATCGCTCCACTTCCATGGTATTCCCATTTGCAAAAGAGTGTTCAGCGGGTGTAACACCGTGGATAAATTTGGAAGAAACTTGTTGTAATAGTTAACCAACCCAAGGAAAGACCTCAACTGGGATACATTTTCTGGAGCGGGAGCTTTCACAACAGCTTCGATCTTGTCAGGTGACTTATGGAGCCCCTCCTGGTCAATGACGTGGCCGCAGTACGAGATTCGCTTTTGAAAGAACTCACATTTCTGGCGATTAACTCTGAGCCCATATTCTTTCAATCTGGTGAGCACCTGCTCCAAATTCGCGAGGTGATCCTTATCATCATCTCTTTTAATCAGGATGTCGTCCAGGTAGCATTGTGTGCCTGGAATTCCCTGCAATACCTGCTCCATGGCCCTTTGCCAAATCGCTGGAGCCGATGCCACTCCAAAAACCAGCCTATTATACCGATATAAGCCCTTATGTGTGTTGATCGTGAGATACTGGCGTGACGCTTCATCAACTTCCATCTGTAGGTACGCCTGCACCAGGTCTATCTTGGTGAAGTGTTTCCCACCAGACAGCGAAGCGAAGATATCTTCAATCTGCGGAAGCGGATATTGCACCGTGTGAAGAACCGGATTAACAGTGATCTTGAAATCGCCACAGATGCGAACCTTCCCAGGTTCCCCCGGCTTGTTGCTCAACGAACGCTTCATGACAGGAACAATGGGTGTGGCCCATTCGCTCCAGTCCACCTTCAACAGTACTCCTGAACTTTCTAGCCCTTCCAGCTCTGCTTCCACAGCAGGTCGTATCGCATAAGGTACCGGTCTGGCTTTGAAAAATTTTGGGTTTGCATGTTCTTCAACCTTGATGTTTGCCGTAAATCCTTTCAGTGTTCCCAGTCCCTGTTGGAACACCTCCTTAGCATCGTCCAATATTTTGGACAGTCGTTTAGGTTTGACGTCGTCCTCTTTACAGGAATCTACAGTCAGTGCTTGTATGGAATGCCAGTCCACATTTATTCTCCGGATCCATTCCTGTCCCAGTAGTGGCGGACCTCCATCAGGTAACACATACAAGTCCATTTCCTGACTTTCTTTACCATTGTAGACCACATTTACTTTTATCTTTCCGATGGGGTATACTATTTGCCCCGTGTATGTTTTCAATACAATCTCCGTATCCCTCAGGGGAATGTGCAAGAATAACCTTTTGTAATCTTGCTTATTCATGACCGTCAATGCCGATCCAGTGTCCAATTCCATCTTCACTTGGACTCCTGCTATCCGAAGCATGACCCAGATAGTTTGGTGGTCTGCTGTGTTACCCACATTATGTGTTTTTAGACAACCCAGTTCCTTACTGCTGGAGTCTGAATCCATCTTCTGTTCATCCAAACTGTTCTCTGTCACCTTGTGTACTTTTTTGTACTTCTCCTGCGGCGACTTTTTGCTGCTGGTCTTCTTTCCTGACCGGCATACTCTCGCTATGTGACCAAGTTTGCCACATTGCCTGCATTCTTTATCTTTGAACCAGCACTGGTTCTGGTCATGCGTTGTCCTTCCGCAATGATAGCACTTTACTGCGCCCAATGCCATTTCATTGGTGCTGAATTCCAATGGCCTTTGCTGTATCTCTGCAGCGCCTCGTGCTGCTGCCTCGTGCGATGCTGCAATGCTGAAAGCTTTGTCCAGCGTAAGATCCTTTTCCTCTAGCAGTCGCTTCTGGGTTCCTTCCCTTAGGAGCCCACAAACAAACTTATCTCTCAGTGCGTCTGCTAGTCCTGTACCGAACTGACAGTACTTTGATAAATTGCGCAGTTCGATTAAGAATTCAGCATTGCTTTCCTCTTTAAGTTGAATTCTTTTGTAGAATTTAAATCGTTCCGCTATCAGCAGCGGCGTGGGGTTTAAATGCTCTTGCAGGATAGTAACAATATCCGCGAAACTCTTTCCTACCGGTTTATCTGGTGTTACAAGGTTCCTTAATAACCCGTACGTCTTCGCACCCATCGAGTTCAATAGGGTTAGTGCTTTCTTATCCTCCGGTACCTCATTCGTTGTACAGTAAACTTCGACGCGTTCCACATAAGTGGCCCAATCTTCCACATCGCTATCAAAAGCAGTGATGTTACCCATTTTTGGCATCCTGGTTGAGTTTCCTTTCCTTCGGATATGATTATTATTTATTTATTTATTTTTCAAAATGGCGGCTTCCCGCGCTTGGCGGCTTTTCCCGCGCTTGTCTTCTTCCCCCGCCGACTCAAAATGGCGATTACTGCGCTGTTGCCGTTCTTGCCTCCCAGCGGTCCTTTATTTTCCCCTACGCTGCTGCTCTTGTTCCCCGCCGCTCCCGCGGTCCTTGTGGACATAAACGCTTTTCTGGCTGCTCCAATTGCAGTCCGGCCCCTGACACCGGCTGCGGTTGTGTTCTCCGCCCTTTTCGTCGTTTCCCTCCCCTTCGCTTACTGACAACTCGGCCGACTTTCCCCCCGTGCCGCTCGATCGGGCTTACCCGCCGCTGTCGTCGAAGGGATGTTCACTGATGTTTGACTTCGTGGCCAGAAACCAACCCGGGTTCCCGATTGCCTCCCGTGCTATGCAGTGCCCAGCAGGATGTTGAGGGTGGATGTCCTTGATCGACGCCCGTTTCAGAGGCGAAGCTTCCTTTGATGCAACTGCCGCGAGGTAAGATCAGACCCATCGCCACTGTTGAGTCTGTGTTTCCAAATGTAGTTATGCTGAATAACTGGACACAGACTACAGAAATAATTAAACAGGTCTTTAGTAATTGAGGTCAGGGCTGAACTGGAATACACTTTGCTCCACAGGGTTTATATACCGGTGTGGTCACCACCGGTACTACAATGTACAGGAGCCATCAAAAAGTAGTCCATCACCTTAAGGTATCCTCTTAAGGTGGTACAGGTTACATACACTACAGATTAAGTCCTTACTCTTCTGAAAAGCACGCTTACAATCATCGCTCCATTTGCATGCTACCCCCGTTCGTAGCAGGGCGTTCAGTGGGTGCAAAATTGTCGACAAATTCGGCAAAAACTTATGATAGTAATTCACCAATCCGAGGAATGATCTCAGTTGCGACACATTTTCAGGCGCTGGGGCCTTAACAACCGCTTCAATTTTGTCAGGGGACTTATGTAACCCCTCTTCATTATTCACGTGGCCACAATACGATATCTGTTTCTTAAAAAATTCGCACTTGGGGCGGTTGGCTCGCAGCCCATGTTCCCGTAGTCTAGTGCGCACCTGTTCTAGGTTGTTAAGGAGTTCACTGTCATCTTCACCTGTTACAAGGATGTCGTCCAAGTAACACTGAGTCCCTGGAATCCCTTGCAGGACTTGTTCCATCGCTCTTTGCCATATCGCCGGAGCCGATGCTACTCCGAATACCAATCGATGATACTGGTGACTCCTCTAGGAAGTATCTCACGATAAACACCTAGAGGACTCTTCAACTTCCATCTGCAAATATGCTTGTGCTAGGTCAATTTTTGTAAAACGCTTCCCTCCAGACAGTGAGGCGAAGATGTCTTCTATCCTTGGAAGAGGATATTGTACTGTGTGAAGGACAGGGTTCACCGTCACCTTGAAGTCCCCACAGGTGCGAATCTTCCCTGGCTCTCCGGACTTATTGTTTAACGTTTTCTTCAGGACAGGAACGATGGGTGTCGCCCACTCGCCCCAGCCGACCTTAGACAACACGCCCGCCTTCTCCAGATTCTCCAGCTCTGCCTCGACGGCTGGGCGAATTGCATATGATACCTGTCTTGCTTTGAAAAACTTGGGAACTGCATTCTCTTCTATTATTATCGAGGCGGTTACACCTTTAAGCGTGCCCAGTTCTTGTTGAAATACCTCTTTGGCATTAGCTAAGATTGTTGACAATCGTCCAGCAGTGACGTCGTCATTTTTTTTACCGTCCACCGTCATTGCATGAATGGAATGCCAATCTAAGTTTATCTTCCTGATCCATTCCCGTCCCAATAATGGTGGTCCACCATTTGGCAGTATGTAGAGATACAATTTCCGTATTTTCTTGCCATTGTATTCGACAGGCACCCTTATTTTTCCTCTGGGGTATACTTTTTGCCCTGTATACGTCGTCAAGAAGATGGATGTCTCTCTCAAGGGTATGTGTGAAAATAGCCGCTCGTAGTCTCGTCGAATCATGACGGTTAGCGCTGATCCTGTATTCAATTCCATTTTAACTTGGGACCCTGTTATCGTGAGGGTGACCCAAATGGTTCGGTGATCCTCTTTTGCGATTACATTGTGAAGTTTGAGACAGCGTAGTCTCCTGTTCTCGGATTCACTATCGCTCATCTGGTCTTCGGAACTGTTAAGTCCGTGAATGATTGAGACACGGACTAGCAGGAGAGAAACAAACAGAACTTTACTGGTGAAAGGCATAAACGAATCTAACAAAACAGAGGCTCTCTAGCGCCTTTTATACAGGGGTGGTCACTGCCGGTATTGCAGTCTGAGACCAGTTATTCTCTTAAAGGTACATACACAACAATTCCTCCCCTTTTAGATAAACAGTACATAACATTCATTTAACACGAATGATAACGAATTACAATCACAATTACTGTTGCTAGATACATTGGTTAAGTTTAAGCAATTATAAGTTCAGTCTTTGAGGAGGCTTCCTGATTCTGTCTGGATAACGCCTCTTTGGAGTATCAGGTTCTTCTGGCAATGTTGAGTCAAAATCAATGTCGTTGTTTGGTTCATCTGCTTCCAATATTACCGGTTCTGCGGTAGCTGCAATTGGAACGTCGATTTCATTGCGAGGTGTATCAGATCGTGGTGTGGAGTTGACGTTTTCCAGTGACTCTAGAATCTGGTCAGCATGGCATCTTACAATGCTCTACCCAACGTCCATGGTATACATGAGAGGTCCTTGTCGTGTACAAATCATTCCTGGCTGCCATTTCTCAGTGCGGTAGTCCCGGCCAAAACTGGTTGACCTATCTTAAAACTCCTGGTCGGCCTTTCATTCATATTCTGAAACTGCCTGTTCTCCACATCTCTTCAGACGTTTGGCTTAACCAAATCCAAGCGGCATCGTAGTCTTCGATTGAAGAACATCATGGCTGGAGTTTGGTTGGTAACCGCATGTGTCGCATTCCGGTAGGCAAACAAGAAGTTGTCCACCTTGTGTTGTAGGGGTATATCTTCATTACACATTGCCTTGATAGCCTTCTTGAATGTTTGGACAAACCTCTCGGCCAATCCATTAGTGGCTGGATGATATGGGGCAGATGTGTAATGCTTAACACCATTGTTCGTTAAGAACCTCTGGAACTCTTCAGACACAAACTGTGGTCCATTGTCAGAGCAAATCTGTTCAGGCAGCCCATTCCTAGCGAATATGGTTCGTAAAACTGCGATAGTTTTTTCCGTGGTGGTTGAGGACATTTTTATTACCTCTGGCCTCTTTGAATGTGCATCCACCACAATTAAAAACATCGAGTCCATGAAGGGACCAGCAAAATGAATGTGCACCCGTTGCCATGGTGATGAGGGCCACTCCCATGGATGCAGAGGAGCTTGTGGTGGGGCGTTTTGGACCTTCTGGCATCCTGCACAGCTTTTGGTCATCTCTTCAATTTCTCTATCGATTCCCAGCCACCACACAAACGCTCTGGCTAAGCTCTTCATTATTACCCCACCCAGATGACCCTCATGAAGCTTATTGAGCACTCTACCCGTCAACTTAGGTGGAATTACTACTCTGGATCCACACATCAAGGTTCCTCTGCACACTGACAGCTGTTCTCTTCTTGACGAAAATGCTGGCAGCAGTGGTTTGCCATGTGCTGGCCATCCCTTCACCGTTATATCATAGACCCATGATAGTGTCGGGTCATTCCGTGTTTCCTTTTCGATGTTTGCATTCATCACAGGGAGACATTCGACTATGGTCGAGTGGAATAACTCCATTGGATCCACTGCAAGGTCTTCTTCTTCCACCGTCGGCAACGGTGGACGTGACAATCCATCAGCATTTCCATGCTGTTTAGTTCCCCTGTACTCGATGTCATATTGGTGTGCCCCTAGGAAAAGGGACCATCTCTGCAGCCGTTGTGCTGTCATTATCGGTACGCCCTTCTGAGGGTTGAAAATGGAGACAAGAGGTTGATGATCGGTTAGTAGAGTAAATTTTTGACCGTGCAGATAGTGGTTGAACTTCTTCACCCCCCACACTAGGCTGAGGGCCTCTCTGTCAATCTACGCTCGGCAGAAGTTAACGAGCGTGACGCAAAAGCTATCGGCCTCTCCAAACCATTAAGGAATTTATGTGACAGTACCGCCCCAATGCCGTAGGGAGACGCATCACATGCCAGCCTGATTGGCAGTGCTGGGTTGTAGTGAGCCAATACTTCCTTCGAAGTGATTAAGTCCTTACCCTTCTGAAAAGCACGTTTACAATCATCGCTCCATTTCCATGCTACCCCCGTTCATAGCAGGGCGTTCAGTGGATGCAGAATTGTTGACAAATTCGGCAAAAACTTATGATAGTAATTCACCAACCCAAGGAATGACCTCAGTTGCGACACATTTTCAGGCGCTGGGGCCTTAACAACTGCTTCAATTTTGTCAGGGGACTTATGTAGCCCCTCTTCATCAATCACGTGGCCACAATACGATATCTGTTTCTTAAAAAATTCGCACTTGGGGCGGTTGGCTCGCAGCCCATGTTCCCGTAGTCTAGTGAGCACCTGTTCTAGGTTGTTAAGGTGTTCACTGTCATCTTCACCTGTTACAAGGATGTCGTCCAAGTAACAATGAGTCCCCGGAATCCCTTGCAGGACTTGTTCCATCGCTCTTTGCCATATCGCCGGAGCCGATGCTACTCCGAATATCAATCGATGATATTGGTAAAGACCTTTGTGAGTGTTTATCGTGAGATACTTCCTAGAGGACTCTTCAACCTCCATCTGCAAATATGCTTGTGCTAGGTCAATTTTTGTAAAACGCTTCCCTCCAGACAGTGAGGCGAAGATGTCTTCTATCCTTGGAAGAGGATATTGTACTGTGTGAAGGACAGGGTTCACCGTCACCTTGAAATCCCCACAGATGCGAATCTTCCTTGGCTCTCCAGCCTTATTGCTTAATGTTTTTTTCATGACAGGAACGATGGGTGTCGCCCACTCGCTCCAGTCGACCTTAGACAACACGCCCGCCTTCTCCAGATTCTCCAGCTCTGCCTCGACGGCTGGACGAATTGCATATGGTACCGGTCTCGCTTTGAAAAACTTGGGAACTGCATTCTCTTCTATTTTTAACGAGGCGGTTATGCCTTTAAGCGTGCCCAGTTCTTGTTGAAATACCTCTTTGGCGTTAGCTAAGATTGTTGACAATCGTCCAGGAGTGACGTTGTCATCTTTTTTACCGTCCACCGTCATTGCATGAATGGAATGCCAATCTAAGTTTATCTTCCTGATCCATTCCCGTCCCAATAACGGTGGTCCACCATTTGGCAGTATGTAGAGATACAATTTCCGTATTTTCTTGCCATTGTATTCGACAGGCACCCTTATTTTTCCTCTGGGGTATACTTTTTGCCCCGTATACGTCGTCAAGATGATGGATGTCTCTCTCAAGGGTATGTGTGAAAATAGCCGCTCATAGTCTCGTCCATTCATGACGGTTAGCGCTGATCCTGTATCCAATTCCATTTTAACTTGGGACCCTGCTATCGTGAGGGTGACCCAAATGGTTCGGTGATCCTCTTTTGCGATTACATTGTGAAGTTTGAGACAGCTTAATCTCCTATTCTCGGATTCACTATCGCTCATCTGGTCTTCGGAACTACTGTCCGTCAACTTTTGTACTTTCTTGTACGGTTCCTTAGTAGCCTTTTTGTTGTCGCTGGTCTTCTTCCCAGACCTACAAACTCCTGCAATGTGCCCAATCTTCCCGCATTGTCTGCATATTTTGTCTTTGGACCTGCAGTCCTTCTGGTCATGGTTAGTTCTGCCGCAGCGATAACATTTTGCAAATCCCCGTGTCATTTCGTGGATGCTGTATTCCTGTGGCTTTTGTTGAATTTCTGCAGCTCCCCTGGCTGCTGCTTCATACGATACTGCCATGCTGAAAGCCTTATCTAGCGTCAGCTCTTTTTCTGCGAGTAACTTCTTCTGTGTTCCTTCACTCAGGAGTCCACAGACAAATTTGTCCCGTAGGGTATCTGCCAGTCCTGCTCCGAACTGGCAGTGCTTTGATAGCTTGCGTAGTTCCGTAAGATACTCAGCATTGCTCTCATCTTTGTGCTGAGTTCTCCTGTGGAATTTAAATCTTTCTGCTATCAACAGCGGTGCAGGGTTTAAGTGCTCCTGTAGAACAGCAACAATTTCGTTAAAACTCTTCGCCTTCGGTTTGGCTGGAGTAATCACGTCCCGCAATAGGCCGTATGTTCTAGCGCCCATTAAGTTTAACAATACCGATGCCTTTTTCCCCTCCGCTATGTCGTTTGCCTCGAAATATACCTCTACTCTTTCCACATACGTGGTCCAGTCCTCTAATGTATTATCAAAAGCAGTGATACAGCCAGTCTTCGGCATCTTGCAAATCTATAATGGCGCCTCCCGCGCTTTGCCTTCTTCTCCGATTTAACAAAATGGCGCCTCCCGCGCTTTTCCTTCTTCCCCGCTGTTGTTAGCGCTGCTTTTCACGGTTTCCTGCACGTTAAATATTAATTTGTTTTCTTTGATTATCTTCCCATCGTGGAGCGGACCCTCTGGAACACTTCCCTCCCTCTTCTGAAGTCCGAACGCTGCCCAGCTTCGAAACACCGGCCGCGCCCTGTATGCTCCACCCTCTCTCTCTCTCCTTGCTTCCCAACTCGCTGCCTGGCCCTGTTGCAGCCCAGGAAGGATCAGAGCACTACCTGCCACCAGCCCGATTAGCTGGGAAACCACGGACCGGGGAACCCAGCCTGGCTCTGGAAAGTCGCTCCTGCAAAGCCTTGAACCCCATGATTGACGGTCGACGCCCGTTCCTCGAGTTTCAATGGACTCTATTTTTTTTTTCTTCTTCTTCCGACCTTCAACGTCGTCGGAGCTGCTGCTGAGTTGCAGGTAAGTTCTTTCTACCTCGTCGCCAGTGTTAAGTCCGTGAATGATTGAGACACGGACTAGCAGGAGAGAAACAAACAGAACTTTACTGGTGAAAGGCATAAACAAATCTAACAAAACGGAGGCTCTCTAGCGCCTTTTATACAGGGGTGGTCACTGCTGGTATGGCAGTCTGAGACCAGTTATTCTCTTAAAGGTACATACACAACAGGAACTACTGTCCGTCATCTTTTGTACTTTCATGTATGGTTCCTTAGTAGCCTTTTTGTTGTCGCTGGTCTTCTTCCCAGACCTGCAAACTCGTGCAATGTGTCCCATCTTCCCGCATTGACTGCATATTTTGTCTTTGGACCAGCAGTCCTTCTGGTCATGGTTAGTTCTGCCGCAGCGATAACATTTTGAAAAATCCCCGTGTCATTACGTGGGTGCCGTATTCCTGTGGTTTTTGTTGAATTTCTGCAGCTCCCCTGGCTGCTGTTTCATACGATACTGTCATGCTGAAAGCCTTATCTAGCATCAGCTCTTTTTCTGAGAGTAACTTCTTCTGTGTTCCTTCACTCAGGAGTCCACAGGCAAATTTTTCCCGTAGGGTATCTGCCAGTCCTGCTCTGAACTGGCAGTGCTTTGATAGCTTGCGTAGTTCCGTAAGATACTCAGCATTGCTCTCATCTTTGTGCTGAGTTCTCCTGTGGAATTTAAATCTTTCTGCTATCAACAGCGGTGCAGGGTTTAAGTGCTCCTGTGGAACAGCAACAATTTCATTAAAACTCTTCGCCTTCGGTTTGGCTGGAGTAATCAGGTCCCGCAATAGGCCGTACGTTCTAGCGCCCATTAAGTTTAGCAATATCGATGCCTTTTTCCCCTCCGTTATTTCGTTTGCCTCGAAATATACCTCGACTCTTTCCACATACATGGTCCAGTCCTCTAATGTATTATCAAAAGCAGTGATACAGCCAGTCTTCGGCATCTTGCAAATCTAAAATGGCGCCTCCCATGCTTTGCCTTCTTCCCCGATTAAACAAAATGGCGCCTCCCGCGCTTTGCCTTCTTCCCCGCTGTTGTTAGCGCTGCTTTCCACGGTTTCTTGCGCGTTAAATATTGATTCTTTTCCTTTTATTATTTTCCCGTCGTGGAGCGGACCCTCTGGGACACTTCCCTCCCTCTTCTTAGGTCTGAACGCTGCCCGGCTTCGAAGCACCGGCCGCGCCCTGTGTGCTCCACCCTCTCTCTCTCTCTTTGCTTCCTGACTCGCTGCCCGGCCCCGTTGAAAAGCCACCCGATCGAGCTTCAGCCCGCCGCAGCCCAGGAAGGATCAGAGCACTACCTGCCACCAGCCCGATTAGCTGGGAAACCACAGACCGAGGAACCCAACCTGGCTCTGGAAAGTCTCTCCTGCAAGTTTTCAAACCGATGATTGACGGTCGACGCCCGTTTCCCGAGTTTCTTTGGACTCTATTATTTTTTCTTTCTTCTGGCTCCGACCTTCAACAACATCGTCTGAGGTGCTGCCGAGTTGCAGGTAAGTTCGTTTCTTATTCATCGCCAGTGTTAAGTCCGTGAATGATTGAGACACGGACCAGCAGGAGTGAAAACAAACAAGTCTTTACTGGTGGAAGTCAATAGCGAAAACTAACAAACAGAGGCTCTCTAGCGCCTTTTATACAGGGGTGGTCACTGCCGGTACTGCAGTCTGAGACCAGTTATTCTCTTAAAGGTACATACACAACAGAGAGGTTTGATGGTTTGTGGTTGCAGTTAGAGGAAGAGTAATAAGAAGAACAACGAGGCTGTGTTCAAACTCCTTCCCGGAGTTTGATGGCACATTTGGAGGGAAGGATCGGAGGGTGCAGCCTGATGGAAGGAAGTGTCAAATAGCTTTAAATGCCACATGCATGACTCCTTGGTCAGCAGTTCATTGCCACAGACAATTTTATGATAAATAGGCAATGTAAGACTGGGCACATGAGCACAGCATAAACATTTGTGCCACTATATTGATTGACTTCCCATTACTCAGCCACTGGATAATACAGACATCATGAAACGTCCTCAATACTTCCCAAGTTTCCCCTCTCAGCTTTCAGCACATGCCAATGATCGTGCACATATCCATTAAAACAGAGCAAACAAAGCTCTGCGGTTCATTTCTCGAGGGATAGGATTGAAAAGCAGAGAAGTCATGTTAAACTTGTCTAGTTTTACGGTGGCGCTGTGCCATTGCACCCCGATCTCGTTCGCCTGGAGATTGCGCATCATCCCGGACCCGAAATTGACTTCCGCCCTCTGCAGCTGCGCCAGGCGAAAACACTGACCACTGCAGGAGAAACGCGTTGGGTGGCCGGCCACATCAGGGGGCAATGATTAAAGGTGAGGTGGCCAAGGTAAGTTAAAAAAAAACCTTTCTTTTCCTGTTCTAGATGTTTTCGTGAGTTCCTGCCCGCGATCGATCAGCCCAGCACTCTGCTTGAGCGCTGGGCTGATTGCGCAGGATCGCAGCTGCCTTTGTGGTCCAGGTAGGTACTTTTTAAATTGTAGAGCCTGCAGCGATGGGCCTTCCCTGTAAGGGAGGGAAGGAGTCTTTGAACGTGGAGGTGCGGCACGGCCCAGTGTGCCAAGCTGCTAAAGTCTCCGCCCCGCCTGCTGCCAGTTGCGCTCCAGAAAGGATTTAGTGCTCCACTTCCATCCTGGAGTGCAAAACCAACTTTTTTTTAAGTTTAGAAACATTAGCGCCTGGTGTTGATTTTCTCAACTTTTAAAAGTTAGCACCCCAAACGGGGATATAATGAATTTCTCCCCTGATGAGTTGCTAGTCCATGTGCTTGATTTATTAGGCCAGAGCAAACTGAGCATGCTCATAGCAAACCATGTGACAATCCATGTGATAAAATATTACATTGTTTTCCCCCTTAAAAAAAATGTATGTATTCCCCTCTCAAATACAACAAAAATATGGTCCCACCTGTCCCAGCATTACATTTACCACATAACAAAAACTCCTGGCTTTTTTGTCTTTTAAATGAACTACAAATTCTACAAATGAACTGCAAATCCAGTTCAATAACAGGCTTGAGGAGCCTTCCTGATCTCCTTACAGAACGTTTTGGTGCTGAACCAATTTTCCGGCTGTTTTGTTTTGGTTCTGAAATTAAAGACAATCCTGTTTCTATGTCAGACTTGTTTGAACCTATATTTCACTTCAATCCACTTTGCTGACAAGTGATTCAAAATCACTGTCCAATTCAGGCCAGTAAACAAAGCTTCTTGCAATTGATTTCATACTGACGATCCCTGGATGTTCAGTATGAAGTTCGGCCAGAATTTTCTCTCTCTAAGTAGTAGGTACCACAACTCTGTTTCCGCACTTGATATAACCTTGCTCACAAGGCAACTCAGTACGACGGTTATGGAATGGTTTCAACTCTGTGTCCATACACTGATCAGTCCATCCAGTCAAGGTGCTTTCATACACTCTTTTCAGTATTGAGTCCTTTTGCGTCTCATCTGCAATCTCAGTTGCATTCACGGGAAAGTCTTTGTCAATTGCACCTACCGTGAAAATCTCACCTTCACTCCCAACACACAAGTGCTCATGTGGCAACCTGGAGAAGGCATCTTTTTTTAATTTGTTTGTGGGATCAGGCCATCGCTGGCAATGCCAGCATTTATTGCCCATCCCTAGTTGCTCTTGAGAAAGTGGCGGTGAGCCGCCTTCTTTGTAGCTTCCAAAAGGTCTTATAATAATTTGCCCATGACTACACAAACCAGTCTGGGTACAGGTATATTGTGTAGAAGTAAAACAGGTTTATTAAGCATTAACATCCAGTACAAAGAAGTAATACTTAACAAGGAGATAGTCACAGTCTTGTTCGTTTAGCCTCGGCATTCCTTCCGAGTGACTGTGGCGCGGCCTCTTTATTCTCTTGCTGTTTTCTCTTGACTGAAGCTCCTCCAACTCTGATTCTTGGTTCCCGCTGCCTTCAGTGTTCAATATCTGTATCTTTATACACTTTCCATTCCTTTGCCTACATGACTGCAATCAGCTATCTGACACCTGGTACATGTTTTCTGACCTTGTTGATCCCACTAGGTCTCGCTTTGTGCATATCAAAGTGCCCTTTATCTTTAGATGTTCTCTTTCCAAAGACGCTTTAAAATGGTTCCTGCAAATCCTCAGACAGCTTTGTGGGTTCAGCCCAAAGTAAGTTCTGGAAGCCGTTTCTGAGAGAACGAAACCAGACACCCACATATACATATATATTGGATACAGATCCAGTCGAGATCGGCCTGTAGATAAAGGCCATCTAAATGTTGACCCAGACAAAAGGGAACAGTTTCATGTTGATGAGCAGAGCATCAAGGGCCCGTTAAAGACATCACCAGGACATTTAAAACAATGAAGGTCATTCCAGAGCAGAGATGAGCGTTTACCGGCCATCCAAGAACAGTTTGAAATATAATAATTACCCCATTGTGCAACAAGCCCGCCAAAAGTTAAACAAAGACTAACCTGATTTGGCGCGAGATAAGGGCTTCTGGAAAAGAAGTATAATTGTGAGAACACACGGGTAGGGGTAGAGAAGGAGACACAGGAGACACGCTCGTCAGCTTTCCAGCTTGCAGGCCTGTCCAGCTTTTGAGCTGGGTAAAGAGGAGTCACTTCGGGAGAAGATCAGCGGGGCTCCTCTCCATCGACGGAGAGGAAGAAGAAGAAGACCAAACCGCCATCAAGAAGACCGCTCGAGCCGGCGTCCTGCCCCGGGATAAAACATCGGGAGATCATCGACCAACCCCGGGCCGTTGACGAAATGAGAGGCCATCAACCCGCTCCGGCTCGGGAGAAGAGATAAAATAAAACTGAAGAAACGATGGGGGCCAGCCCAAGGCTTCTCTTACCAGCGTTGAGCCAATGATCCCCGACCCCGCCGATATCCAGGCCCGCCGGTGTCCAGCTGCCCCCGACCCCCACCTCAGGAGAGAGGTGTGGCGCAGCTCACTGGGGCTCCACGGTCCACGTGCAAACGGGACGCCTGAACGGACCAAACGCAAACTGATTCAAAACCTTGCACTTCCCAGTTGGATTGGTGAGCATGTTTCTGGCCCTCCATAATCAGATCTAGATAGGTTTATGTGGTAAACCACTTTTATCGTTCACTATCGTTACACTATGGTTATCACTGTTTATATCGTTACACTATGGTTATCATTGTTTACACTGTTGTATCACTACACAAGGTCGCCTCTTGTCACGCTGTTATACCTGGGCTGACCACTGCTGATTCCGCCCCATGGCTCCGCCTGCTTGCCCAGGTATAAAGGTGGTCGACTGGCTGGTATTCCTCCTTGTTGGATCCGATCACCCACGAGGGTGGGCTCTGTTATTTAGCCAATAAAAACCTATAGTTACTTTCTTAACTCGTCGCTTTTCATTGAATGAATTGATAGGTATATCAATTTTATTGGCTAAATTTTGAAATGAGTGGATCGGAGCAGCCAAACGACCAGCCAAACGGCCAGCTACAACAGCCACAGCAGCCGGCCTGGCTGCGAGCCCTCCGACCGCCGTACCTGGATCTAAACCCACAGGCAGCGAACTCAGCCCTCGACTTCGAACACTGGCTGAGCTGTTTCGAATCCTACCTGGGAGAATCCGGCATGCCTCCGGGATCCAGACTAAGAGTTCTGACCGCCCAGGTGAGCCCTAAAGTATTTGCATTCATCCGGGACCTTGCTACATACGAGGACGCCCTCAAACTGCTGAAAGAGCAGTACCGGAGCCCTGTAAATTCTATGTATGCCAGACATCTCCTAAGATCTCGCTCGCAACAGCCAGGAGAGTCTGTAGATGAATTTTTACGGGCGCTACAAGCACTCGGCAGGGACTGTGACTTTAAAGCTGTAACGGCTGCAGAAAATACTGAAGGGAATATCCGCGATGCCTTCGTGAAAGGCCTTCGGTCCGACTACTCACGGCAAAGACTGCTCGAATCAAAGGACCTCGACCTGAACACAACTGCAGCCCTCGCTCGCTCTCTGGAAGTGGCCCATCGGGACCTCGAGGCGTACTCCAGGTACTGTGCTGCGCGACCCTGGGACTCGGGCCCGACCCCGGCCGCAATACCCCTCGCACCACCACCTCTGGGACCTACCTCAGCGTCGGCGTCCCGGAACCGATCGGGACCGCCACCCCCGGTACCGGCTGCGACATCGGAGCCCCGCGATCGGGCCGCCGGCTGCTTCTTCTGTGGCCAGGCGAAACACCCGAGGGCGCGATGCCCTGCAAGAAACGCGACCTGCTCCGACTGCCACAAGAACGGCCACTTCGCGAAGGCCTGCAGGGGGAAAGCCACAGACGCCAGCAGTGCCTCATGCGAGTTGTGGGGGCAGCCATCTTTCATCAAGTCCACAGATGCCAGTATCCCCTCATGTGAGTTGTGGGGGCGGCCATCTTCTCCGCCATTTTATTCAACGTCGTGGGCACCGCCATTTTGTTCACCACACTCGACCGCCACCTTGTCTCCAGACCCGACCACCGCCTCACCCGCAGACTACAGCAGCTCGCTCAGCCATACACTAGCCTGCGTCACACTTGACCAAGCTCGCCCGCATCACCTGTCCAAGTCCATGATGGACATCAAAGTAAACGGCCACGCCACGACCTGCCTGTTTGACAGCGGAAGCACGGAGAGTTTCATCCATCCAGACACGGTGAGCCACTACTCCCTCACTGTCCGGCCAACGCGCAACCGGATCTCGATGGCGTCGAGGTCCCATTCTACAGACATCAGCGGCTACTGTGTTGTGACCCTGTCGGTTAGGGGCACGGAGTATAAAAATTTTAAACTTCTCGTCCTGCCCCAACTCTGCGCTGCCGTCCTACTAGGGCTGGACTTCCAATCCCACCTTCAAAGTGTCACTTTGGCATACGGTGGACCCCTCCCCCCACTCACAGTCGACAACCAGCAGCCTTTAAACCGCCCACTGCGTACCACCTGCGGCCTATCCACCCTCAGGGTCCCGCCCCCCTCCCTGTTCGCCAACCTCACCCGCGACTGTAAACCCGTCGCTACCAAGAGCAGGCGGTACAGCGCCGGGGACAGAGCATTTATTAGCTCTGAGGTGCAGCGTCTCCTGAAGGAGGGCATCATCGAGAGGAGCAACAGCCCCTGGCGTGCCCAGGTCGTAGTCGTTAAGACCGGCGATAAAAACCGCCTAGTCATCGACTACAGCCAAACCATAAACCGGTACACCCAGCTGGACGCATACCCCCTTCCCCACATATCTGATATGGTAAATCAGATTGCACAGTACCGAGTATTCTCTACCATCGACCTTAAGTCGGCCTACCACCAACTCCCTATCCGCCCTGAGGACCGCCAGTATACCGCCTTCGAGGCGAATGGCCACCTCTACCACTTCCTTAGGGTTCCCTTCAGCGTCACCAACGGGGTTTCGGTCTTCCAAAGGGAGATGGACCGGATGGTTGACCAGAACGGGCTGCACGCCACGTTCTCCTATCTAGATAACGTCACCATCTGCGGCCGCGACCGGCAGGACCATGATGTTATTCTGGAGAGATTCCTCCGTACGGCCCAACGGCTGAACCTCACCTACAATAAGGAGAAATGTGTGTTTAACACCTCGCGCCTTGCCATCCTCGGCTGCGTAGTAGAGAACGGAGTCATCGGCCCCGACCCCGAATGAATGCGCCCCCTCATGGAGCTTCCCCTCCCCCACTGTCCAAAGGCTCTGAAGAGAACCCTGGGGCTCTTCGCCTACTATGCCCAACGGGTGCCCAATTATGCGGACAAAGCCAGACCCCTCATGAAGTTCACCTCCTTCCCCCTGACGGCAGAAGCGTGCGCAGCCTTCTCCCTCATTAAGGGAGACATTGCTAAGGCCACAATGCACGCGGTGGATGAGTCTATCCCTTTCCAAGTGGAGAGCGATGCATCTGACTTCGCCCTAGCCGCAACCCTTAACCAGGAAGGGAGACCTGTGGCCTTCTTCTCAAGGACCCTCCAGGGCCCTGAGATCCGACACTCTTCGGTCGAGAAGGAGGCCCAGGCGATCGTGGAGGCTGTACGACGCTGGAGGCATTACCTGGCAGGCAAACGATTTACCCTCCTCACCGACCAGCGTTCGGTCGCTTTTATGTTTAATAACAAGCTGAGGGGCAAAATCAAGAACGACAAGATCTTGAGGTGGAGAATCGAACTCTCCACCTATGATTATGATATCTTGTACCGGCCTGGTAAACTGAACGAACCCCCACATGCTCTATCACGAAGTACATGCGCCAACGCGCAAATTGATAGACTGCAGACCCTCCACAACGACCTCTGCCACCCCGGGGTCACCAGACTTTACCACTTCATTAAGGCCCGCAACCTGCCCTACTCCATCGAGGAGGTCAGGACCATGACCAGGAACTGCCAAACCTGTGCCGAATGCAAACCGCATTTCTTTAGGCCGGACAGAGCAAGCCTGATCAAGGCCACCCGCCCCTTCGAGCGCTTGAGCATCGATTTTAAGGGGCCCCTCCCGTCCTCTGACCGTAATGTGTACTTCCTCAACATTATTGATGAGTACTCCCATTTCCCCTTTGCCTTCCCCTGCCCAGACATGACCAGTACCAAGGTCATCAAATGCCTGAACGACCTCTTCGCCTTGTTCGGGTTCCCGAACTATATACATAGCGACCGGGGCTCATCCTTCATGAGCGAGGAACTTCGCCAGTTCCTACTAGCGAGAGGTATTGCTGCAAGCAGGACCACCAGCTACACCCCCCGAGGGAACGGCCAGGTGGAAAGAGAGAACGCGACTGTCTGGAAGGCCGTTCTCTTAGCCTTAAAGTCTAAGGGCCTCCCAACCTCTCGCTGGCAGGAAGTCCTCCCGGCAGCGCTGCATTCCATCCGGTCACTGCTTTGCACTGCCATTAACGCCACCCCCCATGAACGAATGTTTGTTTTCCCCAGGAAGTCGACTACGGGAACCACGCTACCAACTTGGCTGACTTCTCCGGGGCCCGTCTTGCTGCGAAAGCACGTGAGGGCCCATAAAATGGACCCCCTGGTCGAGAGGGTGGACCTCCTGTACGCCAACCCCCAGTACGCCTATGTGGCATACCCAGACGGGCGGGAGGACACAGTCTCCTTACGAGACCTCGCACCCTCGGGCATCCCTGAGACACCACCATTACCCCCCACCACCCCCCCAAATCCAGCCCAGGTAGACGGCATGCCGGAACCCCACGAGCCTTCGCCGACCACGCAGACACCAGCATTAACATCGGATACTGCATCACCGCCGCCGCTGCTGCGATGATCAGGAAGGCTTACGAGGCCTCCGGACAGACTGACATACCCGAACTGATAGTACACTTCACCCCGCTGGACTCAAATTTAAACAAGGAGTGAATGTGGTAAACCACTTTTATCGTTCACTATCGTTACACTATGGTTATCACTGTTTATATCGTTACACTATGGTTATCACTGTTTACACTGTTGTATCACTACACAATGTCGCCTCTTGTCACGCTGTTATACCTGGGCTGACCACTGCTGACTCCGCCCCATGGCTCCGCCTGCTTGCCCAGGTATAAAGGTGGTCGACTGGCTGGTATTCCTCCTTGTTGGATCCGATCACCCACGAGGGTGGGCTCTGTTATTTAGCCAATAAAAACCTATAGTTACTTTCTTAACTCGTCGCTTTTCATTAAATGAATTGATAGGTATATCAGTTTAAGGGGGTGGATATTTAAGGGTATAATTAACATGAGTTGTTATCCCTCGATGTTCCGTGTGTTTCGCTATTTCATGATGACTTTTGTAGAGTATAAGATGCCTGTATTTGCCTTAGTTAGCATTGTGTCGTTATGATTTGTTTGTGTTTTTCCCTCCCATGTACTCTCTTATTTGCTTGCATTTGATTTGTGTTTTCCATATGCAATATAATTTCATTTCGTTTCATCAAACTTGGTCTATAAGAGTTTTCTCTACATTGTAGTTCCTGCCCCAAAGTCCAGAGTACAGAATCTAAGGGGCGAGTGGGTCGAACCACTCAAGGTTTTACTGTGCAAGAGAGAGAGGCCTCTAGAGAGAGAAACCTCTGCGATCTAAAACCCCTGAGAGAAAATGGCAACCGCGACAGGACTCTGGCAGCAGGATTGCAATGTAATAGATCCAAGTTTGAATGGTCGAAATGCAATGGATGAGAGGATAGCGGATTATGTCTTTGGCAAGGTAAATCTCACTAAGCAGTGGATTTCCGATCTCTTACTGGATGGGCGTCCGGTGGACGCAGCCATCAGGTGGACAGAGAGCAAAGAGCATAAGAAGTCAGTGGAGAAGGCAGTGTGGCTGATGTGTTACAAGAAGCAGGTCAGATCTTGGACTGGGTCGTTGCAGCACAGGCAGCCAAGATCACAACCCAGGCAGCAGAGATAGGGGAAAAGGCCATGGGTGGGGAAAAACTCATCACAGCGCTTCAAGCACTGAATCAGGAACGCCAAGTGGCAGCTAGTCAATATCAGACTAGGATAGAGTACCTGGAGTGCCAGGTTACTGAGGCAAAGATCAACAAAACGAGGATACGGGAGCAAAACGCCCGCCTCGCACAACAGCTAAGAGCGCAGGAGGAGAGAGTAGTGGAGGTTAAGGCAGCTTACAAGCTAGCCCTTGAGCACGGGTTTGAGAGCACAGGCCACGGCCTCTGCCAAAAGACCATAGAGGACCTAAGAACGGCCCTGGTTAAGGCAAAAGGGGTGGTGTGTCTTGTCAGCCCGAAAGCCAGTCACATGGACTTTCTAAAGGAATCAAAACAGCCGATTCCAGCTGAAGTAGTTGTGGTACCAGCCACCGAGCCCTCAGCACCGCCGAGCTATAGTGAGACTTGGCCGGAAAAACAGGGGGTGATAAAAGAGGAGGTAGCCGAGGTGGAATGTGAGGAAGAACAGCCACTGGTAGCGAAGCCGGGACCGGCACCAATGTGTCCCGCTCGACACCAGAGGTTCGGTCCCAACGCCGCCAATGGCGATGACAGACTCCACCAGAACCAGCTCGTGGTGCCATACGCTGCCCCGCAATTAAGGTCCATGGTGAGCCACCTCACACGACTCACAGTAAAGGGAGATCCCTCGATTCATTTCAGGGAGATAGAGGAAACAGAAGCCATTAATGACTGTGATGAACAGGAACAGGTAAAACTTGCTTTTCTCCCTGGATTGCACAATCCTTCAGTGCCTCCCAGATGAGAGTAAGAGGGGACGGAAAGGGTATGCGGATCTCAGGGAGGAAGTTATAGAAGTACTGGGAGTGGATGACGGTAGTCCGTTCAACCATGTGGAAGGGGCCGTGCAACTATCTGGAGAACCCCCACGGGTTTTTGCAGAAAGGCTTTGGCCAGTGTATCGACGCAGCTGTCCGGGCATGCCTGACCGGGTTGAAATGAATGACGAACAGCGGGTTCATTGGCTCCGTTGCTTGGTTACCAACAGCTTGCCGCAGATACGGCCCTAGCCAGATCTTGGTTTGATCCCCAAGGTCCCGGTGTCACGGAGGAGACGGTGCTCCGCCAGCTCAACGTTGTGTATAAGAATTGTAGAGGTCAGGAAACACCTCCCAAGAAGGGAAAGGTGCATGAGGCATAACCCACAGCCCCAAGCAAGAAGGAGTGGCGTCAGGAGTGGAACCGCCCTGCCCAAGCCAAGCTCAATTGCTACGGGTGTGGGAAGGATGGACATTGGCGCAAGGACTGTAGAAATCCGTGGAAGGATAATAAGGGAAAATTTCCCGCAGCCCAAGCCCAAGCCCAGACCGCCGCCCCAGCACCAGCCCAAACCCAAGCCGTAGTTCCTGCCCCAGCACAAGGAGCTGGTGCAGTTATGGATCACGCTGCGATTGGATCAATCATAGAGACAATGCGGTCTCTGATGATTTTGCAGGGGGAGATAGCTGTCACCACTGGTCTTGTCGCTCCCGAAAGCCCGACCGCTGTGCCCACATGACTAGAGCCTGTCGACCTGTGTCCACTAGAAAGACATGTACAGGAAGAGACCTCCTGTAAAATGGAGGAATACCTGCGGTGCCACGTTGCGGAGGCTAAGTTATTTGAGCAGGCTTTAAGGGAGGAGAACGCTAGGTTAATGGCGAGGGCTGGCAGTTTAGAGGACCAGCTAAGGGTTTGTAAAATGGTTCATGACCAGTGCAAACTGTTTAAGCCAGGTGCAAAAGAGCCAGCAACTGAAGCAAGGTCTGAGGGTGAAGATCCTCAGCCTGAGGCGTGCGATGAGCCACAGACCACACAAGCTGGCGTTGTAGCCTGCTTGGAAGGAGAAGCTGTCCCGCCCACCTGGGGGGAGGCTTCCCCTATGGCCTGGGACTCAGACGAGGAGGAGCCCGAACAGCAAGGCCCCGCCCTCGACACGATTCTGGAGGAGGTGGAGTCGGAGGACGGCGGTCTCGCCCTCGACTCAAGCGTGGGGGAGGTAGAAATTGGGGGCGGAGATTCTCCACCTGTAGGGACAGGTGAGGAGGAGTCGTATGCCACAGACGCAAATCCCAAAGGGGCGAAGCCTGAGGGGAGGGAGCCGAAGCCCACAGTCGTGGAAGAGCCACGGGCTGTGAGAGCTAATGTCCCACCCGAAGGTCCACTCGCCAAGGGAGCCGACCCAAATCCCAAAGGGGCAGAGCCTGAGGGAAGGGAGCCGAAGCCCACAGTCGTGGAAGAGCCACGGGCTGTGAGAGCTAAAGTCCCACCCGAAGGTCCGTTCGCTAAGGGAGCCACGCTGAAAGTATCTCTTCGCAGGTCGACACGAACGCCTCAGCCGGTACAACCTTGGCCCGATTACCCCGTTCTCAGTAACCGCCGACTTGAGAAATCACTGACAAAACGCAGTCCCCATTCGACAGCAAAAGGCTGCGGGGAACCCAAGCCACAGGTCACTGCAGCCCCACCGCAGGGAGCGGCGAGCTGCAGTCCAATCAGGGATTAGGCAAGCCGCCCGGGGACAGGCGGCGCTGTACATAAGTTTAAGTTTTAAGTTTAAGTTGTGTAAATATTAAAGTGATTAGTGTTAAGTAGTTTTGGAATCTGCTCAGTATGTGTGTTGTTTTGCATCGAGGTCGAAAGACCCGATCATGCCTTCACCGAAGCCAGAATCTCTCGGGAGCCTGGCGGCATTGTTTAATTTGTTGCAGGAACCAGGAGAAAGATGAGAGGGATCCTCGTCGCGTTCATGATGATCGGATGGAGCTGGGCCTATCAGGGCCGCACTAAGGACTCCACCATTTATGGGTGCTCTGGCAGCAGAGGCCCCGTTGTGACTGATGGAACCGGCCCACGGGACGCTGAAGAGACTGCCGTATACTTCCATGAAGGGAGATGGCCAGGCTGGCTGGGGTCGGACTCTACTGAATACTCCAGCCAGACAGGGTTTGCATACAGAGAAACGTCTCTGATGTGCCCCAGGGTGAGGGTCATCGCACCCAGGATCAGCATCACCGCCGGGAAGAAGATTTGCCTTGTTTGCCATGGACAGGCACCTTTGAATCGCTGGTGTTGGCTGCGCAATTTGAGCAGCACCATGAAGAACTCCACAATTGAGTGGGAAAGACTGGGTAACAACACCCGTCGGACTATTACGGGAACTCATGGGGGGTTGAGTGCCTGTTGGGACAAATGGTGGGAACCAGATGAGGGGATCTACATCTGTATGTGGGGTTCAGAACGCGCTTGCCCCACAGGCGTCTCCATCTTTTTCCAAAGACAGTGGCAGGATGCTGGACAAGGAATGAGGTGGGACATCAGCACACGGGCGTGTGGAGTCCCATACACTCAGATCCCAGTAAATGCCACTGAGCTCATCACCCAACCCCGCAAGCCACTGCCCACAATTCCGGTAGCTAAAGCCCTCAAGGAAGGGTGCCCCACCACAACAAAGGGACCTGGGAACGGATTGGTATTGGTACCCACAGGTCAGGTGCTGTACCAAGGGGTGCACTACACGGTGGCTTCGGTGATTTTAAACCTCACCGAGGTGCGGTTGCCAGAGTGGTGCCCCAGGGAAATGGAGCAATTATACCAGGTCCTGTTAACAAACATGTTTAAACAGTTTTACGTATTCGACTTTGCCGATGCCGACAGAGCTGAATTGTACACCACACCACATGAGGTCTTGGACAGGATAGGGAGGCAAAGAAGGGGTGCAGTAAATGATATTTTCACAGCTTTTAATACAGGAACTTCCATCATCAGCACACTGGATGATGTGGAGCTGCAAACCCAAATCAATGGTTTGAAAACACAGTTAAGAAAGATACTGACTGACGAGAATAAGGTAGTGGGTTCTGAGTTACATGAGGACCAGGCCATGACACTACACTTAAAAGAGATAATAGCTGAGCTGGAGAAACACGCCAAAACGGTAAATGCTCTCATCAGGGAGGATCGGAACATGCCCGATCAGGCTGCGCAGAACGAAGCTTGTGTGCTATACGGGGCGTGCTTACTGGGTGAAGGCCGCAGTAACCTGGAGGATTTGAAACAAGGTTTAGTCCCCTCCTGGATCAGCAATAAGCACCTCGTAGCCCTCCACCCTTTGGAGAATGCATTGAGTCCGTGCCAGCTCAGGCTAGCTTCAGAGGCCTACCCAGTCCCACTGGACTGTGGACGGTCTAATCACACCATTATGGGTATAGTGGTAAGAATGCTGGTGATGGGAAAGACAGCTAAACCTGCCCTGGTATACAGTGTGGAGAACATTGGAGTCATTCAGGGGGGTGCGCACATTCGCTACACAGGGGTCCCACCTTACGTCATTCGATGGGAGCATGCAATGATGGGTGCCGACCTCTTGGGGTGCCGGAGCCGGGGAGCACACATCATCCTGTGTCCCCAGCACTTGAGTGCCCATTCAAAACCACAGTGCGGGTTCAGAACTGCTGGTGCGAAGCCTATGAATTGCACCATGGAGGCAATGGCACAAGCCCATGTGGCCCTGCAGGTGGCATATATAGGAGGTGGGACATACTGTGTCACTACTGCAGCACCCCACTACCAACATGGACAGCACGGTTGGTGTCCGGTTAGTGACAGCAGCTTCTGTTTCAAGCCCAGGGCAGAAGTTCAAGTGGCCCAAGAGTGAATTGTCCCCATTCCTGAACCTTCCACTGTTCACATCACTGTTAAAGAGAATTTCACCGATCTGTAGCAATTCGTTGCACATTTTGGATATATCATTCCCCCTCTCCCTGAACACCTCACCAAGATATGAAAAGCCGTTGTTGTTTCACAGAAACATTTCTATACACTGGAGCAGAAGACTTTAGAGATAGGGGCAAACATATTGAATATAGTGACCCCACCGTGGTGGGACCTGTTTACTAGTATAGAAGTCCCTTCTTGGATTAGGATAGCCTCCCACATTCTTGTAGTGTGCCAGGTTATCATTGTAGTTTATTTACTGTTTGTACACTGTAAAAAGGTCAAACATTCGCAAAAGTACGAGAATAGAGGGGAATGGAGGGAGCATTATGTGCGGGTAGAAGAAGAGACACCCATTTAGATTTTTGCTGCTGTGTGCAAAGTTAAAATTTTCCCTCCCTCCTCTATTATTTTTGACATGTATTCATGTGCATTTTAATTTTTGTGTGTGTACTTTATTCTTCTTATTGAAGTTTATTAGACGTGTTGTTATTATTAAAAGGTAGTGTGTATGCACCAGGTGATGTAGGGGTATAAGGCCCCCCTCCACGCCTGGAAGTAAGTTGTTAGATTTTAACTCCAAGGTATTGCCATCTATAGATGCTTAATGTACACTAGGTTTTTCTGAAATGGGAAATGCATGTGTCGTGGGGTCATAGATAGGTAAATACTGGGGATGGTTAGATTATGGGAAGTCAGAAAATTTGGCTCACCCAGAATTATGATACTTCAAGCAAGTTACAGTATCATCAGGGGGGAGTGTAGGATTCGCAAAATTGTACTTTATTTTGTAAAGGGTCGAATGGCAGAAGAGGCCATGATATTAAAGACTATTTTAAATGAAGCCCAGAAAAAAAAGTGCATTCAAAATGGCCACCAGACCTCGTGATCAGCTTATTGGGACACTTTAAAATGGTTCCTGCAAATCCTCAGACAGCTTTGTGGATTCAGCCCAAAGTAAGTTCTGGAAGCCGTTTCTGAGAGAACGAAACCAGACACCCAAATATACATATAGATTGGATACAGATCCAGTCGAGATCGGCCTCTAGATAAAGGCCATCTAAATGTTGACCCAGACAAAAGGGAACAGTTTCATATTGATGAGCAGAGCATCAAGGGCCCGTTAAGGACATCACCAGGACATTAAAAGAATGAAGGTCATTCCAGACCAGAGATGGGACGTTACCGGCCATCCAAGAACAGTTTAAAATATAATAATGACCCCGTTGTGCAACAAGCCCGCCAAAAGTTAAACAAAGACTAACCTGATTTGGCGTGAGATAAGGGCTTCTGGAAAAGAAGTATAATTGTGAGAACACACGGGTAGGGGTAGAGAAGGAGACACAGGAGACACGCTCGTCAGCTTTCCAGCTTGCAGGCCTGTCCAGCTTTTGAGCTGGGTAAAGAGGAGTCGCTTCAGGAGAAGATCAGTGGGACTCCTCTCCATCGACGGAGAGGAAGAAGAAGAAGACCAAACCGCCATCAAGAAGACCGCTCGAGCCAGTGTCCCACCCCGGGGTAAAACATCGGGAGATCGTCGACCAACCCCAGCCCGTTGACGAAACGAGAGGCCATCGACCCGCTCCGGCTCGGGAGAAGAGCTAAAATAAAACTGAAGAAGCAATGGGGGCCAGCCCAAGGCTCCTCTGACCGGGGTCGAGCCGACGATCCCCGAACCTGCCGACATCCAGGCCAGCCGGTGTCCAGCTGCCCCCGACCCCCACCTCAGGAGAGAGGTGTGGCGCAGCTCGCTGGGGCTCCACGATCCACGTGGAGACGGGATGCCTGAAAGGACCAAACGCAGACTAGTTCAAAACCTTGCACTTCCAAGTTGGATTGGTGAGCATGTTTCTGGCCCTCCATAATCAGATCTAGATAGGTTTAAGGGGGTGGATATTTAAGGGTATAATTAACATGAGTTGTTATCCCTCAATGTTCTGTGTGTTTCCCTATTTCATGATGATTTTTGTAGAGTATAATATGCCTGTATTTGCCTTAGTTAGTATTGTGTCATTATGATTTGTTTGTGTTTTTCCCTCCCATGTACTCTCTTATTTGCTTGCATTTGATTTGTGTTTTCCATATGCAATAAAATTTCATTTCGTTTCATCAAACTTGGTCTATAAGAGTTTTCTCTACATTGTAGTTCCTGCCCCAAAGTCCAGAGTACAGAATCTAAGGGGCGAGTGGGTCGAACCACTCAAGGTTTTACTGTGCAAGAGAGAGAGGCCTCTAGGGAGAGAAACCTCTGTGATCTAAAACCCCTTACACAGTTTAACCTTTCTTCATTCCAACCATATCCACAGGTATCCTTTGAATGTTCATATAAACTGTATGGACAGACAAAGGCATCCTCATTTGTATTGCATCCCTGGAGGTTTGGTTCAATCCATGTTAGTTTTCCAATTTGTACTAACCATTGTGGTGCCGTGAGAAATCAGGTAATAATATTCCCTTGTACTACTCCTATATTTTCTATCCTAAATAAGGGGTTGGGCCTAGTTCAATTCATTTTACTAGGAATTGTAGTATTAGTCCCATCAATCTTTTACTCCCTACCTCGTGGCATTCATATTTGACAGGGTGGGTCCTAATCAAACTCCTGATCTTACATAGTACTGCATCATCGTAGTAACTGGATAGCCCTGATAAGTGTTTATTAGTAACCCAAGTGGGGGGATATCCCTGATTGATGGTCTGAAGGTTTTCCCTAGTTTGTTCAATCAGCCAATTCCCGTACATAAAGCATACGTCATTGTGGGCTGCTTGATCAGAGGCATTTCTGTTTTCTCTAATCAGATCATTAATTCTTATGGCATGATCCTCTATTTCATGTATGATGTCCCGCAGGTGTATGGTCATTACCTGATCCTCCCTTAGCTCCTCACTTACTATGTTGTTTTCCCTACTAAGTATTTCCTTCAACTTTTCACTTACTGTTTGTAATTGTTTTTGTAAATCTGCAAAGCCCATTGAGCTAATTACCGATGTTACTGTGTTGAAACCTGTGAGTCCATCGTTTATCAATCCGCTTTTCTGTCTACTAACACAATTGCAAGGAAGGATATTAGCTCTGATGATGTGGAATCTATATGGGTAGAACTGAGAAATACCAAGGGGCAGGAAATATTAGTGGGAGTAGTATATTGACATCCAAACATTAATGCGAAGGTTGGGGATGGCATTAAAATGGAAGTTAGAGAAGCATGCAATAAGGGCACAGCAGCCATCATGGGTGACTTTAATCTATATATAGATTGGGCTAACCAAATTAGTAACAATACTGTGGAGGAGGAATTCCTGGAATGTTTACGGGATGGTTTCCCGGACCAATATGTCTAGGAACCAACCAGGGATCAGGCCATCTTAGACTGGGTATTATGTAATGAGAAAGGATTAATTAGCAATCTTGTTGTACGAGGCCCCTTGGGTCAGAGTGATCATAAAAGGATAGAAATCTTCATTAGGATGGAGAATGAAGTAGTTGACTCAGAGACTAGGGTCCTGAATTCAAATAAAGGAAACTACGATGGTCGGAGGCGCGAGTTGGGTAGGATTGATTGGGGAATGTCACTCAAAGGGTTGACAGTGGATAGGCAATGGCAAACACTCAAAGACCGCATGGATGAACTACAGAATTTGTTCATCCCAGTTTGGCATAAAAATAAAACAAAAAAGGTGACTCAACCGTGGCTAACAAGGGAAATTAGGGATAGCATAAGATCCAAGGATAGGTCATATAAATTGGCCAGAAAAAGCAGTAAACCTGAGGATTGGGAGCAGTTTAGGATTCAACAAAGGAGGACAAAGGGATTAATTAAGAAGGGGAAAATAGAATATGAGAGTAAGCTTTCAGGGAATGTAAAAACTGACTGTAAAAGCTTTTATAGATATGTGAAGAGAAAAAGATTGGTGAAGTCAAGCATAGGTCCCTTGCAGTCAGAATCAGGGGAATTTATAATGGGGAACAAAGAAATGGCTGACCAATTAAATACATAGTTTGGTTCTGTCTTCACAAAGGAGGACACAAATAACCTCCCAGAGATGTCGGGGAACATAGGGTCTGATGAAAGGGAGGAACTGAAAGAAATCAGTATTTTTAGCGAAATTGTGTTAGGGAAATTGACAGGATTGAAGGCCGATAAATCCCCAGGGCCTGATAATCTACATCCTAGGGTACTTAAGGAAGTGGCCCTAGAAATGGTAGATGCATTGCTGATCATCTTCCAACATTCGATGGAATCTGGAACAGGAACCAATGATTGGAGGGTAGCTAATGTTATCCCATTATTCAAAAAAGATGGTAGAGAGAAAACAAGGAATTACAGACCGGTAAGCCTAACATCGGTAGTGGGGAAAATGTTATAGTCCATTATAAAATATGTAATAGCAGAGCACTTGAAAAATAGTGACAGGATCAGACAAAGTCAACATGGATATACAAAATGTAAATCGTGCTTGACTAATTTACTGGAAATTTTTGAGGATGTAACTGGTAAAATAGATAAGGGAGAACCAGTGGATGTGGTGTATTTGGAATTTCAGAAGTCTTTCGTTAAGGTCCAGCATAAGAGATTAGCATGTAAAGTTAAGGCACATGGGATTGGGGGCAAGGTATTGACTTGGATAGAGAACTAGTTGGCAGACAGAAAGCAAAGAGTTGTAATAAACGAGTCTTTTTCTGAGTGTCAGGCAGTGACTAGTGGGGCACCGCAGGTATCGGTCCTTGGACCCCAGCTATTCACAATATATATTAATGATCTAGACAAGGGAACTAGATGTAATATCTCCAAGTTTGCAGATGACACAAAGCTGGGTGGGCATGTGTGCTGTGAGGAGGATGCCGAGAAACTCCCAGATGATTTGGACAGGTTGGGTGATTGGGCAGAAGCATGGCAGATGCAATATAACGTGGATAAATGCGAGGTTATCCACTTTGGTGGCAAAAACAGGAAGGCAGATTATTATCTGAATGGCAATAGATTGGGAGAAGGGGAAGTGCAACGAGACCTGGGATTCCTTGTGCACCATTCGCTGAAGGTAAGCATGCAGGTGCAGCAGGCGGTTAAGAAGGCAAATGGTATGTTGGCCTTCATGGCGAGAGGGTTTGCGTACAGGAACAAAGATGTCTTGCTGCAGTTGCACTGGGCCTTGGTGAGACCACATCTTGAGTATTGTGTGCAGTTTTGTTCGCCTTATCTGAGGAAGGATGTTCTTGCCATGGAAGGAGTTCAGCGAAGATTCAGTAGGCTGATACCTGGGATGGCAGGAATGACATTTGAGGAGAGATTGGGTTGATTGGGCTTGTACTCACTGGAGTTTAGAAGATTGAGAGGGGATCTCATCGAAACCTATAAAATTCTGACAGGACTAGACAGACTAGATGCAGGAGGATGTTTCCGATGGTCGGGGAGTCCAGAACCAGGGGTCACAGTCTAAGGATAAGGGGTAAGCCATTTAGGACATAAATGAGGAGGAATTTCTTCACCCAGAGAGTGGTGAAGCGGTGGAATTCTCTACCACAGAAGGCAGCAGAGGCCAATTTATTAAATATATTCAAGAAGGAGTTGGATATATTTCTTAAGGCTAAAGGGATCAAGCGGTATGTGGAGAAAGCAGGGACAGGGTACTGAATTTGGATGATCAGCCATGATCACATTGAATGGCGGAGCAGGCTCGAGGGGCCGAATGGCCTACTCCTGCTCCTATCTTCTATGTTTCTATGTTTACACTTTCCCTGGCTGCTCTCTTTAGTGGTACTAAACTCATGATGAAAGGTCCCTTCTGTTTTCTCTATGCTTATAGATATGGTCGCCTTTTCCCAGTACTGATTAAAAACCTGCTGCAGCATTCTGTGAGTTAGTTGTGCTGTTTTGTCAGGGCACCACTTTGGTAGTATTAGTTCTGTTAAATTTAGGATAACAGGGGCTACTTCCGGTATTTCTTGATGATACACTGCTTCATAGGTGGGTATAATTAAAAGACCGTTCCCAGGTCCTGGTGTTAGTTGGGGACATTGTTCCTCGGGTACACCCTCTCGTGGTTCTGAATGACTTGCTTTCTCATAGGGTGTGAGCTTAACACAATAGACATACCCATCGTCCCTTACACATCCAATTTTTGAATTCCATTATGCTGTTATCTTTATTCCCAAAATCCCTATAATTTCCCCCTTGTTTAAAAGTTATCATAAGGGGTTTATTTTCTGCCGCGGTGATCTCTATATCATCTCTGGGAATCTCATATCCTGCTGAGGTAATCTTTACATAATATTCAGGAATAGGAGGCCAATCATCATCCTGATTTTAAAGCCCATGATAATATTCGACCCAATACAAGTATACTGGCCGGTATGTTTCTTCCACCACCGAGGCCAGCAAAATTGTGAATATCCCTTACTTTCCGAAGGTACTGGTCCCGGATTTGATTCTTGTACCTGTTCCCAGATTCCATTCTTTTTCTTTAGGAATTTCCACACATTTGGGCCTTTCCTGTTCCTTATCCTGCACCTGATACACACACCATATCTTTCTTTTATTTCCCAATTATACACCTTTTCTTGTAATGTACCACAACCCGTTATGTATGGTGTTGTTAAATTATCTTTTGTACTATTTCTGATCCAAACTGGAACATCCCCCTCATACGTCTCGGATGATCCGTTATAGTTCTTTGATTCTTTATGTCCGCCAACAATTCGAGGTTCCGTTCCATAGATGGGGAGTAGGGCGCATTCGCCTCCTTCATCCAGTGTACAGATGTTAATGGTAATGTCAAAAGTTTTTGTTACCTCCGGAGAGCTCACTGCACATCCAATTATCAGTATCAGCATAGATAGCGACATCTTTAACCTGTGGGTAAAGCAAAATATAACATATTAATTCTTAACAGTTTTCATCTGATTGATATGGAACCATTTCAGATTAGGTTCTCCCTTCGGACCATATGGGACATTCAGTAGATACACAGCTGGACTTAATTTATCTACGATGGTATGAGCGCCCGTCCAGTTTATCTCGAATGAGTGTGTTTTTGAAGAGAAATTTTGTAACATTACTCGGTCTCCAACATCATACTCAAATGGTTTTACACTCTTATCATAATATTGCTTGATTTGTTCACACGATTTGCCTATGTTAATGGCCACCAGCTTGTTCACCTCATCCATATGATCTATCAAGATTTGTAACCATTTTTGGCTACATGGTTGTAATTTTAATGATGTTTTATTTCCCAATGTTACACCTCCTGGTATTTGCATTTGTCTCTCAGTCATTCCCTCATATGGACTTACCCTCGTAGTCCCGTGTGGGGTAGAGCATATTGCCATTAGACATAAAGGCAACATGTCAGTTGTAGGAATTATTAGGTGGTATAAATATATATACTGGGGTTATTGTCTCTGGCCAGTCAGAAGTCTCTGAGCTGCTCCAGAGCCCCGTGCAGTTTTGAATCACTCCCCTTTCCTGGTTCTGACCGCCGGCCTTATTCAGTAGCGATGTAGACAAAACGAGACTCGTGGTTGGGTGCAAAACAGACCAGTATTTATTGAAATAGAAGAAATAGACTGAAAATAATCAATACAGCACACCTATACTAACTACAGTACTACTACTTAACACAGTACACTTAGGCCTAGAAATTCAGTGGCCTGCGCCGCCAGTTTGCGCCCAAAGAGGGCTTTTGCACCACTGTGCAAACCTACCGCGATATTTAGCGGGGCGCTAATGGTGGCGTTAGCCATTAGCGCTGCGCCGCCACCGATGACGTCATCAGTGTGCGCAGCGCCCCGCTGGCCATATTTGGTTGCTGCCGCCTCCCCCGCGCCGGCCGCAAACAGCGACCGGTACACGGGGCCTACCTGTGCCGGTAGTGGGGCGAGTTAAGGTGGAGGTGCGGCCGGCCGCTTTTTCGGCGGCCGCCTGCCCGCACCTCCTTCCCCGGCCTCCTACAACCCCCCCCCCCCGCGGCATTGCCAGCTGTTTCCAGAGAGCCCGGCACTTCTCCTTGGTGCCGGGCTCATTTGCCGGCACTCGCGAGCGGGGATCGCGCTGTTGCAGGCACCTCCCCCTTAAGAATGAGAGGAAGGCCTGCAGTACTGCAGGCTGCCGTGCCACAGCGGGTGGCACTGCGGCACTTTACACGCTGATATTCAGTTTCAGCGCCCCAAGCGGGGCGCCGAAACCCTTGTTTAGCGGCCGGCTTCCACTTGGGGCGCTGAAACTGAATTTCCCGTTGGTGCAAGTGGCTCTGCGCGCAGCGGTAATTCCGGCGCCCAGGCAAGTTGGGCACCCCTAACTGAATTTCTAGGCCTTAGTGTCCACTACAGCACTCTTTGCTTAGTGCAACACTCTATTACTTAAATCCAGCACTTTTACCTAGTGCGGCACACTTTTAATACAGTACACTTTGCTTACTACAGCACCTTTGCTTAGTACAACACTCTTTTACTTAAATACAGCACTTTTATTCCACCACAGCACTCTTTTGCTTAGTAGAACACTCTTTTACTTAATAGGGGAGGAGAAAACGGACACAACGAGGGAAAATTGACTACAATTACAATTTTAACAAAATTCCCCTTTATTCCCACCCCTAATACCTATCTAGGTTGCCTTGTGATGGGCCAGAAAACCTATGCTCACCAGAGAATGCCTGCTCCGTGCCCTTGCGGTCTTTGATTCTTCACCACCCAGAAGTAGAGGTACCCCAGTATTTAAAAGTAACTGCTGGTATTCCATTGCTTTAGGCGGGCTGTTGAGTTGTTCTTCCTTGCAGGCAGAGCATGGAGGCGAGGCAGCAGAGAGAGAGCGATGGCTTCCTGAGAAGATATCTTTATAACCCATTGGGGCCAAAATCTTCGCGCCTAAATCCGGATGGATCTGGGCTATACAAAAGGGAATCGATCTGTCCCCATTCATTGTGATGGGTTTTGAATGTATCCCCATTCATTGTGATGGGTTTGGATGAATTAGCCATTCATTTAAACTGGTATTCGCTCAGTTTAAATGTATCTCAAGTGCAGGACAAACAAATAGTCAATAGCACTAAATGGTTTGTAAACAAACCCGATTGTCCTGTGGTCAGTGCAACCGCAATTGATTGACAGTCTTAAGTACTTAATCTGTTGAGTCAACATTGTAGAGCGTTTGTGTAAACAAGGGTTTTTGTTCATGTTGACAGTCTTAAGTACTTCAGCCTCTTGAGTCAACATTGTAGCAGTTTCCCAAGCCGTATTTGATTGAGAGTTTGAACAGCTCATTACTTCAGAGGCTTTTTTTTTAATCCTTTGTCAGCCATCTTTGATTTTCCTACCACACACACACACAGGCTGTGTTGTGTCTCTTGCCATGAGGTTGGACAGCCATCTTTGATTTTCCTTTTTCACATACACACAGGCTGCCTTTTCTTCTGCCACGAGGTCTGATGGCTATTTTTGATCCCTGGATTTTTAAAGGTATATTCTACCCAGGTTTTCTTTAATCAAAAATATAATCTTTGGAGCTGTAGAGAATTTCAAATTTCTTGCAAAACCCTACAGTCCCCAATCAGATACTAAAACTTGCTTGTAGTATCCTGTCCAAAGGTGAGCAATAATTTCTGACCCCCCACAAACAACCTTCCCATATACTTATCTAGTTCTATCTTTGATCCCCTGACACCTCCATCTCCCCTACCCAGAGAGAATCGCTGTATACAGTAGGCATCTATCGACAGAAAAACAAGATTAGTTAAATAATCAAAACACGGAGGGGTCCAATGCTCCTGCACCACTTGCGACACAGTTTTAACATGATACAACATCTTCAATGGGATTACCACCAAGCCAAAACATATCTGTTAAAAGTACAAATGGAAAAAACGATCTTCCTTTTCTTTTTTCCTTCTGTTTTTTTTATAATGCAATAGCCTGACACTTTAATAAATGGCACTATCCTTCAGCCATAAATGTATTTAAATTTTCACAATCTGCAAACACAACAATTCATAGGCATATGCAATTTGTTCAGTTAACTCCAAACAAGTAGTCCAAACTTATGGTTAGGAACTAAATTCACACATTATTTCCTTTGGAGTCGGGACCAGTACATAATACAACATATGAAATAATTAACAAGTTTATTGTAAATCCTCCATCTTAATCAGGATTTGCAAATAACAGCTTAAATGCTGTGGGCATTTGCCTCCTGCAGACCCCTCCCATCGTGGGCTAGGGGTGCTCCTTCCTTGAGCATCGAGAGACACACTGGTCCTCTGTACCCTCCGGAACTCTGAAAAAGACTTTAAAAGAAATCATCTAGCCATGTCCCCGGGCTCGGGGGAGTGTGATCAGGTCCCGCAACCTTGGTTCACATAATACAACTTCTGGGATGGTACTATGCTTAAAACTTATATTCTAATAATTAACACTATCGAATGGCAATATTAAATGAAAATTAACACATTCTAACTTAACCCTCTATACACATTACTAGACCAAAGCTATGTACAAGCGCTGCCCATCTCCGGGCGGCCAGCCTAATCCCTGTTTGGGCTGCCTAAGGCTGCACCCTGTGGTGTGGCTGGACTGATTCCAACTTCTAGTTCCCTGCAGCTTATAGCTGCTGGTTGGGGACTTCTATCTTTTGGCTTCTCCCTGACTTGGGAGACCGCCCTCTTCCACTGGAAAGTGGGTGTCCATACTTTCTTGGGCTGGGGTAACCGAAGAGTCCTCCTAGGGAGTGCCGCTGGTGGGGCTGCCCCAGCGAGCAGACCCTTAGCTCGGGTCACACTCCCTGCTGGCTGGGGACCTCCTCCTTCAGGTCCCTCCCTTCCTAAACCTGGGCTGGGGACAGGCATTCCCTTGCCACCAGCTGCCGCTGGCTGAGAGCCTTCCCCTTCAGGTCTAAAACCTGGTTCAGGCTCCTCCCCGGAGTCCCACAAGAGAGAGGGAATCACTCGGGCCAAGTGCTGGGGAGCTTCTCCTCTCATACACATGACTGCACCTGCATCTGCAGTCTGTGTGTGCATATGTGCTGCAGGCTGGGGATTTCTAATCTCGGGCACAATCCCAGCTGCCTCTATCCCTGTGGGTTCCATTAAGCCAAATAGGACTTTGTTAGACCAGGGCAAATTGGTCAGGTCTTCCGAGTGGGCCACCGTGCTGGATGCTCCAGTGTCCACCGAATATCTTCCCTGCCCCGTCTTCACCCCCAGCTCAACATAGGGCCTGCTCCCCTCAGCATTTTCGCGGGGACACAGGTCAACAGGTTGCGCTGGCTCTAGTCATTGCTGGGAGTGGGATGGGGCAGCTGGGGTCAAAGCACCGGTGGTGGCTGCTACTCTCCCCTGGCCAGTCAGAAGAGACCGTAGGGACTGTAAAAATGACTCGATCGCAGGGGAGGGATATCTGGCCCAGCCTTTTGGGCTGGGGCTGTGGGATCCTTTCCCTTGCTATCCTTCCAGGGATTCTTAAAGTCTTTCCTCCAGTGACCGTCTTTCCCGCACCCATAGCAATTTAACCTAGCCTGGGAGGGACGGTTACCCTCCTGGTGCCACTCTCTCTTACACTGGCTCCCAGGTTTAACCTCATGGACTTTTGCCTTGGGTTGGGGAGCCTCGATACCCCTCATGTTCCTGAAGGCTACTGTGAGCCAGCGGATCACCGCTTCTTCGGTGATCTGGGGGTTTCGGGGGTCAAACCAAGCCACAACCTGGGCTTGGATCTGGGGTAGGCTGTTTGTCATAAGACAACAGAGCCAGTGAGTTAATTTGACTGGGTCCAGTGCTGCCCACCCTGGCATTCCCAGGCACACACTCCGGTAGACTGGCCACAGCTTGTCTGCGAACGCCTGCAGGGACTCCCCTGGGAGCTGCACCATTCTTTCTACCCAGGCAAACGGGCTACCATCATTGAGTCCCATGGCCTCCAATACCTCATTCTTCAGACCCTCATAATCCCTCTGCCCCCTTTTGCACTCACCAGATAGGGACTGGAGGAGATCACCTGCCAGGGAAAACAGCAGCATTTTCGCTTGCTCTGCGTCATCGCAGTCATTTACACAAGCTGCCTGCTCTATCTCCCTGAAGTGCAGAGAGGGGTCTCCCTTTTTAGTGAGCTTGGGGATGTGTCTAACCATGTCCCTGAGCTGGTGGGTGCCATACAGCATCACAAACAGATTCTGGATGGCCCCTGGGTCCTCGTCATCAACGGGCGGACTGTACCTCCATTGTCGGAGGGGGTACACTGGTCCTGGTCCTGGCCTATCTAGCAGGGCCTGCTGTGCTTCCTCTACCACCTCATCCTCCACCCCCCTTTGCTGCCAGAGCTCCTGAAAGCTCGGAGCCGTGGGTGGCGGTCGTGGGACCTCTGATTCCCTGACCAGCCTGTTCCTGGGTGTTGCCTGTGGGATGGTTTTATTTGGGTTGCCGGTAAAATCCGACTGACCTGCTTTCGGGCTCATCAGACATATCATCCCCTTAGCCCTCTTTAAAGCCATATTCAAGCTTTCTATCTCTGCTCTATAGGGGCCATGATCTGCTTCTTCAAACCCTTGCTCGCAGGCCAGCTTATATGCTGCCTTTACCTCCCTAACCTTTTCCTCCTGCTCTTTTATTTCTTGTATGAGGCAGGCGTTCTCCTCCCGCAACCTCATCTCATTGCTCTTGGCCTCTGCAACTAGGCACTTCAGGTACTCTGACTCGTGCCTCGTGTGGCTTTTGCCCTCACTAAACTGGGCCACCAGGCACTCTATCTTGGCCTGGTATTCTTCAACCTCCCTTTCCCTATCCCAACTCTCTGCTCTAGATTCCCTAAGCCTGCGGGTAACTTCCCCAAGCCTGCGGGTACCTAACCACAAACAGATCAGTGGGATAAAAAGAAACCCAATAACTGCTGCTTTCTCCAGACTCAAACCACTGTCTGCTACATCACACACCGTTGCCGACGGTCCTGCCATGGTCGCCATTTTGTAGGAATTATTAGGGGGTACATATATATACTGGGGTTATTGTCTCTGGCCAGTCAGAAGTCTCTGAGCTGCTCCAGAGCCCCGTGCAGTTTCGAATCGCTCCACTTTCCTGGTTCTGACCGCCGGACTGATTCAGTAGAGATGTAGACAAAACGAGACTCATGGTTGGGTGCAAAACAGACCAGTATTTATTGAAATAAAAGAAATAGACTGAAAATAATCAATACAGCACACCTATGCTGAACTACAGCACTATTACTTAACACAGCACACTTAGTGTCCACTACAGCACTCTTTGCTTAGTGCAACACTCAACTACTTAAATACAGCACTTTTACCTAGTGCGGCACACCTTTAATACAGCACACTTTGCTTACTACAGCACCTTTGCTTAGTACAACACTCTTTTACTTAAATACAGTACCTTTATTCCACCACAGCACTCTTTAGCTTAGTAGAACACTCTTATACTTAATAGGGGAGGAGAAAACGGACACAACGAGGGAAATTTGACTACAATTACTATTTTAACAAAATCCCCCTTAATTCATACCCCTAATACCTATCTAGGTTGCCTTGTGATGGGCCAGAAAACCTATGCTCACCAGAGAATGCCTGCTCTGTGCCCTTGCGGTCTGTGATTCTTCACCACCCAGAAGTAGAGATACCCCATTATTTAAAAGTAACTGCTGGTATTCCACTACTTTAGGCAGGCTGTCAAGTTGTTCTTCCTTGCAGGCAGAGCACGGAGGCGAGGCAGCAGAGAGAGAGCAATGGCTTCCTGAGAAGCTATCTTTATACCCCATTGGGGCCGAAATCTTCGCGCCTAAATCCGGATGGATCTGGGCTATACAAAAGGGAATTAATATGTCCCCATTCATTGTGATGGGTTTTGAATGTATCCCCATTCATTGTGATGGGTTTTGAATGTATCCCCATTCATTGTGATGGGGTTGGATGAATTAGCCATTTATTTAAACTGGTATTCGCTCAGTTTAAATGTATCTGAAGTGCTGGACAAACGGTTAGTCAATAGCACTAAATGGTTTGTAAACAAACCCGATTGTCCTGTGGTCAGTGGTAAGTGATTGGTTGGTAAGTGTTTCTCCCTTTTTAAGCTTAAATCTCTTTGGTTTATAGATTCTAAGGTGTGATATTCACCATCTAGAATCGGGGCAGAGTGTATTTAAGAATAATATTATTAAATTTAATTAATTACATTGAATGGGAGATCAGGTGATGTGCTGCTGCTGCAATATTTGGGAGCTGGTGGACACCATTGATGCTCACGGTGATCACATTTGCAGTAAGTGCTGGCTGCTCGAGGTATTCTGGCTCCGTGTTGAAGAGCTGGAGTCCGAGCTTCAAACACTGAGACACATCAGGGAAGGGGAGAGTTACCTGGACTCTTAGTATCACGAGGTATTCACACCAATTAGATTAATTAATTCAGATGCAGTCTGTGGCCAGGGTCAGGATGGTGTGACTAGAAGTGAGGCAGGTACGGGGATCCAGGAGGTAGTGTTGGAGGAGCCGCAGCCCTTGCACTTGTCCAACAGGTTTGAGGCTCTTACTCCCTGTGAGGATGGGAACAGTGACTGCCGGGAGGATGAGCAACCTGGCCACAGCACTGTGGAGTGGGGGGCCATTCAACTGGGGGGAGTTAAAAGACATGTTGTAGTGGTAGGGGATAGTATCGTTAGGGGGATAGATAGAGTTCTTTGCAGCCGAGAGCGAGAATCCCGAAGGCTGTGTTGCCTGCCCGGTGCCAGGGTTAAGGACATCTCCTCTGGACTGGAGAGAAACTTGGAGAGGGAGCGGGAGGGTCCAGTTGTCGTGGTCCATGTTGGTACCAACGACATAGATAGGACAAGGATGGAGGTTCTGCTGAGGGAGCTTGAGCAGCTAGGGGCCAAATTAAAAAGCAGAACCACAAGGATAATAATCTCTGGATTATTACCTGAGCCACGAGCGAATTTGGCTAGGAAAAATAAAATTAGGGAGTTAAATGCGTGGCTCAAAGGCTGGTGTGGGAGAAATGGGTTTTGCTTCCTGGGACACTGGCACCAGTACTGGGGCAGGAGGGAGCTGCTCCATTGGGATGGGCTTCACTTGGCCAGTGCTGGGACTAGAGTCCTGGCGGATCATATAACTAGGGCTGTAGAGAGGGCTTTAAACTAACTAGTGGGGGGGGGGGAGGTTCTTAGAGAGCAAATAATAAAAATGACAACAGAGAAGGTCATAGACTTAGGTAGCAGTGGGGAAATTAAAAACCAGAGCGTGTCAGGAAGGGGCAGAAGGTATGGAGTAAAAGGTAAAGTAATAAAAAGGGCAAAAGCAGGAACTAAGTGTCACAAAACATATTTGAAAGTTCTCTATCTGAATGCACGTAGCATTCGTAACAAAATAGAGGAGTTAGTGGCACAAATAACTACATATGGGTATGATCTTGTGGCCATTACAGAAACATGGCTGCAGGGTGACAATGCCTGGGAATTAAACATACCAGGTTATTTAACGATCAGGAAGGACAGGCAGGAAGGAAGGGGAGGTGGGGTGGCTATGTTAATGAAGGAAGGAATCACTGTAATACAGAGAAATGATGTTGGGTCAAAACATCAGAATAATGAAACAGTTTGGGTGGAGGTAAGGAATAATAAGGGGAAAAAAACACTAGTGGGCATAGTCTATAGGCCTCCGAACAGTGGCAACTCTGTTGGATGGAGTATCAATGAGGAAATAGTTGAGGCTTGTAATAAGGGAACATCTATAATTATGGGGGATTTTAACTATCATATTAATTGGACAAATCAAATTGGGCAGGGCTGACTTGAGGATAAGTTAATTGAGTGTATTAGGGATGGGTTTCTTGAGCAGTATGTAACTGAACCGATCAGGGGGCAAGCAAACTTAGATCTGGTCCTGTGTAACGAGACATGATTAATTAAAAATGTCCAAGGATCCCCTTGGAATGAGTGACCATAACATGGTTGAATTCCAAATTCAATTAGAGGGTGAGAAGGTTGGATCTCAAACAAGCATGCTAAGCTTGAATAAAGGTTACTATGAAGGTATGAGAGTGGAATTGAGTAGAGTGGATTGGGAAAATGGATTAAAGGGTAAGACGATACATGATCAGTGGTGTACATTTAAGGAGTTACTTTCCAACTTCCAAACAAAATATAATCCACTGAAAAGAAAAGGGTGTAAAAGAAAAGACAGCCATCCGTGGCTAAGTAAAGAAATTAAGGATAGCATTCGACTAAAAACAAGGGCATATAAGGTATCCAAATCTAGTGGGAGGATAGAGGATTGGGAAAACTTTAAAAGACAGCAAAAATAACAAACAGATTGATTAAGAAAGGGAAGATAGATTATGAAAGTAAATTAGCAAAAAATATAAAAACAGATAGTAAGAGTTTTTATAGTTATATAAAAAGAAAAAGGGTGGCTAAAGTAAATGTTGGTCCCTTAGAGGATGAGACCAGGAAATTAATAGTGGGAAATATGGAGATGGCAAAAACACTGAATGAATATTTTATATCAGCCTTTACAGTAGAAGACACTAAGAATATCCCGACACTGGACAAACAGGGGGCTAAAGGGGGGGAGGAGCTTAACACGATCAAAATCACTAAGGAAGTTGTACTCGGTAAAATAATGGGACTCAAGGTGGATAAATCACCTGGACCTGATGGCTTACATCCTAGGGTCTTGAGGGAAGTGGCGGTAGGGATTGTGGATGCATTGGTAATAATTTTCCAAAACTCCCTGGACTCGGCAAAGGTCCCGGCAGACTGGAAAACTGCTAATGTAACACCCTTATTTAAAAAGGGCAGTAGACAGAAGGCTGGAAAGTTTGACCGGTTAGCCTAACATCTGTGGTAGGTAAAATTTTGGAGTCCATTATTAAGGAGACAGTAACAGGACATTTGGATAATCATAATTTAATAGGACAAAGTCAGCATGGTTTTATGAAGGGGAAGTCATGTTTGGCAAATTTGCTGGAGTTCTTTGAGGAAGTAACATATAGGGTGAATAAAGGGGAAGCAGTGGATGTAGTGTATTTAGACTTCCAAAAGGCATTTGACAAGGTGCCACACAAAAGATTATTGCTTAAGATAAAAAATCACAGGATTGGGGGTAATATTCTGGCATGGATAGAGGATTGGCTATCTAACAGAAGGCAGAGAGTTGGGATTAATGGTTCATTCTCAGACTGGCAATCAGTAACTAGTGGTGTTCCGCAGGGGTCAGTGCTGGCTCTCCAACTCTTTACAATCTATATTAACGATTTGGAGGAGGGGACCGAGTGTAACATATCAAAGTTTGCAGATGATACTAAGATGGGAGGGAAAGTAGTGAGTGAGGAGGACATAAAAAACCTGCAAGGGGACATAGACTGGCTAATTAAGTGGGCAGAGATTTGGCAGGTTGAATACAATACTGGAAAGTGTGAGGTTATGCACTTTGGCAGGAAAAATCGTAGAGCAAGTTATTCTCTTAATGGCGAGAAACTGTAAAGTACTGAAGTACAAAGGGATCTGGGGGTCCTCGTGCATGAAACTCAAAAGGTTAGTATTGCTAGGGGGATAGAATATAAAAATAGGGAGGTATTGCTTCAGTTGTACAAGGTATTGGTGAGACCGCACCTGGAATAGTGCGTACAGTTTTGGTGTCCATACTTAAGAAAGGACATACTTGCTCTCGAGTCAGTACAAAGAAGGTTCGCTCGGTTAATCCCGGAGATGAGGGGATGGACATATGAGGAGAGGTTGAGTAGATTGGGACTCTACTCATTGGAGTTCAGAAGAATGAGAGGCAATCTTATTGAAACATATAAGATTGTGAAGGGGTTGGATCGGGTGGATGCGGGGAGGATGTTCCCGATGATGGGTGAAACTAGAACTAGGGGGCATCGTCTTAGAATAAGGGGCTGCTCTTTCAAAACTGAGATGAGGAGGAACTACTTCACTCAGAGGGTGGTAGGTCCATGGAATATGCTGCCCCAGAAAGCTGTAGAAGCTACATCATTACATAAATTTAAAACAGAAATAGACAGTTTCCTAGAAGTAAAGGGAATTAAGGGTTACGGGGAGCGGGCAGGAATTTGGACATGAGTCTAGGTTCGGATCGGTCATGGCCCTGTGGGTAGCGGAGCGGGCCCAGGGGCCGTGTAGCCTGATCCTGCTCCTATTTCGTGTGTCTAATTCTGTTAGATTCAGGAGATGGTTCTGTGATAGTGGATTGGCGGTTAGGATCAGATCAGCCATGATCATATTGAATGGCGGAGCAGGCTCGAGGGGCCGATTGGCCTACTACCGCTCCTATTTCTTATGTTCTTATGTTCTTATGTCAGTGCAACCGCAATTGATTGACAGTCTTAAGTACTTAATCTGTTGAGTCAACATTGTAGAGCGTTTGTGTAAACAAGGGTCTTTGATCATGTTGACAGTCTCAAGTACTTCAGCCTCTTGAGTCAACATTGTAGCAGTTTCCCAAACCGCATTTGATTGACAGTTTGAACAGCTCATTACTTCAGAGGCTGTTTTTTTTTTTAAACCCTTTGTCAGCCATCTTTGATTTTCCTACCACACACACACACAGGCTATGTTGTGTCTCTTGCCACGAGGTCAGACAGGCATCTTTGATTTTCCTTTTTCACATACACACAGGCTGCCTTTTCTTCTGCCATGAGGTCTGATGACCATTTTTGAGACCTGGATTTTTAAAGGTATATTCTACCCAGGTTATCTTTAATGAAAAATATAATCTTTGGAGCTGTAGAAAGTTTTGAAATTCTTGTGAAACCCTACACAGTCCACTGCGTGGGGTGTTCCATACACAACTTCTGCAACATTGTCTTTAAAGTTTCATTTCCTCTCTCCACAATCCCTGATGATTGTGGATGGTGTGCAACATGCAATGTGTGTTTTATCTGTAACATTTCTTGCAGAGTTGTGAAAACTGCCCAATAAAGTGTGGACCCTGATCACTATCCACTTGTAATGGCAATCCCCACCTCCTGCTTCTTCTTCTTTGGCAGTCCCTTGGAACCGAGGATGACTTGCTTCCACATTAAAAATGAGTTTGCAGGTGACTGATGAGTCCAATGCGGGACCTACAGTCTCTGTCACAGGTGGAGCAGACGGTGGTTGAAGGGACGGGTGGGTGGGGTGTTTGGGTTGACGTGCGCTCCTTGCGCTGCCTGTGCTTGGCTTCCGCACTCCCGGCAAAGAGACTCGAGGTGTTCGGCACCTTCCCGGATGCTTCTCCTTCATGTTGTGCGGTCTTGGGCCAGGGATTCCCAGGTGTTGGTGGGGATGTTTCACTTTTTCAAGGAGGCTTTGAGGGTATCCTTGAAGCATTTCCTCTGCCCATCTGGGGCTCTCTTGCCGTGCCAGAGCTCCGAATAGAGCGCTTGTTTTGGGAGTCTCGTATCGGGCATGTGGACAATGTGACCCATCCATCGGAGCTGATTGAGCGTGGTCAAAGCTTCGATGCTACAGAACACCTCACTCAGGAGAATTCGAGCTGTGGTGCGTGCTGTGTTATTTCTCGTGGGAAAAGCCTCTATCCATTTAGTGAACTGATCGATTATCACAAGTGCGTACTCATAGTTTCCCTTGGATTTTGTTAGTGGACCAATAAAGTCAATTTGTAAGTGTGTCCATGGTCCCTCGGGAGGGGGCTGTGACCTAAGTAAAGCGCAATTTGAACTTGAAGGGGTGTTTGTCTGTAGGTATGGCAGGCAGCGATTAACATATTGTTCCACATACTGTTCCATTCCAGGCCACCAGCAAACAGGTAATAACTTTTGTAGTGTAGAGGCCACAGAGTAATGTCCTGCCGTTGGGTGAAAATGAAAGAGAGTTAGAATTTCTTCCTTTAACTGCGGAGGAATATAAACTACTAGGTCTCCCTCTTTATTCCTGATCATTAGTAGGGGAGGGTTTTTATCTACATCTTGTTGCATTACAGTGGAGTCTGCCTATAGGGTGGGTGCTGATAGCGGGCATCCCTGTTGATGCTAGGCTATTACCTGTGCATAAGGAGCATATGAATCCTGTAGGGCCCAAAGATCAAAGGTTTTAGTCTTATCACCAACCCCACTACGGGTGTCTGAATATCATTCATCACCCACCAAGGTAGTAACTTTCCATTCTCGGCCGCCTCCTTAGCAAAGCGATCGGCCATTTGGTTACCTCGGGAATGGAGGGATGAATCTTTCTGATGGGCTGTTACCTCACCCTTGTGACAAGGGGCGACTTATTCCTGGAGCACTTTGCATAGCTTACGGAGGAGACCAGAATGTAATAAAGATTTACCATCTGATGAGCAAATCTCATTTGTATTATAGAGGGAAAGAGCCATAACTGCATTACAAACGTAACTGCTGTCAGACCAGATATTTGTTTCATCCATAGTCGTGTAATGTACGGCTAAATTTACAGCAATCAGTTCTGCCTGTTGTGAGGAGTGGACGGGAACTTGAAATCCCTCTGACCAATCAAGAGCGTCGATGTCAATAAGGGCACATCCAGTTCTAGGATGGCCGTCTACATAGTATGATGACCCATCAACGTACCCATTTCGAGCTCCAGGTATGGCGTTAGCCTTTACTGGATTTGGTTCCATATCTAGCATTGGTAATGGACACTGGTGTGGGCTTCCCTCATTGGCGAGCATAAGGGGTAACAGCGTTATTCGTTTAGGCATAATGTCCAGGTCACACTGTAACAATTCGAGTGTCCATTTACTTATTTGCTGAGAGGATACCTTGGTCTCACTTGGTTTTAACAGCAGATTAAGGGGTGTGTGTGGTGAATGCAAAATGACTTTCTGCAGTCCGTTAATGTAGGTGAAATGATTGACTGCCCAAAATGTGGCAAACAGATGGTGTTCACGCGCTGAAAATGTACTTTCCACCCCTCGTAGTATACGTGAGGCATATGCGATAGGGCGTAGTGTCTCACTGATTGCCTGTTTCTTTAAACTTTAAGCAGGGTTGTAAAGGGATTTCCAAGGCCTACAAGTCAGAGCAGCTGAAGGCAGTTAAGTAGGGAACTAGATTAAGCTGGTATTCCTGTGGCTGAGCTCCGCAAGTCTCCCTTGTTTCAGGGCCTATGAAACAGGCGCTGAAGTGTGATTTTGCACTGAGTGTGGTTTCAACAGAGTGCTATGAGTTGGGTGAGTCAGAGTTAGGTGAGGAGTGGTCAGAGGAGCTCCCTTGCTTCGCCTTTTTCTCCCCCTAACTTTTCACCCTTTAGGAAGAGACCGGTGTCGGGAGCAGCAGGAGAGTAGTGAGTATTTAAACTCACTTTCCCAGGCTTTTTCTCAAAGGCCGGTCAATCTCGCAGGCCGGTGGCGGTGTTCCAGAGCCACGCCATGATTCAAAAAGTGACATGGGCAAGAGGAAGCAGCTGATTGGGTGAGTACGGCCAGGTGGGTATTTATGCTACCCTATAGTTTGACAGTTAAGGTTAATAGTTTATAAAATTTAGACGGTCTTCATTTTTGGGGTAATAGTTTCTAAGCTCTCTGTTGTGTATCGGGGAGTGCTAGTAACCAAGGGCCCTTGAGTATATCATTTAATTGTAGTGTAATTAGTGGTATTGATTTGATTTAATTTAATTTAAATTAATTAAAGGGTAAGTCATGGCAGGACAGCTCAGCCCCGTGGCATGCTTCTTCTGTGCGATGTGGGAAATCAGGGACACTTCCTGTGTCCCTGCTGACCATGTGTGCGGGAAGTGTACCCAGCTGCAGCTACTGACAGACTGCATTATGGCACTGGAGCTGCGAATGGATACATACTGGAGCATTCATGATGCTGAGGATATCGTGGATAGCACATTTAGGGAGTTGGTCACGCCGCAGGTTAAGGCTGCACAGGCAGGAAGGGAATGGGTGACCACCAGGCAGAGTAGTGGGCACAGGTGGGTAGTGCAGGAGTCCACTGTGGTCATCCCCCTCTCAAACAGATATACCACTTTGGATATTGTTGAGGGAGATGGCTTATCGGAGGAAGGCAGCAGCAGCCAACTTCCTGGCACCGTGGGTAGTTCTGCTGCACAGGATGGGAGGAAAAAGAGCGGGAGAGCTATAGTGATAGGGGATTCTATTGTAAGGGGAATAGATAGGTGTTTCTGCAGCTACAAAGGAGACTCCAGGATGGTATGTTGCCTCTCTGGTGCAAGGGTCAAGGATGTCACGGAGTGGTTGCAGGACATTCTGGAGGGAGAGGGTGAACAGCCAGTAGTTGTGGTGCATATAGGTACCAACGATATAGGTAAAAACTGGGATGAGGTACTAAAAGCTGAATATAGGGAGTTAGGAGGTAAATTAAAAAATAGGACCTCAAAAGTAGTAATCTCAGGATTGCTAACAATGCCACATGCTAGTCGGAGTAGAAATAGAAGGATATTTCAGATGAACACGTGGCTAGAGGAATGGGGCAAGGGGGAGGGATTCAAACTCCTGGGACATTGGAACCGGTTCTGGGGGAGATGGGACCAGTACAAAATGGATGGTTTGCACCTGGGCAGGACTGGGACCGATATCCTAGCGGGATTTTTGCTAGTGCTGTTGGGGAGGTTTTAAAATAAAATGGCAGGGGGTTGGGAACCTGTGCAGGGAGACAGAGGAAAGGGAAGCAAGGATAGAAGCAAAAGACAGGAGGGAAAAAAACAGAAGTGGCAGTCAGAGAAATCAAGGATTTAAATCAAACAGCGCTACAGTAAATAATAATCCTAAACTGTCTAAGAGTGTTATAAAAACAAGCCTGAAGGCTTTGTGTCTGAATGCAAGGAGCATTTGTAATAAGGTGGATGAATTTGCTGCGCAAATAGATGTAAACGGATATGATGTGATTAGGATTATGGAGACATGGCTCCAGGGTGACCAAGGCTGGGAATTCAACATCCAGGGGTATTCAATATTCAGGAAAGACAGGCAAAAAGGAAAAGGAGGTGGGGTAGCATTTCGGGTTAATGAGGAGATTAACACAATAGTAAGGAAGGATATTAGCCCTGATGATGTGGAATCTGTATGGGCATAGCTGAGAAATACCAAGGGGCAGAAAACATTAGTGGGAGTTGTATACAGACCCCCAAACAGTAATGCTGAGGTTGGGGATTGCATTAAATGGGAAAATAGAGATGCGTGCAATAAGGGCACAGCAGTTATCATGGGTGACTTTAATTTACATATAGATTGGGCTAACCAAATTAGTAACAATACTGTGGAGGAGGAATTCCTGGAGTGTATACGGAATGGTTTCCTGGACCAATATGTCCTGGGCCTGATAATCTACATCCTAGTGTACTTATGGAAGTGGCCCTAGAAATATTAGATGCATTGCTTGTCATCTTCCAAAATTTTATAGATTCTGGAACAGTTCCCATGGGTTGGAGGGTAGCTAATGTAAACCCACTATTCAAAAAAGGTGGTAGAGAGAAAACGGGGAATTATAGACTGAAAGCCTGACATCGGTAGTGGGGAAAATGCTAGAGTCCATTATAAAAGATGTAATAGCACAGCACTTTGAAAAAAGTGCCATGATCGGAATAATTCTACATGGATTTACAAAAGGTAAATCATGCTTGACTAATCTACTGGAATTTTTTGAGGATGTAACTGTTAGAATAAATAAGGGAGAACCGGTGGATGTGGTGTATTTGGACTTTCAGAAGTCTTTCGATAAGGTCCCGCATAAGAGATTAGCATGTAAAGTTAGAGCACATGGGATTGGGGGTAAGGTACTGACTTGGATAGAGAACTGGTTGGCAGACAGGAAGCAAAGAGTTGGAATAAACGGGTCTTTTTCTGAGTGGCAGGCAGTGACTAGTGGGGTACCGCAGGGATCGGTGCTAGGACCCCAGCTATTCACAATATATATTAATGATCTAGATGAGGGAACTAGATGTAATATCTCCAAGTTTGCAGATGACACAAAGTTGTGTGTGCTGTGAGAAGGATGCCGAGAAACTCCAGCATGATTTGGACAGGTTGGGTGATTGGGCAGATGCATGGCATATGCAATATAACGTGGATAAATGCGAGGTTATCCACTTTGGTGGCAAAAACAGGAAGGCAGCTTATTATCTGAATGGCAATAGATTTGGAGAAGGGGAAGTGCAACGAGACCTGGGTGTCCTTGTGCACCAGTCGCTGAAGGTAAGCACGCAGGTGCAGCAGGCGGTTAAGAAGGCAAATGGTATGTTGGGCTTTGTAGCGAGAGGATTCGAGTACAGGAGCAAGGATGTCTTGCTGCAGTTGTACAGAGCTTTGGTGATACCACACCTTGAGTATTGTTTGCAGTTTTGGTCGCTTTATCTGAGGAAGGATGTTCTTTCCATGGAGGGAGTGCAGCGAAGATTCACCAGACTGATACCTGGGATGGCAGAAATGATGTACGAGGAGAGATTGGGTCGATTTGGCTTATATTCACTGGAGTTTAGAAGAATGAGAGGGGATCTCATTGAAACTTATAATATTCTAACAGGACTAGACAGACTCGATGCAGGAAGGATGTTCCCGATGGCGGGCGAGTCCAGAACCAGGGGTCACAGTTTAAGGTTAAGGGCTAAGCCATTTAGGACAGAGATGAGGAGCAATTTCTTCACCCAGAGAGTGGTGAACCTGTGGAATTCTCTACCACACAAGGCAGCTGAGGCCATTTCATTAAATATATTCTAGAAGGAGTTAGATATATTTCTTAAGGCTAAAGGGATCAAGGGATATGAGGAGAAAGCAGGGACAGGGTACTGAATTTGGAAGATCAGCCATGATCTCATTAAATGGCAGAGCAGGCATGAGGGGCCGAATGGCATACTCCTGCTCCTATCTTCTATGTTTCTATGTTTCTGACTCAAAACGGCAGTTAGGCTGGTAGGGGTGGAGCCTACTTCAAGGTGAAAGGGCTGACCGTGATCCGGGGAGATGAGAGCAGTTGCCTGTATCGTGACTTGTTTCAAACCACTAACCGCAGCAGTATGGTGGTCTCCCCATATGGGTTGTATCTCTTCCGTATCTCCCTTTAAAAGATCATACAAAGGTTTAGCCAAGTCTGCAAAGTTCGGAATAAAATTTTGGTGTTATCCGACCAAACCTAAAAAGGATCGCAATGCTGTCTTTGAAATTGGTACTGGGAGTCGCTGAATAGTCTCTATCTTCTTGTGGTCCCGACTAAGGCCAGTCTCTGCAACTTTTAGTCCCAGAAAGGTAACTTCATCTTTTGCCAGCTGAACCTTTCTTGGATTTATTTTCAGCCCTGCCTTTTGTACTAGTCCTATCAGCTCATCTAGGAGTTCCAGGTGTTCTTCCATTGTTTCGGTAGCCAAAAGTAGATCGTCAACATACTGTAGAAGGGCTGAAGTTTAGAAATGTCTTTAACTGCTCGTGCCATATACTGATGAAAGATCGATGGCGAGTTATGAAACCCTTGCGGTAGACACGTAAATGTGTAGCCCTGCCCTTCAAACGTGAAAGCAAATTTGTACTGGTCCTCCTGAGCAACTGGAATACTCCAAAAACCATTCACTATGTCTAAGTTGGAGAAGACACTGGCCTTGGGGGGTATGGATGTCAATAGCGAAGGGGCTTGACTAACAGTTGGGCTTTGATCTGGGGAAGCTTTATTTAAGGCACGGCAATCAATAGTAAGCCTCCAAGATTCATCTGGCTTCCTAACTGGCCATGTAGGGGAATTGATCGTAAATGAACCTTTGCGCAGTGCTCCCTCTTCTTCCAACGAGGCAATGACTGTTCGCAAATACGGAATACTTTCTCGGGGAATCGGATATTGTTTATATGCGCGACGGGGTGGCCCATTAATTCACGTCTCCCTTTCCATCCTCCCGCAGTTGTGTTTAGATTTAGCAAAGGCTGCTGCATGTTTAGTCACTAAGGAGTTAACAACAGGCAGAGAATGTGTCGGCAGTGCTATCTGCTCAGGCTTCTTTATAGTGAACACCGAGTGAGCATCTGAGATTTGAACTATATCTCCTGGTTTAGACTCAACCCATAAGCAATTCTAATTGTTATCTATAATGGCTGTCATTCCCCTTAGGGAATCATTCCCAAGTATCTCCATTCTGTTTGTCATACACATGTACAATGGATCGGTAATTTTTACGGGGAAATCCTCGAGGGAAATATTAAGTTCCTCCCCTGGATATACAGATGCTTGCACCCCGGTGACTCCTGTTATGACGAAGCTAATTTTGCCTATATCCAGTTGGCGTTCCGGGTCTGGGAAATGCAGGATTGTAACAGATGACCCAGTGTCCATTAGCATAGTCTGCTGTTGACCCCCAGGCAGCAAAGCTGAAACAACTTTTCGACCATGGCCATCTCATCTGAACCCCACTTCAGACCAGGCCGGTGGGGACGGATCCCGCCATTGTGGGCCATTGGGTTGTTGCAGTGGTGGGGGCGGAAATAATGAGCTCATAGTGGGAGTCGGATTTGAACTCATAGTTGGGGCCACAGGACTCCCCAACATCTGGGTTCCTGTAAGTGTCTGCATCATACATGACATTCTTTCAATACGTGAGTCCATGGCATCCAGCCTGCTATCCACTGGATGAGGTGAACAGGACAAACCATATCTCGGGTAATTATTGTTATTCCTCCCAACTCCTGAGCCTGTTTATCTAGGACTTCGGCAATCTTTCGCAATGTGTCCCATCTTGCCGCAGTTGTAACACATGAATGATTGTCTACGGGGGTTTGATACTAGAGAAGCCTGGGGTCCCTCAACTACACTTACTGGCGTTTCTGTTGTTGATGCCTCTACCTGAGTTTTAGCATAGGCCCATGCAGAAGTAACGTCTCTTAAAAGGACTGTCCATTGCTAGTTGTGGCTGACCATGTGCCCTAAAGCTGCTCACAGTGAGGTCTGAATATACTTTAAATATATTTTCTTAAATGCCGCTTCATCTTTCCCGTTCAATGCATCAGCATTGGGGCGTGCTTGTGTCATTTCATAAATAGTGTACAACCGATCTCCGAAAACAGAAAGTAGAAATAGAAGGATATTTCAAATGAATATGTGGCTAGAGGAATGGTGCAAGGGGGAGGGATTCAAATTCCGGGGACATTGGAACCGGTTCTGGGGGAGGTGGGACCAGTACAAAATGGACGGTTTGCACCTGGGCAGGGCTGGTACCGATGTCCTAGGGGGAGTGTTTGCTAGTGCTCTGGGGGAGGGTTTAAACTAAAATGGCAGGGGGTTGGGAACCTGAGTGGGGAGACAGAGGAAAGGGAAAAAAGGATAAAAGCAAAAGACAGGAAGGAGAAAAAAAAAGTGGCAGACAGAGAAATCAAGGGTTTAAATCAAACATGGCCACAGTAAGTAATAATTCTAAAAGATCTAAGAGCATTAAAAAAACAAGCCTGGAGGCTTTGTGTCTTAATGCAAGGAGCATTCGTAATAAGGTGGATCAATTAGCTACGCAAATAGAGGTAAACGAATATGATATGACTGGGATTACGGAACGATGGCTCCAGGGCGGCCAAGGCTGGGAACTCAATATCCCGGGGTATTCAATATTCAGGAAAGATAGGCAAAAAGGAAAAGGAGGTGGGGTAGCATTGCTGGTTAAGGAGGGGATTAACACAATTGAAAGGAATGATATTAGCTCTGATGATGTGGAATCTTATGGGTAGAACTGAAAAATACCAAGAGGCAGAAAACGTTAGTGGGAGTGGTATATAGACCTCCAAACAGTAATGCGGAGGTCGGGGATGGCATTAAAAGGGAAATTAGAGAAGCGTGCAATAAGGTCACAGCAGTTATCATGGGTGACTTCAATCTACATATAGATTGGGCTAACCAAATTAGTAACAATACTGTGGAGGAGGAATTCCTGGTGTGTACGGGATGGTTTCCTGGACCAATATGTCAAGGAATCAACTAGCGATCAGGGCATCTTAGACTGGGTATTATGTAATGAGAAAGGATTAATTAGCAATCTTGTTGTGCGATGCCCCTTGGGTCGGAGAGATCATAATATGATAGAATTCTTCATTAAGATGGAGAGTGAAGTAGTTGACTCAGAGACTAGCGTCCTGAATTTAAATAAAGGAAACTACGATGGTATGAGGCGCGCGTTGGGTAGGATTGATTGGGGAATGTCACTCAATGGGTTGACGGTGGATAGGCAATTGCAAATATTAAAAGATCGCAAGGATGAACAACAGAATTTGTTCATCCCAGTTTGGCATAAAAATAAAACAAAAAAGATGACTCAACCGTGGCTAACAAGGGAAACTAGAGATAGCTTAAGATCAAAGGAGAGGACATATAAATTGGCCAGAAAAAGCAGTAAACCTGAGGATTGGGAACAGTTTAGGATTCAACAAAGGAGGACAAAGGGATTAATTAAGAGGAGCAACATAGAGTATGAGAGTAAGCTTGCAGGGAACATAAAAACTGACTGTAAAAGCTTTTATAGATATGTGAAGAGAAAAAGATTGGTGAAGTCAAGCGTAGGTCCCATGCTGTCAGAATCAGGGGAATTTATAATGGGGAACAAAGAAATGGCTGACCAATTAAATACATAGTTTGGTTCTGCCTTCACAAAGGAGGACACAAATAACCTCCCAGAGATGTTGGGGAACATGGGTCTAATGAAAGGGAGGAACTGATAGAAATCAGTATTTGTAGGGAAATGGTGTTAGAGAAATTGATGGGATTGAAGGCCGATAAATCCCCAGGGCCTGATAATCTACATCCTAGGGAACTCAAGGAATTGGCCCTAGAAATAATAGACACATTGCTGGTCATCTTCCAAAATTCGATAGACTCTGGAACAGTACCCATGGATTGGCGGGTAGCTAATGTTACCCCACTGTTCAAAAAAGTTGGTAGAGAGAAAACGGGGAATTACAGACCGATAAGCCTGACATTGATAGTGGGGAAAATGCTAGAGTCCATAATAAAAGATGTAATAGCAGAGCACTTGGAAAACAGTGACCGGATCGGACAAAGTCAACATGGATTTACAAAAGGTAAATCATGCTTGACTAATCTACTGGAATTTTTTGAGGATGCAACTGGTAAAATAGATAAGGGAGAATCAGTGGATGTGGTGTATTTTGACTTTCAAAAGGCTTTTGATAAAGTCCCGCATAAGAGATTAGCATGTAAAGTTAAGGCACATGGGATTGGGGGCAAGGTATTGACTTGGAAAGAGAACTGGTTGGCAGACAGAAAGCAAAGATTTGGAATAAACGGGTCTTTTTCCGAGTGGCAGGCAATGACTAGTGGGGTACTGCAGGGATCGGTCCTTGGACCCCAGCTATTCACAATATATATTAATGATCTGGACAAGGGAACTAGATGTAATATCTCCAACTTTGCAGATGACACAAAGCTGGGTGGGCGTGTGTGCTGTGAGGAGGATGCCGAGAAACTCCAGTATGATTTGGACAGGTTGGGTGATTGGGCAGAAGCATGGCAGATGCAATATAACGTGGATAATTGCAAGGTTATCCACATTGGTGTCAAAAACAAGAAGGCAGATTATTATCGGAATGGCAATAGATTGGGAGAAGGGGAAGTGCAACGAGACCTGGGCGTCCTTGTGCACCAGTCGCTGAAGGTAAGCATGCAAGTGCAGCAGCTGGTTAAGAAGGCAAATGGTATGTTGGCCTTCGTAGCGAGAGGTTTTGAGTACAGGAACAAGGATGTCTTGCTGCAGTTGTACAGGGCCTTCGTATTATGTGCAGTTTTGGTCACCTTATCTGATGAAGGATGTGCTTGCCATGGAAGGAGTGCAGCAAAGATTCACCAGGCTGATACCTGGGATGGCAGGAATGACATATGAGGAGAGATTGGGTTGATTGGGCTTGTACTCGCTGGAGTTTAGAAGAATGAGAGGGGATCTCATTGAAACTTATAAAATTATAACAGGACTAGACAGACTAGATGCAGGAAGGATGTTCCCGATGGTCGGGGAGTGCAGAACCAGGGGTCACAGTCTAAGGATAAGGGGTAAGCCATTTAGGGCAGAGATGAGGAGGAATATCTTCACCCAGAGAGTGGTGAACCTGTGGAATTCTCTACCACAGAAGGCAGTAGAGGCCAATTCGTTAAAAATATTCAAGAAGGAGTTGGATATATTTCTTAAGGCTAAAGGGATCAAGTGATATGGGGAGAAAGCAGGGACAGGGTACTGAATTTGGATGATCAGCCATGATCCTATTTAATGGTGGAGCAGGCTCGCGGGGCCGAATGGCCTACTCCTGCTGCTATCTTCTATGTTTCTATGTTGCTATGTAAGCAGCAGGAATCTCATGAGGCCCTTGTTGGCTTTGGTTTAATTTCAGGACCAAATCAATAGTATCCAAGCCTGAAGCTGTTTGTATATATGTGATTAGTATATTCAGGGAGTTCCCCACATTAAAGGCCCAGAAGAGGAGACTACTCTGTATGTCCAGAGTCAGGGCAGACAGTACAACATTCTTCATGTCATTGTCCTCAAAATTAGGATAGTAATTCCGGAATGCCACTATATGTTGCCTTAGCTCTATAAGAACATAAGAACATAAGAAATAGGAGTAGGAGTAGGCAATCGGCCCCTCGAGCCTGCTCCACCATTCAATAAGATCATGGCTGATCTGATCCTAACCTCAAATCTACTTCCACTCTCCATCCCACCCGAACCCATGTGATCTCTCGGGAGAGGCGAAAATCCAGTTAAAAACCCAATGGCCAATTTGGGCATGTTTGTGTGTTAACTGGTCCGAATTGTTGGCCACATGCCTGTAGTTCTGCATAGTTTAGGGGCTGGGACCTTTCATAAGTACCTGCCCACAGTATCCCTGGAGGTGCCACTGGTTGTGCTGCTTGTCCCTGATCACCGTCAGCTGCTAGTGCTGTTGGTGCGTTAGGAATCACTTGGGTATGAGTCAGGACATTAACCGGAGCTCTAACGGGCGCAAGTTCGTCTGCTGAGGTTTCGATGATATTTTTATTCGCATAGACTGGTGGTCTTTCAGCCAGGTTGATGGCGGCATTGAGACGGGGACCTCACGGGAAGGAAATATCAAGGGAGAAAATAGCTCCCTGCTTAACCCCTCGCATTGTTTATCATAACTCATGGGGGGGTCTACTCCCGTGACTGCCACTATTACAGCCCGTTGTTTACCTAACTGATTTTCTAACTGTTGTATAATATTTGACATTGCTTGTGGTCTAACTCCCTGTGGGGGTGTTGAAGAGCCTCTCTCAGGGCCCCTCGTGAATCATTTAGATGACTGGTCAGACGGTCATTACCTTTTGCTAAGAAGGCTATTTGGCTTTTAGCCTCCTCAAGATTCTGTATTGCAGCGCCGGCATGAACTGCATTAATACTCTGCTGTTGTATTATTGCTGTTGCAGCACCGATTTGTCCTTGAAGGACTTCTTGTTTATTGTTTAATGCTACAGCCTCTTTTTCCCATTTTAATTTCTCACCCTGTAACGTTAGATTCTCTTCTATAAGCCGTTCTAATTTTGACTTTTCACCCTGTAATGTTACATTCTCTTCTATAAGCCATAATTTGTCTTTTTCTAATTTAGCCTTTTCATCTTCCATCTCCAGGAAGGTTTCTTTATCTTGTTCTACACAATACACTGCGGCATAGGCCATTAGCTGCGCTGCCCTATCCGGCTTCCACTTCTTTTCCTTAACTTTTCTTTCAATGAACACCACAACGTCCTCAAAGTACCTTCGCATCCTTTGTTAGACATTCTACTAATCTCTGTAACTGTGCCTCATCGCACTTCTTCATTAACTTCACTTTATAGTCTACAAGAAAATTCTCACTCGACAGAAGTAAAGGGAATTAAGGGTTATGGGGAGCGGGCAGGAATTTGGACATGAGTCTAGGTTCGGATCGGTCATGGCCCTGTGGGTAGCGGAGCGGGCCCAGGGGCCGTGTAGCCTGATCCTGCTCCTATTTCGTGTGTCTAATTCTGTTAGATTCAGGAGATGGTTCTGTGATAGTGGATTGACGGTTAGGATCAGATCAGCCATGATCTTATTGAATGGCGGAGCAGGCTCGAGGGGCCGATTGGCCTACTCCTGCTCCTATTTCTTATGTTCTTATGTTCTTATTCTGCTGTACGTTAAAGAAACGCTTTCTGTTAAAAAACCTAACTTTCCACAAGGATCCTCATTGATCAGATGAAAATCCAAGTCAAAATCCAAAGACCTGCTTTATGCACAATAGACCAGGTTTCATTTAATAGTCACAGTCCCTGTTCAGGCGCCAAATTGTAGCTTCCAAAAGCTCTTATAATAATTTGCCCGTGACTACACAAACCACTCTGGGTACAGGTATATTGTGTAGAAGTAAAACAGGTTTATTAAGCATTAACATCCAGTACAAAGAAGTAATACTTAACAAGGAGATAGTCACAGTCTTGTTCGTTTAGCCTCGGCATTCCTTCCGAGTGAATGTGCCGCGCTCTCTTTATTCTCTTGCTGTTTTCTCTTGACTGAAGCTCCTCCAACTCTGATTCTTGGTTCCCACTGCCTTCAGTGTTCAATATCTGTATCTTTATACACGTTCCCTTCCTTTGCCTACTTGATTGCAATCAGCTATCTGACACCTGGTACATGTTTTCTGACCTTGTTGATCCCACTATGTTTCGTTTTGTGCATATCAAAGTGTCCTTTATCTTTAGATGTTCTCTTTCCAAAGACCATTTCCCAAGATGTTGTCTAAACAGTCTGTCCATTTTATAGTGGTATCACTGAAGGGTGCCTTCAATTTCTCTCTTCTCTTCTCTTATCTCTTTTCCATCACATTACTGAATACCACATTCCTGACAATCTCCATAAGCTTAGCATTACATTCCATGACATCAGTAATTGAAAACACTGTAGTTTCAGTCAGGTTGGTATATAATTTCCCCTCCTGCTTTTCTCTCATCCATTCACCATTTTATACAGCCTTTTAGGCTTTTAACATACAATTTCACATATTATAGTTGTACAAAAATGTTTACTAATCATACAGATACACCCTATCCTACACCTTGAACCGCTGTAGTCCATGTGGTGACAGTACTCCCACAGTGCTGTTAGGTAGGGAGTTCCAGGATTTTGACCCAGTGATGATGAAGGATCGGCAATTTACTTCTAAGTCAGGATGGTGTGTGACTTGGAGGGGAACTTGGAGGTGGTGGTGTTCCCAAGCGCCTGCTGCCCTTGTCCTTCTAAGTGGAAGAAGTTGCGGGTTTGGGAGGTGCTGCCGAAGAAGCCTTGGTGAATCGCTGCAGTGCATCTTGTAGATGGTACACACTGCAGCCACAGTACGCCAGTGGTGGAGGGAGTGAATGTTTAAGGTGGTGGATTGGGTGCCAATCAAGTGGGCTGCTTTGTCCTGGATGGTGTTGAGCTTCTTGAGTGTTGTTGGAGCTGCTCTCATCAAGGCAAGTGGAGAGTATTAAATCACACTCCTTACTTGTGCCTTGTAGATGGTGGAAAGGCTTTGGGGAGTCAGTAGGTGAGACACTCACTGCAGAATTCCTGGCCTCTGATCTGCTCTTGTTGCCACATTCAACTGAGTGTAAGTGTAAGCATGCGACAGGTCAAGCTTGGAGAAAACCTTTGACCCAGAGAGTGCCACATACAAATCTTGTGACATAGGAAAGGGGTACTGCTCATCGTCAACTGCTTGGTTGATAGTAACTTTGTAGTCACCGCACAAACGTACAGTTTTGTCTGCTTTGGGCACTATCACAATCTGGGTAGCCCATTCACTTTAGTCAGTTTTTACTAGCACTCTGTTCTCTCTGAGCTTTGTTAGCTCTTCAACACAGATGGGACCGGACTTGCCTTACAATAGACAAGCTTCGCGTTGGACTTGATGCGTATATGTGCACCATAGCAGCGATGCCCTCATGACTGTCTGAGAACATGCTTTCATACTGTGTCAGCATTGTCTTGTGTCGCTTCTTTGAAGCATCTACACTGAAGATGTTTTTCCAGTCTAGTTTTAACTTTCTCAACCAGTCTTTGCCCATGAGGAAATAACAACAGAAAATGCTGGAAAAACTCAGCAGCCCAGGCAACATCTGTGGAGAGAAAATAGAGTCAATGTTTCGGGGGAAACCCTTTGTCAAGACTGAAGAGGCACAGGAAATGAAATAGATTAAAAGGCCAGTATGGGGGCTGGGAGAGAACAAAAGAGAAGTGAAGAGACATTAAGAGGTTTTCAAAACGAGACGAGATGGTGATAGGACTAGTGGAGACAAAAGACTGCTCTAGATTAGATGTGAAATGCGCTGGCAGAATGGGAGACAGCGGCCATGTGGGAGAGAAAAATAGAAAAATAAAAGGGGGGGGAAGGGCCAAAACAAAGGTGTGGATAAAAAATATAAGCAAAAATATAATAGGGGCCAGGGTTATGTTCTGAAATTGTTGAACTCGATATTGAGTCCGGAAGACTGTAAAGTGCCTAATCGGAAGATGAGGTGCTGTTCCTGTTGCCCATGAGTGTTGGCCTGTTGTTTAGCTCGCTACAATAATAGGCAGATTTACTGACTGGCCATTGTGGTAAACCACTGTATTGTATATTGCCACCTCTGGGTGGCGCTGTGTATGGAGGCATGCCTCAGCTGACTCCACCCACCACTGTGTGGGTTTCGTTCAGACTTGTTCAGTCACTCACGAAGAAGCATGGTCTCTTCTTAGCTAATAAAAGCCTTATTCATCTCTTCTTTCGACTCATCATCTCTTCTTCGACTCATCACCTTTTATGAAGTAATTGATAAGCGTATCAATTTTATTAGCTAAAAGTTAAATGGCGACACCTGAGGAGCAACAACAGCAACGGATACAGCAGACATTGCTGAGAGCCCTCAGACCACCACGCCTGGACCTCGACCCTCAAGATGTGGGTGCATCAGCCAAGTTTGAACACTGGCTGAGCTGCTTTGAATCCTTCCTCGCAATCTCACAGGTTACAGAGGAGGATCACAAACTGAAAATTTTGACCGCCCAGGTGAGCCATCAAGTATATATGCTAATCCGGGACTCTAATACGTACGTGGCGGCCCTCGAGCTACTAAAAGGGCAATATACGCGCCCAGTGAACACAATTTACGCCCGACACCTCTTGGGATCCCGCAGGCAGCAACCAGGAGAATCGGTAGGGGCATTTGCACGGGCGCTACTGGCACTCTGCAGAGACTGCGATTGTAAAGCGGTAACGGCTGTGGAGCACGCGCAGGGACTCGCCTGTGATGCCTTCGTCAGGGGCCTCCAGTCAGACCACACCCGGCAGAGACTGCTAGAAAGCAAGGAACCCGACCTGAAGACGGCCATTGCCCTTGCGCTCTCGTTAGAGGAGGCCCACCGAAACCTCGAGGCATACCCCCGTAACGGCGCCGAGACATGGCAATCGAAACCGTGGGACACGGGACCGCCGCCCCCGGCACCAACCGCTGCAGCGACCCAACCGAGACAGCAGCCTCCGGTAAGAACTGCTTCGATGCCCAGTAACCAGGCCCAAAAATGCTATTTCTGTGGCCAGTTAAAACATCCCAGAGCGCACTGCCCAGCTAAGACAGCTACCTGCTCGGGCTGCGGGAAGAAAGGCCATTACGCTAACGCCTGCAAGGGGAAGCCAGCCAGCAGCGCAGCGTGCGGGCCGTGGGAGCAGCCATCTTATCCGCCATTTTGTGTACCCCCGGCCGCATGGCATCCGCCGCCATCGTATCCAACGCACTCAACCGCCATTTCATCACCGGAACCGACCACCGTCTTGGCGGATGACTATAGTGACTCACTAAGCCACATACTGGCCTCCGTGACGCTGGATCAAGGCCACCCTCACCATCTATCCAGCTCCATGATGGATATCGCGGTAAACGGCCGCGCCACCAGTTGCCTGATCGACAGCGGGAGCACAGAGAGTTTCGTCCACCCCGACACGGTACGTAGCCACTCCCTCACGATTCTGCCAACGCACCATCGCATTTCTATGGCGTCCAAGTCCCAGTCAATGGACATCAGCGGCTACTGTGTGGTGACCCTGTCAGTAGGGGGCACTGAATATCAAAAATTTAAACTGCTAGTCCTGCCCCGTCTTTGCGCTGCCGTCCTGCTAGGGTTGGATTTTCAGTGCCACCTTAAGAGTGTCACACTAGCATACGGTGGACCCCTCCCCCCACTCACAGTCTGCAACCAACAACTTTTAAATCGCCCGCTGCAAACCACCTGCAGCCTTTCCACATTAAAAGTCCCCCCTCCTCCCCTGTTCGCTAACCTCACCCGCGACTGTAAACCCATCGCTACCAAAAGCAGGCGGTACAGTGCCGGGGACAGAGCTTTTATCAGCTCTGAGGTGGAGCGGCTCTTGAAGGAGGGCATTATCGAAGGTAGCACTAGCCCCTGGCGAGCCCAGGTTGTAGTCGTTAAAACCACTGCAAAACGCCGCATGGTAATCGACTACAGCCAAACCATAAACCGGTACACCCAGCTGGACGCGTACCCCCTCCCTCGCATATCTGATATGGTCAATCAGATTGCGCAATACAAAGTATTCTCCACCATCGACCTTAAGTCAGCGTACCACCAGCTGCCCATCCGCCATGAGGACCGCCAGTATACTGCCTTCGAGGCAAACGGCCGCCTCTACCACTTCCTTAGGGTCCCCTTCGGCGTCACCAACGGGGTTTCGGTCTTCCAAAGGGAGATGGACCGAATGGTTGACCAGAACGCGCTGCGGGCAACCTTCCCCTATTTGGATAACATCACCATCTGCGGCCACGACCAGCAGGACCACGACGTTAATCTAGCAAATTTCCTCCGTACGGCCCAACGGCTGAACCTAACGTACAATAAGGAAAAATGTATGTTTCACACCAAGCGCCTGGCCATCCTCGGCTGCGTGGTGGAGAACGGAGTCATCGGGCCCGACCCCGACAGAATGCGCCCCCTAATGGAGCTACCCCTTCCCCACTGCCAAAAAGCACTGAAGAGATGCCTGGGGTTTTTCTCCTACTACGCCCAGTGGGTGCCCCTCTATGCAGACAAAGCCAGGCCCCTCATCAAAGCCACCTCCTTCCCCCTGACACCAGAGGCGTGTGCAGCCTTCACTCTTATCAAGAACGATATCGCGAAGGCCGCAATGCACGCGGTGGATGAGTCCATCCCCTTCCAAGTGGAGAGCGATGCCTCCGACTTCGCCCTAGCCGCGACCCTTAACCAGGCGGGCAGAACCGTGGCCTTTTTCTCAAGGACCCTCCAGGGCCCCGAGACGAGACACTCCTCCGTCGAAAAGGAGGCCCAGGCTATTGTAGAAGCGGTGCGTCACTGGAGGCATTACCTGGCCGGGAAACGATTTACCCTGCTCACTGACCAGCGTTCAGTAGCTTTTATGTTTAATAATAAGCAGAGGGGTAAAATCAAGAACGACAAGATCTTGAGGTGGAGAATCGAACTCTCCACCTACAATTATGATATCTTGTATCGGCCAGGGAAACTCAATGAGCCCCCAGATGCCCTATCACGTGGTACATGCGCCAACGCGCAGAGTGATAGGCTGCAGTCCCTCCACAATGACCTCTGCCACCCGGGGGTCACCAGGTTTTTCCATTTTATCAAATCCCGTAACCTGCCCTACTCCATCGAGGTGGTCAGGACCATGACCAAGAGCTGCCAAATCTGCGCCGAGTGCAAACCGCACTTCTATAGGCCGGACAGAGCAAGCCTGATCAAGGCCACCCGCCCCTTCGAACGCCTGAGCGTCGATTTTAAAGGGCCCCTCCCCTCCGCTGACCGCAATGTGTACTTCCTCAACATAGTTGATGAGTACTCCCGTTTCCCCTTTGCCATCCCTTGCCCAGACATGACCAGTACCACGGTCATCAAGTGTCTGAATGACATCTTCGCTCTGTTCGGGTTCCCCAGCTATATACATAGCGACAGGGGCTCATCGTTCATGAGCGACGAACTTCGGCAGTACCTGCTAACAAGAGGTATCGCCACGAGCAGGACCACCAGTTACAACCCCCGGGGGAACGGCCAGGTGGAAAGGGAGAACGCGACGGTTTGGAAGGCAGTCCTCTTAGCACTAAAATCTAAGGGCCTTCCGACCTCCCGCTGGCAGGAGGTCCTCCCTGCAGCGCTTCACTCCATTTGGTCACTGCTTTGTACTGCCACTAATGCGACCCCTCATGAGAAAATGTTCGTTTTCCCCCGGAAGTCTACATCGGGAACCTCGCTACCGGCATGGTTGACTTCTCCTGGGCCCGTCCTACTGCGGAGGCACGTGAGGACGCATAAAACGGACCCCCTGGTCGAGCGGGTGCACCTCCTACACGCCAACCCCCAGTATGCCTGGGTGACATACCCAGACGGGCGGGAGGACACGGTCTCCATACGAGATCTCGCACCCTCGGGTACCCCTGAATTACCACCGTTATCCCCCTTACCACTGTTATCCCCCACCACCCCTCCCAACCCAACCCCTGCAGACGGCATGCCAAAGCCCCAGGAATCTTCGCCAACCACCCAGACACCAGACCCGACGTCGGATGCTGCAACACCACCGCCGCCACCACGACGATCAGGACGTCAGACAAGGCCTCCTGATAGACTTAACTTGTAGTACCCTTCACCCCGCCGGACTTCACATTAAACAAGGGGTGAATGTGGTAAACCACTGTATTGTATATTGCCACCTCTGGGTAGCGCTGTGTATGGAGGCATGCCTCAGCTGACTCCACCCACCACTGTGTGGGTTTCGTTCAGACTTGTTCAGTCACTCACGAAGAAGCATGGTCTCTTCTTAGCTAATAAAAGCCTTATTCATCTCTTCTTTCGACTCATCATCTCTTCTTCGACTCATCACCTTTTATGAAGTAATTGATAAGCGTATCAGCCATTGTGTTGAACTGTACATTCCATTTGTCCACAAGTCAAGGCACAGTCAGTTGCTCCAACAGAATTTCTAGGTTTATGTGTATAGCACTGAGTGTGACGCGCTGCTGTATGCTTGGAGCCACACTAGATATGGTGGCCTGGAATTTGGAGTTGTAATGATGGCAAAACTCTCGGCACTTGCCATCTATACTGTGTAAACCTGACGGCAACTTCTATTGTCTTCACATGCGCAGTTAAGTACTGAACGCTGGAGGTTGCTGTCAGTGATTTCCTGCTCCTCCACAGGGTGCGGTGTTGCAGTATTCGCTGATGGAATCAACATTAAGATCATAGAAATGATGTAAATTTCACGTATTTGCACACTATTCTCACCGGACCAGAAAATCTAAAACTACTTGTAATTTACAGTATAATTTTCCCACAATAGGGGGCATTAAATTACCAAATTTCTGTCTTGACTGTCATTAACTGTCTGATTGTTTGTGTATTTGTTGACTTACTATGATGCATTTTCTGTAGCTATATCGTAATAAAACAATGTTTTCTGCAGTAAAACAATGGCCTGGAAATTGCAGTCGGAGGCTTGCCACCGGCGTATGACTCTGAACCAAAAGAAAAGTACGAACTACTTACCTGGTGTCTCCGGAGTTTCGGACTGTTCGGGTCCTGGGCCTGCAGGTGTAAGCAAGCATCCCGGGGATCACATGGGCCAGGGTCAACCAATCAAACAGGAGGATTTCTATGATGCTTATGGGGATTCCATTTACGTACGGAATCCCCATAAGCATAATAGACATCACCTAATAAATAACAATTCAAACCACTTAAATAAAAATAAATGATCACATGTTCAAAATTAATTAAAATACCCTTTGATTAAACACTAAAAATTAAAAAAAAAATAAAATAAATGTAAACAAATATAAAAAGGAAAAATATTTACATAACTTATTTTAAATCTATGTGAATGTTTAAATCATTTGAAAAATGTTATTTTAACATTTATTTAACCGTTATGCTGGTAATAGAAGGCCTTATGCTGCTTTTACCAGGCGTAAGTGTTTCATGGGCATTCGCTCTGCAGCAGTTGGGCAAATAGCCAGTGAAAGTGAATTTGTAGCGGATGTGGTGGATCTGTCCAAGCAAAACTTGACAAAATGTAAGTCCGGGTTTTTGCGCATGCGTTTTCCAATCGCATCACATGCTGTGTGTATGCTGTCAGAAGCACCATAAAGCCCAGGCCATAATTTTATTTCAGTTTAACTGATACTTGGGTCAATTTCTCCCTGAGTCCGACAGTCCCGTTGGGAGGCCACGTCCATCTCGGCCTTGTTACCATGGGGCCGAAGGGCTGTGCACAGAAAACAATCACCCAGGGGCAGCCCACTGGCTCTGGGATACTGCAACGTCCGGCATTCCGGCTGATACCAGGCAAAAAAATGTAGACCAAGGGGGAAGTCTGTCTCGGGAGGGGGAGGATCCTGGTGCGACAATGGCTCAGGATACCTTTATGGAGCCCAGAGGAGCACTCCTGCTCCTCCCAACCCTGCAAAAATAAATGAAAACTTACCCGTGACTCCTCCTTGATCAGACTGCAAGCTGAAACTGTGGAATGTGCACAGCACACGGCGCCCCCCAGTACTTCCCTAATATGGCAATAGGGCCTATGTATATATTTATCTATATCTATATAAGACCTCTTCTGCCTGTCTATCTGTCTGTCTGTCTGTCCGTTCTCTATACGTTCGAAAGTTATAGAGCGTACCTACACGCGCGTCACATCAAAAGAAAGCTTACGATTACGGACCGGTCATAGGCATATTTTCTTTTCCGTCAGACAAAAATCGTGCCCACGGTATCCAAAAACGTTCAAAATTCCGCTCATTAAATGGGAAAAGTTCCTCTCATTTGCTCATTAGCATTGAGTGACGTGAAGGTTGACCAATCGTGCGGTCGAGTGACCTGACAGTTGACCGATGGTTGACCAATCGCTGCATCTCGGGGGCGGGTTCATTGCGCATGCGGGCGGGCCATCCTACAGTTGAGTGTTGAGTGACAGGACGATTGACCAATCCTACAGTTCAGTGACCTGATGGTTGACCAATCGGTGCGTGTGTGGGCGGGCCTTATCATTCTGAACCGAGGTGAGTGGCCGCCATCTTGATTCTTCACGATTTTTTTTCACACTTTCTGTGTGTTAGGGAACTAAGGTAAATATTTGAATTATGTATTAGGGAATTAAATAACAATTTAATTGAGTAGGAATGAAGTGATCCCCTGCTCTTCGCCCGGGAGGCTCACCTACTTTGACTGCCGTTTCGAGCGGCTGTGCAAGCGCCGGGCGCGGCCTAGCAGCCCGGGAAGCCTGGGCCTCGAGTTCAGCGCTCTGCTCTAACCGCCGCCGTCCCCCCCCTCCTCTTCACCCTCGCACAGGGGGGACTCGGGGCTGCTCTCCGCCCGCTGCATGCAGGGCCTGAAGCTGAAAAAATTTCTCTCTCTCTCTCTCCTCTTCCCTCTCTCTCTCTCCTCTTCCCTCTCTCTCTCTCCTTCTCCTCTTCCCTCTCTCCCTCTCCTTCCCTCTCTCCCTCTCCTTCTCTCTCTCCTCTTCCCTCTCTCTCTCCTTCTCTCTCTCTACTTTCACCTTTCTCTCCTGCTTGTGAGTGCGGGACCGGCAAAACCGGCGCTTTTGAATCAGCTGTCCGCGATCGCAATCGGACACGGGAGTCTGCAGCCCGGCAAACCGGGTCCAAAGGCCCGCCGCGTTCACCAGCAGGAACCCCGGGCTCGCTCCGGAGCGCTGGGCAGCCCGGCCTCCCGTTGTCGGAGTGACTCCGTTCTGCTACCGAGGTGAGTCCAGCCGGGCCTGAGGCTCTAGCGAGGGAGAGGGGAGGCAGGGAGAGAAAGGAAAGGAGGGAGAGGAGAGAGTGTGAGGGAGAGTGTGTGAGGGAGAGGGGGGGAGAGTGTGTGAGGGGAGAGGGGGGGGGAGAGTGTGTGAGGGAGAGGGGGGGAGTGTGTGTGTGAGAGGGAGGGGGGGGTGTGTGTGAGGGGAGAGGGGGGGAGTGTGAGGGAGAGGGGGGAGTGTGAGGGAGAGGGGGAGTGTGAGGGAGAGGGGTGGGAGTGTGAGGGGGAGTGTGAGGGAGAGAGGGGGGTGGGGGGAGTGGGAGGGTGAGGGAGAGGGGGAGTGTGAGGGAGAGGGGGGGAGTGTGAGGAAGAGGGGGGGAGTGTGAGGGAGAGGGGGAGGGAGTGTGAGGGAGAGGGGGGAGTGTGAGGGGAGAGGGGTGGGAGTTGAGTGTGAGGGGTGGGGAGTGTGAGGGAGAGGGGGGAGTGTGAGGGAGAGGGGGGAGTGTGAGGGAGAGGGGGGAGTGTCGAGGGAGAGGGGGAGTGTCGAGGGAGAGGGTGGGAGTTGTGAGGGGGAGCTGTCGAGCGGAGAGGGGGGAGTGTG